>NC_046364.1:4254586-4577086 GCF_011125445.2 Fundulus heteroclitus
AAAACAAAAGCTTAAATGTCGTTAGTGCGACAGAAACTTGTTTGTTTGAAGTTTAACATGAAAACACAAATGGAAGAGAAATCTTCACGGGAGAACATGCAAACTGCATGCAGAAAGACACCAGGCTGGGATTTGGACCTGGCTGCAACAGTGCCACCATGCAACCCCAGCATAAAAAGCTTGTTGAAATGGATTAACCACATTTCCAACGTATTTTAGATTTAAATTGTTTCACACCAGCAGTGAGTTTAAACAGATAAACAGCTTCTTATCTGGTAATTACATTTTACTGCGTCGGAGCAAAGATGCTCTGAGTGTTAAGAAAGAAAGAAAGAAAGGAAGATTATCCCTTAAAGTTCCTGCAGAAACTTACTGAGTCAAGTTGGGATTTAAAAAAAATGCATAAAATCAAAAAGTTCCTCTGATTCCTCAAACATTTAAGTGGAAATAAAAAAGCAGGATTTGCTCAGGATAAAAATTAAGTTATTAACACTTTATTAATGTTTTTTTGCTTTTAATTGAATCAAGTTTGGCATTACTGACTGAATCCTGGCAAACCAAAGCCTGTTTATTATCCATTAGTGCGACTCTTTCTGCAGTTTCATGTCTGCATCTTGTTCTGCAGGATGCGTGGAGTTCGGAACCGATGTCACCTCCTCTGACAAGAGTATAAAAGTCATGCTGAACTCCCAGGATAAGGTAGGCCGGGCGCCGGAGCCGTCCGTCCGTCCGCTGTTTTCAGGCCCGAAGCTCAACGTTTGTCCGTTTCTCGCAGGTGTTTAACGAAATCCGAAACGAGCATTTCTCCAACGTCTTCGGCTTCCTCAGCCAGAAAGCCAGGAACCTCCAGATTGCGTATGACGTGAGTAAATGTTAGGACCGTAGCTCAGGTGGCTGACGGAGTGGACGGTCTTAATCTTCCTCCCGTCTCTGAATCCTGCAGAAGAGACAAGGGATGGACATAAAGCAGATGAAGGCGTTTGTGTCTGAGGAGCTGAAGGGTTTAAAGCAGGAGCACCGGCTGCTTACCCTACGTGAGCGTCACCTGCCACAGATTATCACACGCTGTGTGGAAATGAGCCACGCTGCAGCTCCTCACGGCGGTCTCTCTTTCAGACATCAGCGCCAGCGAGTCGATTATGAAGAAGAAAACAAAGCAGGATTTCCAGGAGCTGTTGAAGACCGAGCACTGTAAGACGAACACGTCCTCGCTTTAGATCCGGTTCCTGTCTCTTAGTTCAGCTTCATGGAGGCTTTTCTCTGGGCTGCGACGGAAACTTTATCTTCACTTAGAAATTCAGATTTTACTTCTTAGATTTTACACACAATTAAATGTGATTATGTTCATTTTTATGCCTGATGATGTCTCAGATACAGCCAGATTTTTTTTATTTTGTATTCCATTTGTGTTGATTTTACATGTTCTGACTTCACTTGTTTGCTTCATGCTCAATCAATCAATCAATCAATCAATCAATCAATCAATCAATCAATCAATCAATCAATCAACCAACCAACCAACCAATCAATCAATCAATTAACTAATCAATCAATCAATCAATCAATCAATCAATCAATTAATGCTCTTCCTGAGGAATTTTGCTACCAAACTAAGCTACAAATGACTTCTTTTTAGTTCTGCAACAATAAAGCTGTGAAAATAAGACAAAAAAAGCTCCTGAAACTATTTTTAAACTAGTAATTGCTTTGATCATCCTCTTCTGCTTTGTGCACACCGGCTTCCATGCCGCAGAGACACTACGTCTCAGTCGGACCTTCCTGGCTGGATAAAAGCATTAGACGCGGCTGCTACCTTATTTTGTTCCTTGGTTGTCCTCCCAGCCTGCTTGTCCACACGCGGCGCCTCTTTTCTCATTTGTGACCTTTAAGTCATCTATAATTGTAAAGCAGAGATGCATGTTTTGTTTTGTGCTTCATTATTTATCACGAGCAGATCATGGCTGCAGGTTGGTAGTATACTGACGCTCTTGTGTTCCCTCAGGTTTACTTGAAGGATTTGAAATCCGTGAATGTGTTTCCTTCATAGAGGAGCACATCAACAGACAGGTGGGCTTCTCCTGTCACCGGTGTTGGTTGAAAGAAAGGCTCCAGAACCGAGAACCTTCTAAGAAACGCCCCTCTCGTTCTTCTGTCCTCTCTTCTTTGGTCCTTAGGTCTCCATGATTGAAAGCCTCCGGCTGCTGTGCCTTCTGTCGGTCACGGAAAACGGTGAATTCCCGTCTGAGCTTCCTGGCAGACACGTCTGTTTGTTTCAACGTTTTTAAGACGGGCTTGTGACTGCTTCTCTTGCAGGACTCCTGCCGAAAGATTTCAGGTCGTTAAAGGCGCAGTATCTCCAGGTGAGCACACAGATATTAAAACGTGGAGTCAAAAGAAAAGTGTGAACGGCAAAGATGCAGTGATGTGTGTGAGAAGGAAGCTGCTTCACGTGTGATTTCCTGCCAGCAGACACACAAACGGCAAACCTGAGGACCCGCGCTGATCACGCGGTTCCGTGTTTGACCCGTTCTGTTTTCTCTGTCTGAACCCATCAGAGCTACGGAGCGGACCATCTGCTCACGTTCTCCAACCTGAAGCAGCTGGGGCTGCTGGTGGAGCAGCAGCCGGGGGAGACGCTCACCGTTATGGAGAGCAAAGTGGGCAAACTGGTCAATGACAGGACTGCAGGTAAAACGGTTCTACAAACTCACATTTAAAAAGTTTTAGAAACATGAATAATGCGCTTTTCTTTCACTGTTGCATACAGCATGAACCACATATTGCTGTTTTTTCTTTCTTGGCTCCATTGAAGCTGTAGAAACTCAGATTTTCCTGAGTTTCAGGTTGCAGCACATTCTGAAAAGAGCTGTTTTGTCTGTTAGGTGTTTCTGGGTCATTGTGACATGGAGGATAAAATAATCACAAGGAATCTCAGGGTTTTCTTTTGGTTGTTTTAGTTTGTGAGCTCTTCAGAATCCTCTACCGCTGGCCAGTCCGGTGTGCAGAGTGTTTTCTTTTGTTTTTTATGTGAAAACTGCCTAGATTTCCTTGACCTGATACAACCCATTCCTCTGAGCCCAGAGATGCTAACGTTGCTTCTGGACAAGGTTGACACAAGGCAAAGGTGCCTAAGCCCAGTCCTCCAAAGGTCCTATCCTGCAACTTAGATGCTTCCTTTTCCAACACGCCTGAACCAAAAAGCTATTTTTCTTTCTTCTTTAGTGTTTAACAGCTAATTAAATTCACTCTGTTGCGTTACCGCCTCTTTAACACTCAGCCAACCTCATTTAAGTTTCTATTAAATAATCCCGTCACCTTTATACCATAACCCTCCACCCACCCTCCTCTTCTTCACACCTCAGGGTCTCCGCTGCTGACAGACTTCCCTGCTTGTTGAGCCATCTGAGCCTAATTATGCTCTTCCTCCCATACGTAATCTCCACAGTTTGATCCTTGTGACAGAAACTACAGCAACCGGTGGGTGCCTTCCAGTTAGATTTGAGATGAATTCAGCTGTGTGAGCCCAGTTCATAACCTGCTAACCTACTCCCTTGTGTTCAACCACACCCACGCTATCCTGAGCCCAGAATAAATGCCAGCCCTTATCTGATGGTACCAGAGTCGACCCGCCTCCTTAATTACACTCTTCCCTTTGCATTAGTTGCTGAGGCCCATTCTGCCGCCATCAACAGTGCTGCCAACTCTACTGCATATAACCTCAGTCCATCTGTAGCTCACCTCCCATATGCTAATAGAAAATCCAGGATTACTATTGCAGCCCCAGTATCACCAGTCTGAAGGTCTGTGGAATGATCTGTATATACTATTTTCCTACAACCATTATAATTCCCGTCTATATGACTGTAGCAATGGCTGAATGTTCTTATTAGCTTTGCAGAGGCTTGGTGTCGAAGCGTCCGTTTGATTCAGGTGTGCTGGGAAAGAATGCATATATTAGCTCTTGAGGACTGGAGTTGGGCACCCCTGACACGAGGCTTATTTTATTCACAGTAAGGTTTAGTAAAACCGTAAAGTTTCCCAAAAGTGATTCTTCGTCCATGTGGTTCTGTGAGCTTTTGATCACAAATGGGTCCTAAAAGATCCAAGATCTCAGCTGTTCATCATAGGCATTAGACTCCTTAACTGTGCTTTAATTGACTTAAATTATGGACTGCTGAGAGATAAATATGGAAATTCCTCTTTTTTTTCTTGTAACATTGGTAATTGTTGTCAATCGAATGATCATCTGTTCTTCATAGAGGTTGTAGCAGGCCTGAGGTGCAGGCATGAATGAACGTTTGACGACTAATTGAGGAAATTTGATGAAATGAATCATAAGAGAAGCTGTGGTTCAAACTCTGCCAAAATTACTCTTTTCTCCCATATATCTTTATTGCATTTTTCTAATATTATTAACGCTACTGGAAGATGTGTAGAAAAGTATTTTTTATTTTTGTGTAGGAAAACTGACTGACGCCTTTTCTTCTCTGGCCAAGAAGAGCAATTTTAGAGCCTTGAGTCGAAAGCTCAACCTGGTAAAGAACAACGATCCTCTCCACTGTTTTACGGCTTCATGGTGTGGGCAGCTAACTTTTCCTGTCTATCGTAGAGAAACTGGACTTTTCTAACTATATTTTTTGGTAAAGGTACCAAAGTCAGATGAAGAATATGACCTACGCGTTCCTCGAGACATGGCCTATATCTTCAGCGGCGCCTACGTCCCCCTAAGCTGCAAACTTATTGAGCAGGTGAGTCCTCTCCTTCCTCCGGATGGGAGTTTTCACCACATGGAAACCAAAATCATTTTCCTGTTCTCTTTGGTTTTTGCACAGGTGTTGGAGCGAGACGGCTGGACGGGCCTGGAAGAAGTAACCAGGCTGATAAATGGGCATGAGTTTGCTGTTACAGGTTAGATCGCTGGGAAATTTCCTCTAATCCAAAATGTTTAAAAGCTGTGAGTGCAACAACATTAATTTGAGCTTCTTTTCTTTTTTAAAGCTGCCTAAATTTTATTTTTCTGTCCCATTTCAGGCAGCAGCGGAGCTGATTTTAAGCCTAAGAGCGACGCTCAGCGGATCATTCTGGTCATGTTCCTCGGTGGATGCACCTTCTCTGAGATTTCAGCACTCCGTTTTCTGGGAAAAGAGAAAGGTGAACATAAATGATCGAAAAGTAACTGGGAATGCTTTTAACAGAACATTGGTTTTAAAAGAGAGGTAGAAATCATCACTGTTTCCTTTTTATAAATCTTGTAATAACACTTTTTTTTGACAAAATAGTGTATTTAAATTTTCTTATAGGCCTAATGTACCACTGTTCAACACATTACGTCTCCAAGTAAATATTTAAATGCGTCATTTTTTAAATAAAACATTAAATATGAACATTAATTCATTAAATACTTGACTGACTCATATGTTGAAATAATTTATTTCTTACAGAAATAAATGTGACACTAATTCAACAAATTGTACATTCAATATTTGTTGAAACTTTTTTAATCATTTAAGAATTTTTTTTCAGTAATTATTACACTAGCCTTTGTTGCAGCATGCCATGAATTTATCTTGCTTGTCAGCCTTACCCATCAAAGGATGTAGGCGGAGCTAAAAGCGCTATAGAGAAGGTGATTGGTCTGCAGTTGCTTTACTGTGGACCAATCAGATGTTAATCTATGGTGACAGTGTAATTTAGCAGACTATAAAATACTTAAATACTGAATTAATTATGAGTTAAACACATAATGAAACCAGACATTTATTAATTACATTAAATATTTGTATATTTAATACACTGTTGACACATTCAAATTGCTAAAAATATATTTTTACTTATTTATATATTTATCAAAATTCATTATATATTTTAATGTTTATTAACGTCTTTTCTCATAAATTGAAGTGTGGCACTTTTAGCCATGGATATGAATACACTGAACAATTTGTTCTTTATCATTTTTGTTATTTTCCATATGTTAATTGCTTAACTAGTTATTGTTGCTTTCATTTACAGGCTTTGTGTAATTAAGATCTTATAATTAGAAAAATATGTCCAATTTTTTTAAAGACTTGGGGACATTTTTTCCATGTTGTCATATTGTTGTTTAAAGTTGGCATAAGTGAAATAATATCCTGCCTCAGGCCCCTTAAATTATCTGGGGGCTTCCAAGAATGCTTGAGTTTTCACACAGAGCATGGCTCAAGTAAAGGATAATGCCTGACGAGGCGTCCTTTATCAGAACTTAATGGAAACCGCGGAGGCATAAACCATCCATTAATTTCTGATAATGGACATATTGAAGGGCATTATCCTGCTTTTATCATGGTCACTTACAAAATAAATTAATATTAAATCAGTTATTAATATTTTAATGTTTAAAATTAGTTTTTCACAAGTTCCCAGGGAACTATTTAATATCTCTCGTTGTGACGCATTGCCAGCGTCAACTGACTTGTCCTTACCAGCTAACATTTGAGCCAGCGCAATAATTTAGAACAATCAGGCAATTTGACTGGAACTTTTATTTATAGGCGTCCTAAACTACTTTTTAACAGACACCCTGCAACCAATCAGAATTGAGTATACACTCAGACCTTTGTATAAAAGCTGACATTTGTTTATACAGAATGAGAATTGCTTAATAGACTTCAAATGGTTTAAAATCTAAGTATGTTTAAGCTTCACAAGTACTGGCAAATGTTTTTTTTTTGTTTTGTTTTGTAAACGTACAATGAAAAATCTTACAATTATAATTGAATGCTATTAGTTAAATATTTTCTGCATGTTAAAGAATATTTGCTAATGTTCTGTGGTTCTTTTTGAAACCTTTGTACCCCGAACCAATGAAACTAAGCTCATTCTTCCAAACCAGTTTTGAAATGCTGCTGTTCTCGGCTAGCGGGCGGTAGGCTTGACAGGCAGTCGGCCACCAAATCAAATTCTTCTTAAGCCCCCAGATAATCTTGGGGCGGCCCTGTCACATTTAACTGTAGCTTTGATGGAGGAAAATAAAACACGTAATCATTAAAACTACTGTTGTCTTTTCCAGGTTATAAATTCATTGTGGTAACAACTGCAATCACAAACAGTTCGAGGCTCCTGGAGGCTCTGCTGGACAACCACGTATAAAGCCTGAGGACATTGACTGGAAAAAGACACATTCCTGCTGCCTCACGTCACACATCCCTTTCAGCTCTGAATGTTTGCTCATGCTTTGTCACCTTCATTAACAGAACTGTAAAAAAATGTATAAAGCGAATAAATGTGTGTTTTTTTTTAAACATGTCTGTTATTTTTCTTTATTAAGCTGCATTTTCAATCCGCTGTCTGTTAACCAGTCTGATTATGGCAGAAACACGCCACACCCTCCATAGAAGTATTGTGTGTGATTGTTTTCACATGGGCGTATGCCGAACCAGTTAGAGGGTGGGCGGTGAATAGAAGAAGCCGCCGGCGGCTGACTCCAGTTTGCAACATTAAGCGCACCCACACCAGGAGCCAATCAGAAGGCAGAAGCCGGCGGCACGCACATTTTGAATTGTGTACAAACGGTCAGGTGGATTCGGGCAGAGCGGAGACCTGCGGCTGCTCGTTTTGTCGGATAAAAAAAACAAACTTATTTAACGTCCTGGGATTCATAATGAGGAAGAGGTAAGGCTGAGCTTCGAATATCGGGGTTATGGATTTACTCGGGACACTAAAATGAAGTTTAAGCGAAGAGTTGTTCGTGTTAGCAACAGTTAGTAACAGCCGGGCTGACGTCAAGGTCGCTCCAAAACGCTGCCAGTTATTAGCCTTCTTGCTATCACCCACGTCTCTTTGGAGTTTTATTTTGTTTTTGCCGTGTAATGAGCTCGTTGTCGCCGCTTGTGTTTGGTGGTTGTAGCGAGGTGCTCGCCTCAGAGGCCGTGTCGTGCCTGAATAAGGCGCTGTGCCGCCTGAAGGACATCTGGGAGGAGATCGGCATCCCGGAGGACCAGAGGCTGCAGAGGACTGATGTTGTCAAGAACCACATTAAGGTGAGCAGCCAAGTGTCTAAAATGTGTCAAACACACGGTTTTGGGTAGAGGTCAGTGGGAGAAAGCTTAGATTCGTTAAATGAGAATTTTATGACTTTAAAGGTAAATGTTTTAATGGTCATCTGCAACAGTGTTGTCCCACTGGTCTCTGTATTTATTTATTTCCAGAAGGGCCTGCTTTCTTGAATATTGTCAAACGGACTTGATTACAGATTCCTCATGTTTAATATGCAGGGATTATGCTACATTTTAGGATTTGATGGCTCTATGTGGAGACTGGTTGCTTCATTTAAAAACAGTCTTTTTAAAACAAAACAATTTATGATTTTGAACATATTATGGATTATTGCTTTGGCTAAGACCTGTTCTGGGTTTTAAAGGAGAGCCTTTGCAAGTAAATGTGGTGTACTAGATTTTAAAAATGGAGCTGATCTAAGCAGTGAAATTATCCCTTAGTTCTCTGCTGGATTAGTGGTTAAAAAAAAGTTAAATAAATAAAACTGGACTTCTGTTCTGAAGCTCAAGACGTTTCTCCTCCCATCCAGGAAGCTTTCTAGGATCCAAATATCCGGAGTAGTGTGGAGTTCCAAGCTTTAAAGACCTGCAGGCGAGGAGGAGGCCTCGTTGTAGCTTAGATTCACCTGTGGGGCTGTACAGGTGAATCTAATAATAAAATTAGATTATCTCACTGCTGCAGCCCTCTTCCCTTCCATGTGGAGCAAACCTACTTTAAACATTTTACCGACACTTAAAGGTCGTGTCTGATCCATTAATTGTTACGTAGGCAAACATTTCAGACATCTGTCATTTGGAAATATTTATTTTTTTATTGACATTATATTGCAAATTCAATTAATTGTGCAGCCCCATTAGCCTGGAACTGATCTTCCCTCTCAGTGGAGAGTCATTAGGCTCATCCTTATTCTGGCTCACAGGAGGAATGTTATGTCAGATGCATGGAGGTGTGAGTTGGGGTGAAACTTGGCAGGAATCAAACCTCTCTATTGTTGGGGCGATCAGTTCCAGGTGAATCTACATGTGAATCTAAGCTCTAATGAGGCCTCACCTGCTGGTCTATAGAGCTTGGAACTCCTCCCTACTCCAGGTATTTTGAGCTGAGAGCTTCCTGGATGGGAAGAGAAACGTCTTCAGTTTCAGCTTTTAAATTTGTTTTGGATTGATCATGTTCTGGATATTAGAGGCTAAGTTTAGCGTTGGGTTGTTGCATGTGGAGCATGTAGGAAAGACACATCTATGTGACTTTTTTTGTGTTCTTTAATTTCCCAAATGGTCTAAAGATGTAGAAATGTTAGCCTGACTGTGTGTCAACTATACACAGTTTTCAAACATTAAATTTGTGGAAGTGAGATTTAAACAGGGTGAATAAAAGTAAATATGTAAAATGTGCATTTGCGTGAAAAACGGCATCTGTGGCTGGAACGGGTTACACTTGTCTGGGCTTTTTAAAAAGTAACCTCCTAACCTCTGCTGGTCAAAAGGGGTTTGCTGAAGTTTCTTTATCTGATGTTGGAGAACTTCTGCATGTCCGGCGCTGAAAGCATCTGCTGATTTATTATTCATTTATTTTTTTCTTTGTCTACAGAACCTGTTGGATATGATGATTAAAGAGGAGGAGTCGATGAAAAAGAGGCTCCTAAGCAGCATCCAGACGTGCAGGACAGAGATGGAGAAACTCTGTTTGCAGCTCCAGATTCCTGTTTTTGAGGTAAGTTTTTCTATTAATACCCTGTGGCATGAGTTTGAATGGATCAAACGTTGGATCCTGCTGAAGAAAAAGATCTGTTGCATGTCTTGTTTTTGCAGCATTTCCTTTATGAACCCCCTGCTGTTCCTCATGCCTCTCAGACACTGCAGTCATTGTTTTGTTGTGTGATCGGTTGATTCAAATAACTCAGTTTAGATTCATTAGTTGGGAAAGTGGCTCCAGAAATCCAAAGTTCCTTAAAGTCTCTTTCTATTCAGGAGGAAGATGGCATAAGCATTCTCCAGCAAGAGAAGAACATCCGCACGGAGGTGGAGGTTCTAACGAAGGAGAAGAGCCGGCGGATGGATCAGCTGAAAGCTCTGCTGGAGCAGGAGCAGGACCTGTGTGACATTCTGTGCTCCCTGCCGTACGGCCTCACTCCGGATTCGGTGCCGTCGCTGGAGCAGCTGGAGAACTTCCGCCAGCACATCGCCAAGCAGAATGTAGAGAAGGTGGGAAACTCTTCTTTTTGTCCCTTCGTAGCCAGTTTCTGTTCCTGCTGAAGATGAGTCCAGGTTAAAGGTGCAGAGGAAGAGGAGGCTGGTTCTCCTAACACTGTACTGACCGAGGGAGCATAGAGGAAGGGCGTCCTGGGATTGTAAGCTGCAACTGGTGTGTTTAGGTGACCTGTTGGAGGACAAATACAGACTCAATAAACCAAGAATGAATATGTTTGTAGATTAAAATGTACCAATAAAAAAAATCTACAGTGATAAACAACCACCCAAGACCACAAAGTGCAATGAAGGTCAAGGCTTCTGCATCTACTTATGTAAGAACTCAACGATGAGCCCATTGCATTATAATCCTGGTGCCCCCACCCCGCTAGGCTAAGTGTCGTTTGTTTACTTGAAGTACTCTGTTGGAGAGCAGCATAAAACAATACCACCTTTATTTACTGAATGTGCCCTCATTCAGAACTCAACGGATCGATTTACTGCCTATTTGGTCGCTGGGCAGCTTTGAAATAAGGCCGAACTGGACATTTTGTCCTGAAACCAGACCATAAATGTCAAAGGTCTAAAAGCCAGTGGTGGACATCATCATATCATTAAAATTATTAATTAAAGCATGAACTTTTGATTCTGTTGTGTAATTATTTTATTAGAATTGCTTTTCTTTGGTGTACAAATGTTTCTATTTACTAGTTAATTTGCTGATGATGCAATTAAATGTTACTACAGAGGAGCAAATAAAGGATCATTTGCTATTCAAATGAATTTTGCCTCAAAACAAACATGGATCTGGTAGATAGCAGAATTTTCATGAGACATTGTGTAAAATCTGACTTGATGTGGATCAGAAGCAGTACAGAGAACATATCCTCCTTAATACTGCATGTTTATTCTGTTTAGTGAAGAACCAAACCTTGGTGACTCTGAACCACACATACTTAAACACGGCGGTCTCTCCTCTCTTCCTGAAAGGCAAAGCGATACTCGGAGTTCACCGAGCTCAAGAAGCAGATCATTTTGCACATGGAAGAACTGGACCACCTCCCAGAGACGAGTTTTGAGAAAGACGTCGTCTGTGAAGATGAGGACTCCTTTTGCCTTTCCAGGGACAACATCACGGCTCTCAAACTGCTCCTTTGTCAGGCAGGAGGCTTTTATTTTACTGTACATTACATCCTGCTTCTCACTGTAGACTTTTTTTTTTCTAAGTTTTATAAAAGCTTGAAGCAACAATATTGTGTTCAGGCTATATTAGATTTCTCACTCAGTGCTGCTGCTTTTCTCCATGTTGATTCTGCAGCTGGAGGAACGTAAGGCAGAGAACGAGGCGACCTGCGAGAGTCACAGAGAGAAGATCCAGCAGCTTTGGGACCGACTGCAGGTTCCCCACGAGGAGAGGGAGCTCTTCAATGAACACATGGTGGCATCCAGGAAGAGGAACCTGGAGGCGGTGAGATGACAACAGGCATTCATCTTTCTGCTCCTTCCTCCTGTTTGTCAACTGATTACCTCTTTTTTTTTTCCCCTCTTTTTTCAGTTTAATTTGCAGTTTATACCACTTGAAAAGGTGGCTTGTTTCAGAAGACTGACCAGGAATTCAGTCATTGACCGAGAATAATTTCTTTCTATTTTGAAAGTTGTCGAGGCCAAACTGGTGAAAAACCTTGGGATACAAACAAGAGAACACAAAGTTCAAGAAAATGACCAAATGAGCCAAAATTAAATGCCTTTTAAACTACCGTATGTTTCGTACTATTAGTCACACCTTTTTTTTGTTTTTTATCAGTTTGACCGATCCTGCGACTTATATTCAGGTGTGACTCGTATATCAAATTTAAATGGTAATTCTTGACCAGCATGAACCAAGGCATAAATATTACCGTCTTTAGCCACAAGAGGGCGCTCTAGGCTTGCTCATGTAACGCTTAAAAATTTGTTGAAACATTGACTTATAGAAAACATGTTTGTTGTTTCGTTGGTTCAGTCTGCATTTACGCAGCAGAGCGTTGTGTGGTGCAGCTCAAAGGAACCAGACCACGACAGAACCTTGTTTTTTGGGCTGTTGGTGATGCTAATAACAGCTAGCGCTAGCTTATCTCAAAAGAGGGGCGGAGCCTGCAGCTCAGCTCAACATAATTTCTGAATAGCTTTGAATTCAAGAGCCAGCCTTTTTTATCTCTCTGCTGTTTATTTCACGTGTTGCTTCTCTTCTGCAGCTCCAAACAGAGGTGCTGCGCTTGGAGAAGCTCCAGCTGCAAAACATCCGAAACGTGACCGAAGCCATCCGATCCGAGATCTCCGTGTTTTGGGAAAAGTGTTTTTTTAGCATTGATGAGCGACAGGATTTCGCACCATATTTTAGTGGTAGGTTCTCGTGTTTGACCGCTGTTATAATGAAACAAACTTGTTTTTGATTTTTTTTTTTTTTTTTTTTGTTTTTTTTTGCTTTTGCTGATACTTTTTTGTGCCGTATCTATGTGTGCTTAGAGGATTTTAATGAGGAGCTGTTGGCTCTGCATGATGCTGAGATTCAGCGCCTGAAGCAGCATTACGAGGGTCACAGGGAGCTTTATGAGGGCGTCCAGAAGTGGGAAGAAAGTTGGAGGCTCTACCTGGAACTCGAGGTGAGTTTGAAACGGAAATCTGAGAGTTTTCTTCTTGGTTCAGATAATAATTTAGTGAGAGCAGTTTGGGGATGATAAATCTCAAACCTGGGTTTTTATTTATTTTATTAGCAGTATTATAAAATAATTCTTGTTCTTCTAGCTGAGATGTGTCTTTCAAAAGAAGTAAAGTTTAGAAATCCCTCTGTAACCGATGACATCAGAGGGTTTTGCAACTGTATGGTTGCGAATGTCTTTAAAAGGTTCTTTGCTTTTGCTACTGTCCTGCTCTTCTGTGCCCTTTTCCACCTTCCTTTCTGCATGTGTTCAATACTTTTTCCTTGTCATTTTACATTGTTACAAATAGATTAACTGTTTTTTTTTTTTACAAATTTTGAGGAACGTTTCCTGTCATTTGCACCTTTAGAAATGTTTGCTATGGAAAATGGTGACGTACTTATTTCACCCCCTGTATACTTTAAGATATATTTTTTTCCACCTTTTTTTTTTGTAGAAGAAAGCAACGGATCCAACACGGTTCACTAACAGAGGAGGAAATCTTCTTAAAGAGGAGAAACAAAGGGCAGAACTTCACAAAAACCTCCCGAAGGTAAAAAGTGACAACGTATAAAATAGGGCTGGACGATAATTCAATAACTATATATATTGATCAATAGACATGTGGTTCAATAGGAAAAAAGAGGTCAATAAAGAGTTCAATAGGACAGTTTTCCTTCCTTTTGGATCCTAGCCTATCGTGTTGGTTAATATTAGTCATTAGATCCTCCCCAGGCATTTAAAACAAATGTTTTAAATGTGTAATATCTGACAACAGTTAATAAAGTGCTGTATCTTTTGTGTTTCAAGCTTGAAAAGAAACTGAAAGCCCAGATCGACGCGTGGGAGGGTGAGCAGGGCCGGGAGTTCCTGGTGAACGGTCAGAAGTTCCTGCAGTACGTGGCTGAACAGTGGGAGCTGCACAGGATAGAGAAGGAAAAGGAGAAGGCTGAGAGGGTGAGTAAGAGGATGGGGTTGAGCTCTGGTACGTCTTTAAGAAATACGTTGACTCTTCCGCATTGTGAAATCTTTCCAGCACCTGAAGAAGAGCAAACAGACTGAGGAGGATATGCTGTATGGAACCGCCGTGCGAACTCCAAGCAAACGTCGATTCCTGGGCACGACGACTCCCGTTAAATCCCGAAAGGTTGTAGACCCCCCCCCCCTGTGTGGCCCTTACAAAGACCGGACTGTTGCGATCCTCTCAGCACTAACATCCGTCTGTCTTCTCCTGCCAGCTAAATGCCACTTCCAGCATGTCCAGTGGCGCCTCTAACAGCACCATGCGCTCCGTGTTCGGCGGGACCGTCTGCCGCTCGCCTGTGCCTCGCCTTCTCCTCTCTGCAAACAAGGTCGGGTTTCTCCTCAGCCCGCATCTGACTAAACTGGATTAACATGCTTATCATACTTCTATACCCTCAATAAATCATTAGTTTAACATAAATTTAAAAAAGATATAAAAATAATGCAAAGAAGGAAGTCTGACGTTCATCTAAGCTTAAAAAAAAAAAAAAAAAAAAAAAAAGATGCATCCCACAATCTGGAAACAGACTGAGCAATGCCACCTGAGAAGCAGAGGAGTTGTCTATAAAGCACAAATTACTGAGCTCTAGTAATTAGTAATTACTTAAAGGGGAAATATCATGAAAAATCCACTTTTCTTTAGGTCTTAAATGCATTTTGTGTACTTTGAGTCTCTAGGAATGCAAAAACAATTACATGTAGTCTCTCCAGGTGCTGCATAGATGTATTTATATATTTTTCAAACTGTTCAGTTTACTCTGCTCCTTAAGCCGTCCTTCAGCAGACTACAAAAATGGCCGACAAGGGTGGAGTAGAAGGCTCTGTGACCTGGAAGCGGGCGGGGTGTGAAGTGTCTCCTTTAGATTTAAAGGGGCAGCACCAAAACGACGAAAAAGGGGAATGTGGGGTAAATGAAAGTTTAGACTAAAGCATTTTAGTCACACGTTATATCGACCACAAGTGAAAGATTTAATTGTGAAAAGGAAGAACTGAAAAGCATGATGAGTCCATGTTGGACAGTTTATTTACTTCCACTTCTCAATATAATGAAGCACATTAACATTTGGAATCGGACTGCTTTTTGTTCTCCTTATTATTTGAATCTTGTAAATACGAGCTAAATAGATTTGAGCTGGTTTTGATGCTAACAAATATTTCTATAATATTTTACCTTCTAAGCGATGGTAGACGAGGAGAGTCTGAGCATTGTGAGCAAACTGAGAGGAAAGGAATTAACTGGAGAGAAAAACACACAAGCACAGAAAATATTGTTAACGCTGGCTGAATTACTTGATTGAAAATTTGCCCGTTCTGATCCAGATGGCATCGATTACTTTCTGATATACATGGATGATGTCACAGCTAACAGAACGCCAGAAAGAGGGGGAAAAAGGAGAGAACTAAAAGTTGAAATAACGACAAACAATGCAGATTGGAGAGCAGTAGGAGAAATCAGCAGAGTGAGAGAAATAGACCCTGATGTCCTCCAGCAGCCTAACCCTATAGCAGCATAACTACAGAAGTAGCTCAGGGTAACATGAGCCACTCTGACTAGAAGCTTTGTCAAAAAGGAAAGTTTTAAGCCTTAAAAGTAGACGGGGTGTCTGCCTCACGGACCAAAACTGGGAGTTCAAAGGTCCAGAATGATGCTAAAACTGATGGTTGTTTGTGGAAAGATGTGAAACATTGTGACGAACAGGAACCCTGTGTCAGGTTAATGTAACCAGATTCTTTCCCTCTGCCAGACTCCAGCGCCACGGACACCAGGTGGCAGTAAGCCCCCCCACCCGAGGGTCCGGGGCTGCAACAAGGAGAACGAGGCCCAGTTCAAGGGGACCCCCATGAGTGGTGCGTTGCAGACCCCACCTTGTCCACAGAATAACTGCAGCATGGCTTCTGTAGCCAGCACATATTCAGAGTTTTTGGTAATTTACACTTTTGTCTCTAACATATCTTCTCCCTCCTTTGCCTTATTGCCACACTGCACCTTTTATTTTAATTTTTACCTTATCAAGAGAAATTATGTACAGATGATTAATAATGTTAATTTGTGTTTTAGAGGGACTTGGTCAGCACTGAATCAGTTCAATCAAGGTCTGTCTGGAATCCTAAAAGCTCCAACTAATCCCTGTTTAACTGCATGTTTCTGCTTCTGTTGGGGCTTGAAAATGTTCAAGGAGAGATTAACTGATCAATTAATGGATCTTTAGCCCCTTTTAAGGCAAATGTATTTATATAGCACATTTCATTACAAAGACAATGCAAAGTGCTTTACATGATTAAAATATAGGAAAATAAAACGGAATAAAAGCACGTTGGAATAAAATGTAGAAACAAAATAAAACATGTGAAAATAGAAACAAAGCAAATATTAAAAACAGTTGGACTACAAACTTAAGCTAATGTTTCAGTGAAACAGTTTAACTAGAACAGTCGAAGGCAATCCTAAACAAATGGGTTTTTAATCTTGATTTAAAGGAACTCAGGCTTTCAGCACTTTTACAGTTTTCTGGGAGTTTGTTCCAGATCAGTGGAGCATAGGAACTAAATGCTGCTTCTCCATGTCTGGTTCTGGTTCTGCAGAGCAGGCTGGATTTATAGACTAACAGAAGGATTTTAAAGTCTATTCTCTGAGATCCAGGGAGCCATGGAAGGACTTCAGAACCGGGTCCATGTTCTCTACGTTCTTTGTCTTAGTGGAAAGACTTCAGAACCGGGTCCATGTTCTCTACGTTCTTAGTCTTAGTGAGGACTTCAGAACCGGGTCCATGTTCTCTACGTTCTTAGTCTTAGTGAGGACTTCAGAACCGGGTCCATGTTCTCTACGTTCTTAGTCTTAGTGGAAGGACTTCAGAACCGGGTCCATGTTCTCTACGTTCTTAGTCTTAGTGAGGACTTCAGAACCGGGTCCATGTTCCCTACGTTCTTAGTCTTAGTGAGGACGTGGGCAGCAGGTTCTGGATCAGCTGCAGCGTTCTGATCCACTTTTTAGGCAGACCTGTGAAAACACCGTTGCAGTGATCAGTTCTACTAAAGATAAACATGGATTAGTTTTTTCAGATCCTGCTGAGACATCAGTCCTTTAATCCTGGAAATGTTCTCCAGGTTCTAGAAGGTCCACTTTGTCTTTAGATGGAGGTTCAGGTCTGAGTCCATCACTACTCCCAGATTTCAGGCCTGATCAGTGGTTTTTAGCTGAAGCGACTGAAGCTGTGTGCTAACTTTTGATCTCTCCTCTATTTGTCCAAAGATAATTACTTCAGTTTTGTTTTTATTGAATCGAAGAAAATTTTGACTCACCCAAGCATTGATTTCTTCTAAGCATTTACTCAGTGCTTGAATGTTTCATAGTCACCTGGTGATGCAGAGCTGTGCATCGTCTGCATAGTTATGGTTTTTGAGTGTGACTGGGAAAGAGGAAGGCTTTACTGTAAAACCTGAAAGGATTCGGTCAGTAGCTCAAAGGAGAAGGAAGCATACAGGCCAAGCACAACTCTTCCAGATATATTCCGTTAATTAAAACTAAATGAAACTTATTTACTTTGTTCAATATGTGTGTAAATAATCATCATAAATTAGCAAGATGATTATACACAAATGAGGCCAACTGACTCCTTAAGCAGAGAAGTGTAAAGCTTATATTTAGGAGGAGGATAAAGGTTTCCTATCAGCAAGTGTAGCCAAAGCAAAAATACCAGGCTCTTCATGAGTTTAACTAGGTTGATTAAAAAAAAAAAGAGAATTTACAAAGGAATGACATTTTAAGTGCAATATACAAAAAGATAATGCTTGCTCGGTGGATTGCTGTACGGTTAAAACGGTTCGCCATGTTTCTGCTACCATGCTTTGTTTCTCTTTTTGAGAAGGTTCTTCCATTTAACTGAGACTAATGGTGTTCAAAATGTAACATTTTAAATGTGAAATCATCACAGCACCGCAGCAGAACTGCACATTTCTAAAGGCTAATCTCCATATAGCCTGTGTCTAACATGGACTTTTGCCAGTGCATACCATGCCTTGCAAAAGTATTCACCCCCCTTGGCTTTTTATCTGTTTATCCAAATGCTTTGAATCTAATTTTATGTGATGGATCTGCACAAAACAGTCTAAGTTTGTAAATTGAAATAGGAAAGGTGCATGTGTATCCACCACCACGTTCTGGTGTAACCAGTTACTAAAACTGAACTTTTCGGCCACCCAGTAAAACACTAGGCCAGTTTTCAGCGCCTCGGCCTGGTGTTCTCTACTCCGCCCACTTTGTGAGCGTTTCTGCAACATTTTTATTTTTTATTTTTTTTAAGGGGGGCTAAAGCTACCCACAGGAGGCGGTTCTCCCTTCCTGCCATTTCTAGTCTGGTCTCCAGACCATCAAGTTCTCCATGAAGTGCTGCCTTTAGGGGGTGAGCAGTTATGCATGTTGAAGTTATTTCATCGGGTTATTGTCAGAATTAAAATAAAACAAGTCTTCAAAGTTGTAGAGATGTTCTGTAAATGGTACAAATACTCAAAAACTTGATTTTTAGGGTTGATGCGTAACAAAACATGGAAAATGCTAAGGGGGGTGCATACTTTTCAGACCCTGTTGGTAAACGAGCTTCTATGGTGTGAAACTGTGTTGACTCACATTACATGACTTTATCAGTGCTTAATGCAAGGCATTGGTTTTCAACCCTGCATGTTTCAGATGTTCTCCTGCTTCAGCACATTTTGTTGAAGGAAAAGAGTCCAATTTAAAGATTTTGTCTGACCTTGTGTTGCCCGCTTAAAGCTTTCAGGATGAAAATGAATGTTTGCCACTAACTGCGTTCAGTCGTCATCTAAACACCAAGAGAGTCTGATAACTATTTAGTCATTCATTTTCCATACCTGCCTATCCTTGTTCTGGGTGATAGAGCACTGCTTGATGCAAATTGACTGAGTTGATTCCAAAGTTGTTCAAATATGGATTTCAGGTGGGCTTAAGTGCTTTTTAAAGCAGCAATTGCATGTTTTCTGATGGCTGCTCTGCTTATAAATACCCGCGGTCCTCAGTTTGACGTTCCACCGGAGAAGTTCTCACGCCTGCTCCTCTTTTCCACAGCGAGACCTGTCCAAGGCCTCCAACACCAAGATCCAGCACGGCATCCTGAACTCAACCAGCACCACCACCACCAGCCCCTGACTCTGCCACTCTGAGGGCAATTTATGCCGCAGTGCAGGTTCAGGTGTCGCCAGAGGGTCACTAGTGTTCACTGCTTCTAGCTTTTATGGATAATTGAAGGTATTTATATATTGAGCACAGAGGAAGACTTTATTGGATACCGACGGTGCTATCTTGGCTCGATTTGACGCCGTCCATTCAAAAATGTATCGCAAATGAACACTACCTTGGCTGTCAGATGTCTGACAGTTTCTAGAGATGTATAAAATATTCTGTAAATTAAACTGCACAATTTCTTTTTATATTCAAAACAAACTAACATGGCAATTTCTGTTATCCAGACTGGGGTTAAACGCGCGATGTGTTATTAATGTTGCACTTTTTTTTGAAAATGCTTTTCAACTTGTATAATTCTAAGCTCTCACTGTTCTTTCCAAATCAGTTTTTATGACTCTGTATTTGTGTACATATCTATATATTCCTACATCTACTGTTTCTCAACTTTTAAGCCATTAAGATGATGCGGTGCAGTAATTAAACTCACAAGGCTTCGGTATCATGGCTGATTTGGAAAAAGCTTGTTGAATTGCAATAAATGCAGTTTTCAGTCAATGACTGGTTTCTCTTCTTAAATGGATTAAACAATATATGGATGCAGATTCATATTAGAATAAATGGGTGGCATCTCTGTGCTGGTAAAGATTTGTGGGATAAACTGAAAGGTGTTCAAGCAATCCTGACACCAGTTCTGTCAGGAGAGACGAGCCGGACTTTAAAGCAAAGACACGTTCCTGTTATGAGCCCTGAAATGCGACGTGCTGCTTAATTCCTGGACTTCATGGATCAGAAGTGGAGACTGCGATGTCCAGCTCAGCTGTCGTATGTCTGGGGTGTCAGCGGTGTAGCTATCATTGGGTATGTACATTTTTGTTAATTAGCATTGATCTAAACTCCTTTATAGCACCGCCTTTATGTTTAGGGCTGCCCAGGTAAACTAGTCCAATCGTATCGTTGCGTTCACCTTCCCGTCAACCAAAGGATTCCCTCAGCATAATGCTGCCTGCACCGTGTTTTACAGTGAGGATGGTGTTTTCTGATGAACTCTGTTATTTTACTGTGATAATGTGATAGACCAACACTTAAGTACATAACTGTGTTACAACAAAACTGTAAAGTCATTTTATTTATTCAATTTAAAAAAAAATAGCATGACTCCTGTTAAGAATCAATGCTCTTCAAACAGATTAGTTTACTAATGTCTAAATTTGCATTTATTCTTTTGTTAAATTTGAAACCATTTTCTGCTGGAAATCCACATCTATGCAACTTTTTAACACCATGAATATATATTTTATGAAAAGAATACAATGGGGATTTTGCTTCAAATCAACACATCATATGGTTAGGATTAGTCTAAGAAATAAACCTTTAAAGTAAAATTATGCAGAAATAAAGACTACTGTGCTGTAGTGTCTAGAAAGAAAAAGTGCTGCAGATAAAATGACACACAACTGGAATATTATTTAATCAACAGGAATATGTAAGAAGATGCCCATTTCTTGAAAGTCCTACTTGATTAAAAAAAAAGAAAAACAGGAATGTATTTTTATGAAATATGGACAAAGTTCAGACAAGAGAGAAATTGAAAGTACAGAATTTGAAAAATACGTTTGTATTCAAAGTTAAAGGAAGGGGAGAAAATCCAGTTTCTAGATCTGTATTTTTAATTTCATTTAGCAAATAAATTTTTTATTTTTATTATTTTTTACTTTTTTTTTATGTGTGGGTCTGTGTTCCAATGATTTACTGTGGATTTGCTGCTGTTGCAATGACCCTCTCAAAAAAAGATTTTATTCTGTTTTTGCGTTTATATCTTTAGGATTTTATTCAATTATTTTTACATTTGCAAAGAAAAGGACAAATATAAATAATCGTAAACGGAATCATTTAGGGGCTTAATTACGTTCTGAGAAGAGATTTTTTTTTTTTTTTAAATGTGGGAGCAGAGGCGGAAATTAGTTACATTTTATTAAAGTTTATTCTGATTCTAAAATGTATGTTTTTGTGAGATTAAAGAAACAGGAACAACCCACGTTTTAAATAAAAATAAAAATCCACTAACTGCTGTTCGGCTGCTTCCAGTCATTGTGACTAGTTTTATTTTGAAGGGTTGCCACCGGAAGAGATGGAAGTAAACAGCGGAAACACCTGCAGGCTGTGTAACACAGCATGTGTCCGGGCTGTAGTTCCACCAGGTGGTCGCAGCTCAACTTTCACGGGTTTGTAATGAAAAGTTGACCGACTTCAGAAGCTGTTTGTGCCGCAGAGCTCCGCCATGTCCGGGGCGTTAGCCAGGCTGCTCTTCTACCCGACGCTAGCCTACAATGTTGTCATGGAGAAGGTGTCCTCCAGGAGGTGGTTCGACCGGGTGGACGAGACGGTCATCCTGGGAGCGCTGCCGTTCAGGTCCATGACCAAACAGGTCGGAACACTGCTGGACTGCAGGCCCACAGAGCATTGTTGAGACCCGGCCAACAGGTTCTGATATACCGATCAGTCATTGTAAATGTTTTAATAGTTCCCGTTATTTATAGATTCACTACGCATTTTAAGCCTTTGTTTTTGGTTAATTTTGAGCAAATAAAAATCCTAAATAGTACATATGATCAATAAAATGTGATTTTAAATACAGAAATACGGAAGCCTGCTGATGTAGCTGCCTGTCCAGGGTGCAGTATCCATCATGTTAATGGAAAGTTTAGTGGAAGGAAAACTTTTTATTTTTTATAGTGCCGTTATACAAAACATTTTATAGACTTAGACAACTTTATTTGTCATTCGGTATGCACAAAGTGCGTACAGAACGAAGTCCCCTACTATTACTTTTTACTTATACATACACTTCTAAAAAATATTTATATCCTGAATAGCACTTCTGGATAGATGCAAACCACATTTCGTTGCTTTGTACTTGTGACAGTGCAATGACAATACAGTTGAATTCTATTCTATTTATTTAAACCATAGAATGAAGTGTGGTAAAATGTGTCCACTAGAGAAAACTGTTGCCTTCAGATGATTGGAAAGCTTGTTCAAGTGTTTGCCATCTGATCTGATAATGAAGGGTTTGGATGATTGAGAGGCTCAGAATCCAATCCAGCGTGAAGTTCCCACAATCGGCGATGATTTAAAGAGGCATGTCCTCTGCTGCTGATGGTCTGCTGCTTTTTATAGCAAATCCAAAAACAAGGCAGTTTCCAACAAGGGAATTTAAGAACACTTACTGTAGTGACAAGCTTTATGGAGTTTGCATTTTCCAGCAGGACTTGACAGCCGCCCACACTGCCAGAGATACCAAAACCTGATTTAATGGCTGTGGGATCACTGTACTTGATAGGCCTGACCGAAAGTATTAAAGTGGAACATGAGAGCCAACACCTCAACAGAACCATGGCCTATTTTTTTAGTGATTTAATGTAACGTTAAAATTTTCTGAGGAACAAAATTTTGGATTTCTATGAGCTCAGTAAAGTAATCTGTCACTAAACATGAGCTGACTTCTCCGAGTTGAATTACAGAAATGCATGAACTTCTGGATGTTTCAATTTATTGAGATTTTACTGGAGATGGTTGATGGGAAGTTCAGTTTCTTTAAAGTTTGAATTTCCAATTTCTAAGTCAAATAACCCCCCACCCCCCTCCACCCCATTTCCCCGAAATCAGAAAAGCTAACTGTTGTATTGCTACTTACTGTTAGAATTACAACCTGAAAACGGTGCATTTTTTCCCCTTTCATGCATTGAAACATGAAAGAAACCCGTTGACAACTTGAGCTTAATGGTCTATTCATGCCAGAGGAACTAAACTGGGAGTTGATGGACTGATATGAACTGATGGTGGATGTTTGTTGTGTTGCAGCTGGTGGAAACAGAGAACGTTCGGGGAGTTGTCACCATGAATGAAATGTATGAAACCAAATATTTCTGCAACTCTGCCCAGGTGAGTTGGATTCACTAGTGTTACTATTCAGAAGCAGTTCATTGTGAAGGATTAAAGCCTGTTACGAAAACAGGAGCTGCATTAAAAAGCCCTGGATCACCCCGAGAGCTGACCTCAAGTCGAAGAGTAAAGATGTTTTAGAATTTAAGATCTTGATGTTTGGGATCAGGAGTGGCGAGCTGCAGGCGTGGAGCAGCTGAGGCTGAGCACCGTGGACCTGACTGGAGTCCCCACCCTGGAGAACCTCCAGCGGGGCGTGGAGTTTGTCCTGCAGCACAGACAGCGGGGGACAAGTGTGTATGTCCACTGCAAGGCGGGGCGTTGCCGCAGCGCCACGCTGGTCGCTGCGTACCTCATACGGGTCAGTACAGAACCTCAGTGTTTCATTGGACCAGAGTTACATGTTAGAATGGAGAAAATTCAAATAGTTTAATAATAGCTTTAGTTTTGTTAAAGGAGCTATAAGTAATACTGACACCTTGTGGCTCAAATCGGTACAACAGCTTGTCAATCACAATAATCTAATATGCCGTTTTTGAACGGTGTGTTGCTGTTTTACTTCCACAGGACGGGTCTATGATTTTGTATTCTGCTCTATTTCTGGTCCGCTTCTCTTACTGGCTTCCATGTCTGCAGGCTGCTGCTCTTTTGCCAAGATAAAATACCAAAATGCTGTGCTGTGTTGTGGGAACTCTTATATGATTGGCTCAGGAACCATGAAGTAAACACGGGCTACACACTGCACCGAAGTAGTTCTGGACCGTACTTGTAGATTTGAATGAAGAAAAACGTGACTAAGACGTTGTTGATAGAGAGGACAGATTGTTTATAGGGAATGTTACTAACATCCCAAATGACGAATGAGAATGGTTTAGGTTGATTTTACAGTAAATATCTTACTTATAGCTGCTTTAAGCTGAAACACGATTCTGCAACAACTCACATATCAACTGATGCACAGTTTTAGTTGTTAAATGTATTCCCATCTAATAAGGTGGGATTCTTTCTACTTTTGGTCTACAGGACACAGCCAGAAATGGGAATATTTCAGACGTTTTTTGTTTGTTTCGCACTTTAAATCTGTAAATGTCCGAGTTGTTTTTTCTTTTTCTCTTGACAGCTACACTGCTGGACTCCAGAGGAGGCTTGTCACAGGCTGGCGTCCATCAGACCGCACATCTTGGTGCGCTCAGCCCAGCTGGAGATGCTCAGGAAGTACCACCAGGAAGTGTGTGGACGTTCCGGCTGAGAGACGGGGACGTTCACTGGACTGCTGCTCGCAAATAATCCTGTATTAAACTATATTTCACTTGTTTTTTATTAGTTTTTAGTTTATTAGTTTATTCTATTTTTCTTAACGCTAACAAGTCCACAACAAAAAAAGAAATGTTAATTTACCGCAGGAGGTACTTTATACTCTGTGGAAATGTTATTTGATTGTATGAAATTTGTTAAAGGCTGTAAAGGTTAATAAATATTTGTGACAAAGCTGCGGACTCAGACTTTAATGCTTTACATGGACTACTGACCACTTAAAACTCTTTGAAATCCATATTCATGCCACAATATTCTATAAAATGGGCACATTTTTCTCATACAGAATGACGTGAGTCTGTAGATACCACAATTTTAACGGCTAGTTTGAGAATGCTTTAGGATGTGTAGAACTGGGGCATACAAGGGTCAAACCACTCACCTTAGTTTATAGTTCATAATTCATCAAATTCATTTAACAATTTCACCACAGCAAATAACTGAAATAGGCATTCTTTTTGGATGGAGCCACTTAGGATTTGCACATTTTCCATTTTTTTCAACCTTTGTGTAAAGCAAGTAAAACAATTTAAATGTAAAATGCATAAAGGTAATTGCTCTATTTAGTTTGATGGTGGTACATTGTAGCTTTTTGTATGGGAATGATGGTTAATTTATACAAAATATCCCTGCAAAGCCTGAATGAACATTTCAATTTTGTCGGGAGATCTTGTGTTTTCTTTGATAAAACTGGATAAAACATCTTGAATTTTAATTTTTGTCGATATATATTGGTTGGCTAAGCAAATTTCACGTCTTTTAGGTGGACGTGTCTTGATTTGGGGCAACATTATGATTAAATAAAACTAAATTGTCGTAGTTGATAAAGTTCCCTCACAGAGGCAGAAAAAAATAGAAAATTTTCCACATTAAATGTGTGATATATCCCATAGTGTTCAACTGGCAAAATAAAATGCAATTATCTGGCTCCTATAACTGGTAGGCCCTATCTTTTATTGTGTAGTCCTATTTCTCTATTGGTCGAGCTTCTACTACAAACAACTTTGCTCTCACTAGACCTGAAAACTGGCCCAGAGTTTATCTGCATATCTGTGTTTCTCACATAGATCCAAGTCTTTTTCTTTTACTCCCAGTCAATTCATGACACATGGAGGTCACCACTGAGCCTGGTTCTGGTTCTGCTGGAGGTGTCCTTCTGTTAAAGGGGAATTTTCTTCTCTACCCTCGCCATACTTGGCATGAGGGATTGCTGCAAAGTTAACAACACAATGCGGCATGTGGCTCCGTGCTCATCCTGCAGAACTGGGAGTGAATGCTGCATGACTCGATGCAATCTGCTGGGTTTCCTTAGATAAAAACTTTAATAAAGTGAATGCTGCATGACTCGATGCAATCTGCTGGGTTTCCTTAGATAAAAACTTTAACCAATCTGTCTGAATGATTTGCAAAGTTCCTTGAGATGACATGGTCTGAATTGACTATATAAATCATTTAAATAAATAAACGAGTTGAATTGGGGAGGAAGTTTTTTTTTTTTCTCAGCTGCTGTTCCTCCTCCCATCCTCCAGGGGGCGCCTCCGTCTCTCTGTGTGGGGCATAGCAGTAAACATGGCGGCGTCGTTGGTGAGGTTTGTCCGCGGAGGTCTTGGACGGAGCTTTAATAGTAAGTTGACTTGATAACTATTTTATTAATTTGCGGTATTTGTGCTATAGTTATAGTAGGTATCCCGCATCCATCTCTATGTCCCTTAAACAAGTAATTTAGGTATTTTCCCTCATATCTCCGGCTGACCTTCGTGTTAGCTAACGCTGGGGCTGACAGGCTGTCGGCGTTTTGTTATTGTGAGATTTCCGAGTGTTTAGACGGCTTCCACAGATCAGTGGGAGCATATGTCTCGTTTTTTTTTTTTTTTTTTTGCGCGGTGTCAGTGATTAACTTCGTGTTTTCTTCCTCTTCCAGTTGCCCGGGCGTCGTGTCTCCTGCAGCAGCAGCAGGTCCGATCGCAGAGCTCCACCACCGAGACCGAGACCCGCCGTGAGTATGATCAGCCCGGGCAGCTCCACGGGAGGCCGGGCAGACCTCTCCAGTTAGGGGTAATGAAGTTGTCTCTGACTCCGTTTATAGTCCCAGTTCACATCGTCATTGCTACAGAAATGACTAGATCAACAGATCCAGGTCATATCTGGCTGTACAACCTAAATCAGTGATGTTCAAAACTGCTGATGGACCAACGAAATCACGAAAGATCTATTTTTTTACCTGCTCAACAATAAACTAAGCATGCTTTATTTCAAATAATGAAACAAAGGAGTCACAATTCTTCGTAGGAGAGGGATTTGTGCGTCTTTGTAGATCCAAGACTTAAAAAAAATAGGTTTGCGTTATAAACAAAAGCCACCCAGTTTGTAAATTATGTTGGGGTTCATTAAAAAGAAGAATAAGTGCATTTAGGCTACGTTCACACAGCAGCCTGAAGTGACCCAACCTGGATCTGATCTTTTCATGACGGTCTGAACAACACAGATCGGATTTTTTCAAATGCGACCCAGGCCACTTGAATATGTGGTCCTGAATCGATACGTATCTGATCACATTTTCAAATGTGACCTGTGTCTGTACGGCCAGGTCGCATTTATCCGACCTAAACGCCACTGATACTCGACAAACGCCAGTAATCTGCGTCCTGCTATGCAGAAGCGGGAAGAAAACGAGGACAACGAGGAGAGCAGTCAATGGAGAGAAAGCTCCGGTTAGAAAATAAATTAAAGGTTGCATTATAAATAGGGGTGGGCGACATAAAGAAAATCTAATATCACAATATCTTTGGGCTATATCACGATAGACGATATATATCACGATATGTTCAAATAACCTTGAAAAACAAATATTTTTAGCCACATAGTGCCTAAAGTTGCATTGGTATATCTCATATTAACGTGTCAATTTTTTTTTGTTTTAAAAAAAATAAAAATTAATTTAAAATGTTTTATTTTAGCCATTTTTTTCACCACAGCTGCACATAGACGCTTTTCACAAATTACAATATTTTCACATTAAAGCTCCTTGTGATCAACACTGGACCTTAAAAAACAGAACATCCCAGCGGCCAAAAGGACCACCAAGGAAAAATCTGACACAAAATAAACCTGAAATAAATGCTCTTTTGTGCTTAAGACATAAAAATTTGTATAATAAAAATGTGACAATACACCGAGTATATTCGATATATCGCCCACACCTAACTATAAAACATGTTTTAACATTTACAGACACGACGATCAGAGGCGCATCAGTCAGGGGGGGGGGGATCTCTGCTTTGGCTGGTTGCTGCTCTCAAGCTGGATGACTTAATTAAAATAATTAGATTTTAGTCCATCTTAAATGTCTCTAACATTAAAACAAAAGGCGGGGTTTCTTTACGCCAAGCATAAGTCGGCACAGATGTTCTACTGTAACTTATTCCAGTTTAAACGACTAACATCTTGTCTCCCTTGTTCTGCGGGTTGAACAGCCACAGTCAGGCCCAAGGATGCCGTCACCCACAACCAGCTGGCAGCATTTGGAGAATACGTGGCAGAGATTATGCCCAAATACATCCAGCAAGTCCAGGTGAGTTCAAAGGCTCGTCACAGAGCTGCTGACGTTAGCAGCTACCCAGAGCTGTAATATCCAGCTCACAGAGTCACTGAGAAGTCGTAGCTTTTGAATTGACTCACCATAAAAAGCTTAAATCTTTTTTTTTTTTTTTTTAAATGCAGTTTTTGTTGGTGTGGTTTCAGGTGACGTGTTATAATGAGCTGGAGGTGATGATCCACCCTGACGGGGTGATCCCAGTGCTGACCTTCCTGAGGGACCACACCAACGCTCAGTTCAGGAACATGATCGACCTCACCGCCGTGGACATCCCTTCACGGCAGAACCGCTTTGAGGTGGCGGCAAACCCCACACACACTTCCCTTAACGCCACAATACCTCCAGACTCTTAGCTCAATATTAGGCAGAGTTGCACCACTGAGATTACCGTATTTTTCTGACCATGAGGCGCACCATCTGTATACTGTAAACTGTATGAACTGGGCCTAAAGTGCTGCTTTTATGTTGCTGTGCATTTTTTAATATTACATACATTATATTATATGTGAACTGAAATTACATTATGAAATCAAAAGTATCATCTATACAGGTGCAACCGGCCCTTTAATGACATCATCATGTCAAAGTGGCCCAATATAGAAACGAGTTTGAATCCCCTGATCTGCAACATTTGAGCAATCTTTGTTCCTTTGTTCAGTTATGTAGAAAATACATTAAAAAAAAGAAAAATAATTTTCATAAAGAATTTGAATTTCGCAGTTTTTTTAAAATGTCTTTGGTTTTTAACAATATACCTGAAACTCTTGATGTTTTCATGGTGAAGGTTTAGTCAGCCGGCTACAGGATAATAAGAAACCCATTTAGCAGTTTTTGTGTTTTATTTGCTGTCAGCGACCGAGCAGTAAGGCACAAGGACAAAGAGGTGATAAAATATTCTTTATTTAATTTTCCAGCCATATTAGCAAACAACTATTTAAACTAACATCACAGGAAAAGTTTAACTATAATTAAATAGACTGGTGTAAGAGAATATAAGGAAATAAGTCGTAAATGTGAGAAATGGCTGGAGGAACCTGAACACTAACGCTTAGTGTTTCACAGAGAGGTCTGATGTTGGCAGCAAACGCAGAAGCTGAGTTAATAGAAGATAAATAAATTAAACGGACGTTCTAACGTTTAGCTTCACACAGCTGCACTGAGAAAAAGTCACCAGCTCGTCTTCAGTCAAGTTAAACGTTTTTATTTCACCTCAGAAATGTTGATTTTCTTTGTGTCTGACAGTTTCTGATCCTCCGCTGTAAATGTTCCGGTCGGTAAACGTTGGTTTATTAATTAAATTAATCTCGCTCCTGTTACAGGTAGAAACCCAGACATCAGTAGACATTACTGTTTTTTTCGGGGATTTTTTTTTAATCAAATGCTGTTTTCTAGATCGTGTACAATCTGCTGTCGCTGCGGTACAACTCCCGCATTCGTGTCAAGACGTACACGGACGAGTTGACGCCGGTGGACTCCGCCGTGCCGGTCCACAAGGCCGCCAACTGGTACGAGAGGGAGGTGAGTCGGTCGGCTTCTCCTCGGCACATGCGGGCTGGAAGCAGCGCAGCCTTTAGTGAAACTGTGTGTGGAAACAGGTGTGGGACATGTACGGCGTGTTCTTCGCCAACCACCCGGACCTCAGGCGCATCCTGACCGACTACGGCTTCGAGGGTCACCCCTTCAGGAAGGACTTCCCTCTGTCCGGATACGTAGAGGTGGGTTCCCCCGTCAACGCCCCACTCAGCTGAAAATCCAGATTTTCTTCGTCCGGATCTCTCTCTTATTTTAGGAGATTATAGGTAAAGTAGTCCTGCTGTTTACCTTCACAATCAATCAATCAGCTTTATTCCTAAAGCACATTTTAAAAACCACATGACTGAAGTGCTGTACATTAAAACAAGAAAAGGTTAAAAAACAAGTTAAAAACATACAAAACATACACACACAGCATCCAAAGCTAAAAACCAGGTTCACAGCAAGAGTATTTTAAAATGCCATACATGACAAGATCATTGCAATAAAAACCAGGAAATAAAAGAGATTTAAAAACAGGAAAAGAGAAGGCTTGTCTGATTCTCAGTGGTAAATTATTCCATAACTTAGCAGCAAAGCTCTGTCATCTCTGAGCTTCAGCCTGGTTTTAGGGACCGTCAGCAGCAGCTGATCTAAGCGGTCGTGGTGGGCAGTGAGGCTGAATCAGCTCACATAAACATGGTGGAGCAAAACTGTTCAAGCATTTGAAATAACTAAATAAAAATAACAAAAGCTTAAAATGAATCTAGGATAAAGGTGGAACGGAGACTGAGCTTCTGCTGTTGGCCTCTAGGATTCATTCTGCAGCCGTTGGGTTCTTGTTCTGCTGCGCGGAGAGTTGGTTAATATTCTCTGTTCTCTCTGCTGATGCAAACAGCAGCCATTGCCTTTAGTTTCATGGTATTTATTAATACCATGAAAAAGTTCTCGTGATAAGATGTCATGATTTATTGTGTAGTTAAACTTCAGTTTTGGGGATTGTTTTTTGTCAAATATGTATATATTTTTTTACCATTTTCTCCACTGTTGGTTTCACAAGAATCAATAACCTGCAAAATATTATGAACTGCTGTTAATGTGTGCCGTTTAGCGATAAGAATCGCACCTTTTTATGCCGTTGGTGTCCTGAAGGAGACTGTTTTGAAGCTGTTATATTTCTAAGAGCAGTATTTGTGTTTTTGGGGCTTTGATTTGTCAACTCAGACAAAGTTACCTGAAAAACACTAAAAAATAAGTTGTATGGACAATTTTATTATCACAATAAATAGAAAAAAATATTGAGATACATTTTTAATTTCCTATTGCCCACCCCCAGTTTAAAGATTAAAATGCAATTTACAAAAAAGGTGAATAGAAACATGTTTCTTGTAAATATAAATATATACAGTTTTACAGAAGAGGAAGAGATGTTTGGTTGGTGCCAATAATCCCGGTATCAGTCTGAGTCCTCTGACTGTCCATCAGAGAGGAGCCTGCCTCTGGTGGTGCTGGTTGTAACAAATAGCGCCACCTGGAGGTAAAAGTCTAAACGTGTGGGATCTGCAGAGATGCTAGCTGACCTTTTCCTGACGGTCAGCGCTGATGAAGCTCTGCTTTTAAGCTTTTCTTCTAATTTTACAGAACTAAAAAATAGTAAAATCTTCTTGGAATGAGTGTATTTGTGCTTGATTTGAGCAGGTTAATAAGATAATCTGCCAATTGAATGAGCATTTTGACTCCTAAAATAAGATAATTAGATATGCTGCACTTGAAATAAGAGTTGATCCTATTTTAAGTACAAAAAAAATCTTATTCCATTGGCAGATCATTTAAACTTGCTGCTCATATCAAGGACAAATGCACTAATTTCATGAAAATGTTACTTTTAGTTCCCTTTTGCAGTGTAAAAAAAAAGTTTAGCTGCGGAAAAGAACGAGTTCGGTGTGGCTCTTCTTCCTGCTTCTGTGTTTTATTATCAGCCCAGACAGGTTTTAAAAGGATCAAAAGGAGCTTAAAGGCGATATTTTTCTCTGGATTTATGAAAACATTTTGCAGCTCGGTTCTAAAACGCCTTCAGAGATGAAGTCGCCGTGAACGTGGGGCGCTCATAAACAAGACATGTTTACGCCAAACTGTTTGCTTTTCTAAAAAACTGTTATTATTATTAAAGAGAAGGGGTAGGTTATACAAGATTTTTCTTCTTTCATTCATTCATCAACTTCATCTGCAGGGATGTTTTATTATTTTACGGTATATTTTTACTCTCATCCTCTCATTTCTAAAAGAATTGCTTTATTTTTACAACACTGTAACTTTGTAGTTTCCATTTTTCTTATTTTAGTTCAGGTCTTTGTATTTAACCCACTTCTATAACACTCTGTATAACCCTGGAGTCTGCAAACTTAAAAGCATTCAGTAAAAATTAAACGCACCTCTGTTGGTCACGTTGACTTACTTGGAATTTCAGGACTTTTATTTAAAGCATGGTCGTGTAGAGTAGTTATCGGTGATCAGTGTCTTAATCACCGCTGCTAGATTCTTGCTATTCAGCAAGTTACGATCATTTCACCTGTTACTAAATAAAATTCATGTAATTAAAATGGTTTTAACAAATGAAGCTGATGTTAAGAAATCAGATTCTGATACAGAACGGTGTGGTAGTGTTTCTCGTTAAGAACGTTGGGCTCTGATTGGTTCCCATGGTTCCCCCTCTACAGGTGCGTTACGATGACGAGGTGAAGCGGGTGGTGGCGGAGCCCGTGGAGCTGGCCCAGGAGTTCAGGAAGTTCGACCTGAACACACCCTGGGAGGTTTTCCCGGCGTACCGAGAGCCCAAAGAGGCGGCGCCGAAGCTGGAGGCTGGAGACACGGCCCCTGAGAAGAAGTGACGTCCCTCTCTTCAGTCCACTCTAGTTCCGTCGACATGTTCTGTTTGTGTCCTTCTGCCCGACAACAGCATCTGAAATATTTATGTAAATAAAAGCAGCCAATAAAACCCACGCTGAAGCCGCTTTTATGGTGCTCTGAGTTTCTATTTTAGAACAACACTCCAACATTTTTCTCCTGAGGAGCGAGGCGGAGCGGAAAGAGCCAGAGGTGCTGCAGTGGCAGCGGAGATAAGAGCTGCTCCTCTTCTTTAAACCTGGGAAGTTTTCCATTCAGCTTAAGCAAAAAGCTTTAAGAGAGGAAACCCCCCCACCCCCCATCCCCCCTTTTCGGTGAACTCCAGCAGTCGAACTTTTATTTGGTTTGATTACTCTGCTGGTCAGAAGTTTCAATCCTTTCATTTTGGACATAAATATCCTGATAATTTGGGCTTTTTGAACTTTATTCTGGAATGATTTCAACCCTTGATGTCGCTTAAATGACTTTTAATCATAAAATTCTGGTGCATTTATTTGAATTTACTCTGGATCTTTTCTTTGGGAGTAAAAACTACAGTCAGGCTCAATAATCTTTATTGTTATTTTTAAGTTTTGGGTGATCCTCTGACTCAGAATTCCCACAGATTCACCCATAACACAATAAGACATAATGTTCAAATAGCTGAACGCACTGAAAATACTTCCTGTGAAGCTAAAAACCTGCAAATAGTCCCTGGTTCAGTCCTGGCTCGGTTATCTACGTACACTACGACTACTAACAATTAGATTTATGCGATTCAGGAAGTTGCAGCTCCACCGGATGCTTTCTGGAGCTTCCAGCATGGTCCTGTCTTAATTCTGGATGAATATTTTATATCCATTGGTTGGTTAATTGTTACAGGGACTGATTTTGGTGAATGATTTCCAAGTGTTTTAACGTCGGGGAAGTTCTGGAAGGTTTATCCATCCTAAAACCAGTTCTGATGTAGGTTTGGGATCCTTGGGGTGTTTGAAACTTCCCACCGTGTCCGAGTTTCAACCATCTAGCTGTGGATTCAGAGAGAGGAATTAGTTATTCAACCAACTTTGTGTCAGGTACTATAAAACTGGCATCGTTACAGCCTCAGCATGATGCTGCTACCACCGTGCTTCACAGCTTCACCTCGACTCTCTCAAACGACTCAGTCTCTGTTTTTCTGTGAGCGTGAAGCTTCGTCACAGTTTCGGTCAGCATGCTCATCAGTTGGGCCAGTGCAGGTAACTTACCTGTACAGGTGAACTCTACCAATTCTGCCTCAAAGAGAGGTCAGAGCATCTGATTAGGAAACCTGCTAATTTAAATGAACCCTGCCAGGATTAGAGGCTAAATATGGAGCCAGAATCAGTCCAGCGTTCTTGCTGATGGCTACAGAAAACCTGTGCTTGAGATGTAACCTTCTGACAGACATTTAGATGGACGTTAGTGGGATTAAAGCATTTATTTGGTTAAAGTTAGTTTGTTTTATCCGTCACTACATCATGATGACTGCATTTAAGTTCCTGAGTTTAAAATCACAGCATAAAACCAAACCGCTCCAGCTAATTTCCACGTTCCAACTTGGATCCAATTTAATTTCAGTCCCAAAAAGTTAGATTCAAATTTTAATATAAGTTATTAAATAAATCCAGCTGATCATCTGTCTTTCTGAGCCGTACCTGCTACCTGATTACGGTTGATTATGGTAAAAAATAACCAGAATTAAAGAATTAAATATAAAGCAACCATTCGGTGTTACAATCTTAAAAAAAAAAAAAAAACTAAAGTTACTCCTAACAAATTATTTGTTAGAAGTGGAAACAAAAGTAGAACAGTTTGTAATTTTAAATCAAATAGAAATATCAGAATACAAAGGAACAGTTTAATGTAGTAAACTTGTATATGTAAAAAAAAAAATACCATTACAATGTAGACATTTGTTTAGTAAACTTCATTATTTGATCCATGTTTTCTATATTTGTTGTTTTTCTGCTATTCCTGTAAAAAAAAAGTCAAATTTCCTGTTTTATTTGTGGATTTAAACGTGTCATGCAGGAATAAAACACCAGGTGGCGCTGCACTAGTGACGATAAAACCAGGATAGTTTCTACAGCACAAAACAGTCCAGCACGTTGGTCCTCTTCCATTTATTTTAAAGAACATATTTTTTTATTCTGTTGCATTCACTTTACATGTAAAAATCAATTTAAACATGTCGAGCAGTTCGAGCCAAACTACAGATGACAACAAGGGTCAAAACATTTTCCACTGTGTTTTTTTTTTTTTTCTGTCATGGTTGGACCAACTCAACCACATTTTGACCCATATCTGAATATTAAATAGATTTTTTTTTTTAGATACACAACCTTTGATTTAGAGCATCAGAAACATAGAAGCACTTTTTTTTTTCCAGGAACTGTACACAAAATACACGTAGAAATAAAATAAATACACAACAGGCATCCACTGACCCTCTGCAGCAGCACAGTAGCCGTGAGAAAGTATTTTGTTTCCAGGTACATGCATGCATAACACAATTCTCTCTGAGCGCGGTCCACACCGGGGGTTCTGGAGGTTCTGGGCAGAACAAACCGGATTTCCTGAACTGCAGCAGGGTCGACGGGTTCTGTATGTGTGCCCCGCTCTCACACTGAGAATGAGATGGAGAGAGGTTTACGCTGCGCCTGAACGCATCACCTGCAAGGAGAGACACTCCGCTTTTGCTGCTACTGCGAGAGAAAAATATCCAGAATTTAATTTTTTTTTTTTATCCCTTAAAGTTGCTGCTGCCGGAAAGGTTTGGAAATTACAGATTAGTGGGATTTGAATAAAGAAGTTATTTCCTCTGTGACCTTTTTTATTAGTAGACCTCTCTGTAAAATTCAGACATAAAGTTTAGCTTTATCTATTTGGATGTTTTCACACTTTTCCCCCCTTAAATACATCAAGAGAAAACAAGTTTTTGCGCTTTCCAACAGGAATCACTTTTCACAGCATGCACTATTTCCGAGCCTGATTTGGGAATGGCGTCTCATTTAAAACTGGGTGAGATTTGCATATCAAACATAGAAAAGTTTCCTGCAGATCTGTGGACTGCTCTCCCAACATTTTCCCCCCGCTGCTCATTCCCAACTCTTAATCTTTTTTTTTGTGTGTGTGTGTGTGCCAAATAGCGTCTGTTTGGATAAAAGTCAGAGCGTCGTGTCTCATAAATTTTCAACCAGTGTAATAAACACATCTAAATGTTGAGCAAAACTCAAGTTGAACCTCCCGTGTTCCTCTGGAGCACGAGGTTGTTTGATAAAGGAAGGGTCCGTGACAGTTTGAACCGTGTCGTCTTATTCCCGGCGGTGTGAAATTAGATATGCACATCACCGCGGCCCCGGAGAAGCAATTCAATTTTCCCCACAGTGGGCTCCGTCTGCAGACGTGAAATAAATGCTGCTGGAATTAGAAATCAAATTATGTCCCAGAGCCCCGCAGGCTCGGAGGAGGCCTGTGGTCAACAGTCGTACGGATACGGAGTCCTGCACATGTTTCCAGATCCGTGTCACTTCGCTCCCACTGCGACCGAGAGACAACATCAAGCTCCCAAATATTGGAAAGAAAGACTCATTTTGACACAAAAAAACCACAGAGTTCACGTTAATTTACATGCTGTTAATGACAAAAACAAGTAAAGAGACGTCTTACAAGCAGAAACATCGAGTCTTTGACAGCAAACCAACAACACTTCAAGGAATATTTCATGAGAGAAGGAAAATTCAGATTATTTGCTGCGAGTTTGGACCTAAAACTGTGCAAAAATGATCAAAGATCGATGGCTCAGTTACAGAAATGGGCTCAACTCTTTGGTTCAACTTCATCTGCAGGGATGTTTATTATTTTAAGGTATCTTTTTACATTCATCTTCTCATTTCTAAAAGGATTGCTTTATTTTTACAACGCTGTTTGTAACTTCGTACATTCCAGTCAAGATTCAGTTAATTTTGGCATTTATTCTTATTTTAGTTCAACCCACTTCTATAACACACTGTGCTTTTTATTTTACAAGTATAACCCTGGAGTCTGCAAACTTTAAAGCATTTAATAAAAATTAAGCACATCTGTTGGTGGCGTTAATTTACTTGGAATTTCAGGACTTTTATTTTAAAAGTGGTCGTGTAGAGTAGTTATCGGTAATCAGTGTCTTAATTATAGAGAACTGCAGCTAGATTGATTTCACATTGGTCTGGATCTGAGCCTGACTATATGACTTGCATTTAATTGGGATTAACTGGGTTGATTTACAATGAGTGGTGGATAATGCTATAAAAGTGGTATGGATGGGACTAGTTTGTCTGCGTTGAGGTGGTGTTTGTTGTGAAATGGCTTCATATGACAGAGCTGATATGCGCTGGCCTGTCCTTGCTATCACCTTCCCCTGATCTCACTGAGAAGAACGGCTGACGTTGTGGCAGAGCCTAAAGCTCGTTGTACCATCAGGGGTTAACTCAGTGCTTCTCAATTATTTTCTGTTACGCCCCCCCTAGCAAGAAGAAAACTATTCGCGCTCCCCACCGTGACTATCCATCCCTGCATAACATTTTATCCTTATTAACATTAAAGAAAAAAAGAAAGACATATGGTCAAACTTACAAAGAATAACTTTATTAAATCGTGTTTTAAGTCTGCAACAGAAAAGATTTTAAGTGCATCAATGCCTGAAATTAAAAATAAATAAATCCTTGTTTAAACTGTAAACATGCTTGACCAACTAATTGCACCATTGCAAAATTGAATCAGATCAATAAATAATATTTAATAATTATAATAACTAATAAACTATAAAAACTAAAAAAATTATAACTAATATATATTCAGTTCAGCAACATTAACTCAGGAGCACAATATATGAAACACTTGAACCTACAAAACCAAAATGAATTAAACAATTTGTGCTCATTTTTTCTTTCTTTTTTTTGATCAAAATTAGGAGGCAGTATCAGCTCCTCTGCTATGGTGTGGGGCTTTTTGCACTGCGCAATTTGGTACGCCACCTTATATGATGCAAACAGCGCTCAATGGTTTACTAAAGTAGCCTTCACAAAGCGGGATGACTGTTGGCAATATTCAGCACGTTTTCACTGAAAAAAACTCATTATCGCCGTGATTGGGGTGTAACGTATTTAGGTGACGGGCTAATTTATTTGGCTTCATGCTGTCCGCTGCGAGCATTTTTAGACACTCCAAACACAGCGGTCTTTCCTCTTCTCCAACTGAAGTCACCATGAAGCCAAGCGCTAAATACGCTTCGTCGTATTTCCTCGTCTTAGCTTTCGGGTGACTTTCTTTTGTCTCATTATCTTTGTCTCCCTCCGCTTTCCTTTTCATCCCTGTTAAAAACTTTTTCATGTTGGGGGTTGGTATGTTGAATAACGGAGGCTGTAGACAGAACGCAGACGGAGCTTTCTGTTGACTCAACACTGGTAACCAAGGCAAACCTGTAAGTCGTAAAATGTTGCACTGTCGCAAACGTGACAAAAGTAACAATGAGAGCGCCACTGCCCCTACTGTAGTGGATGCGCAATTACACTTTATACTAGTACGGCCAAAAAAAAAAAGCCTGTTCCCCAGGGTCACACGCGCCCCCCCAGGTATTGCATCACGCCCCCCCTAGGGGGCGCGCCCCACTATTTGAGAAGCACTGGGTTAACTCATATGACTCTGGCTGAAAGACCTTCAAAGACGTTTGAGGGCGACGTCTGAATTTTCATCGCAGAGTGAAATATTGGCCTTTGAAGTGAGATGGAGGCCTGACCCGGGAAGCCGTCCGCTATGAACTAAAGAGATTTTCTCTGCGGTGCTGTTCTGAGTCCAAAAAGTCCTGTGACTGAGGAGGAAATCAGCCACAAAGCCGTCGTGACTCAAACACTTCCTGACTCCCTCTGCAGACTTTACACGGTTCCCGCCCCGGACGCTCAGTCATTAGCCGCTCAGCCGTAGTTAGGGCCTCTTGGCGGCGTATGATTGGCTGGTGGCGGCGGCGGTGGGGGCGCTCGGGGGGATGTCCGGGTAAACCAGGAAGCCGGTGAAGGTGATGTACTTGGCGTGGTTGCTGTAGGCTCCGAAGCCGTCCCTCTGGTGGGAGTAGAGCCAGACTGTGTCCCCCGGCTTCAGCGCCAGCATCAGACTCTGACTCTGCAGGGCCTTCTCCCCCTGGCTGTCGTCGTAGATCATCGCCTGCACCTCCAGCCGGTTCTTCATCAGCTTCACGGACAGCGTCTTCTGGGGCAGCTTGCCCACGTTGAAGGAGAAGTAGTACGCCCCCGGGACGCGGCAGGTGAACACGCCCTGCGTCACGTTGAAGTCCTCTCCGATGTTGACGAACGCCGTGTCGAAGCTGATTGGCCGGTGCTGCAGCACGCCCACCTGGCTGACCCCCAGAATGCTTTGGGTGCGGCCCACGGAGAAGGCGGATCTCCCGTCGTCCTCTTCATCGTCGTACTCCTCCTCCTCCTCCTCCTGCGTGTCTGCCGGCCGGGGCCTGCCGCGCTCGGTGTCCTGCAGGCGGAGGTCGCCCTGCTGCGGGTTGTGCGTGGGGCGGTGCTGCTGCAGGTGGTGGGTCTGGTAGCTGTAGGTGTCGGGGTAGATGAGGTAGCCGTTGAAGGTGGTGTAGTGGCCGGTGTTGCTGTAGAGGGCGTAGCGGGGGTCGCCGTGAAGACGGAGCCAGACGGTGTCGCCAAACTCCAGCTGCAGCATGACGCTCTGACTCTGCACCTGAGGATTTAAGCAGACTGCGTTACGCCGGCTGGGCAGGCAAATCCAAGGCAACAAACATGATCCAGTCACCGCTGGATAATCCTTCATGAATCATCGGTTCCCCCCCAGAAACAGAAACGCCCTCAATAAGGCTTTATCTAAGCTCTGCCGTGATAGAAAAACACCAAACCTTCCAAACAACCTGGGAAAAATATTCTGATCCAAGAGGAGCTCATGGCACAGTTTGTGGGAACAAGAGGAAAAAATAGTGGGACGCTCCAGAATGGTTCATAATTTAAATCTGCATCACCTCTTGTTCTAAGCAGAGCATATTTAATTACTATCCTTACTGTTCATCGTGTTTATCACGGCACTGTGACAAATGTCTTGCTTTTTTTTGTCTCACTTGTGTTTCAAATCATCAAACAAGTTTTCTTGACTGCATCTATCTTCCAAAAACACTCAAAACTCTCAAGTTGGGCATCCTAAGCTGTTCCCAAACTGAATCTGATGTATTAATTGGTTTATAAAACTACGCCACACCCCTTTAACTTCGTCACATCAACGCTTGGAGGGGATTTGTTCCGGCCAGTCTTAAGGGTTAAAATCTTTTTTCTTGTCATTTTCCACTCAGTATCGATCAGATTGCACGTCTTGCCTCAGATTCTGAATTGGATTTACTTTGACTGGGCCATTTTAGGACATGATTCTGCTTTGATCTGAACCGTCCCATCGTAGCTCTGCCTGCATGTTCAGGGTGGTCGTCCTGCTGGAAGTTGGACCTCCATCCCAGTCTCAGGTCTGCAGCCTCCAACAGCTTTTCTTCCAGGTTGTTGAGACTTAAAAGTATCTTTTTTTACTTAAGTAAAGAAGTTAGAGATCAAACAAGTGTTTTTTCTTCAGAAATGCTGTAGATCATATTTTTCTTTCAGTACGAGGAAGCGTCTGGTCTTAATGACCTTCTGATTGTTTCTGATTACTGTGAAGTTGTGAATGCACCTGCCACCTGTCTGCATATCTCAGATGCTGTGAATCACAGTTCATGACAGCGGCTGAAGAAAAGCCTCCCCACAGCATGATGCCGCCGCCGCCATGCTTCACTGCAGCCACGAGGAGACGAGGAAGACATGAAGTGATAGTTTTCCGCCACACGGCGAATTATCTGTGGACCAGAAGGAACACCTTCCTCCCCACGTCGACTCAGTGGGGCAGAGGAAAAATGCACCTCGGGCTTTCTCTCTTTGCGTTGGTCTATCACATAAAATCATTCAATAATTTAAAGGTTGTGATGTGAAAAGAACGTGAAAAGTTCAAGGGGTTTAATATTCATCAGGGGGACCCAAGTCAAGTCCTCCATGGCTTCTATCCTGCAGCTTTTAGACACAATGCACCTGAATCAAATAGCTGGAATTAGCATATTGTTCACCTTTGCGGTCGTCTGGGCCCCCATAAACGTACCGGATCGTCCCTTCGGCCACTCTGAGCTCTTCTTCTGTAAAAACGCGTCCAGTAAACCTCTGAGCCGGCAGGAATCCGGCTCACCCTCCTGAAGCTGACTCCCTTTGACGGCGAGTAGCAGCGGCTCCTCACCGTATTATTGATTCTATCTTACGCTGATTTACAGCTGCGATTAAAGCTAAGTAAGAAATTATTTATTAAATTCATGATGACCACCATCTGTCCTTTATTTTTTTTATCATTATTACTTTTTTAATAGTGTCCTGTCTGGGAATGTGTCAATAAGAGTTATTGTCTTAACGCCAAAAATAGCCCAGCAGATTTTACGTTCACAAGCGGAGCCATACTGCATTCGCCATAGCGCTGCACTTGATTTATACATACAAGGAGCTTTAATATAATTAATGCAGGGAATATTTTATGTTATATGAACACTGAAACAAAAAAAGGAGAAAAGATAAAAGAGAAAGAGGAGAGAACTGTTGCTCCCACAGTTACCAGCCTGGGTGTCTGACCCCCTTGGCTGTGTTGCTCAGGTCTCCAACCTACCTTCCTCTCCTCGCCGGCGTTCTCCTCGTACACGATGGCCTGCACCTCGTTCCTGTTCTTCATCAGCATCACAGAAAGGTCTTTGTGGGGGAACTTCCCCACCGTGAAGGAGAAGTAGTAGGCCCCGGGGATGCGGCAGCGGAACAATCCGGCCTTGGCGTCAAAATCCCCACCGATGTTGACGTAGACGGTGTCAAAGGTCACGGTCATTTTCGGCCCCCCCTCCATGCTGCTGGTGCGCGACACCGAGAAGGCCGATCGGAGCTCTGCATTGTCCAGCAAACGGGCGAAAGCCCAGGCGCCGCCGGCGTGGCCCAGGCACAGCAGGCCAATCAGCACGCTCGCAGGCAGCAGCATCTTCCTGCAGGATTTAAAACAGAGACAAGTCTTTATTTACACCTTTTTGTCTGCCTACGGATCATAAACATCACTAAAGTTTGTGTTTTACTGTTTAAGGTTCCAATAAAAAAAAACAATGTTGGATCCCCTGCTACGCTGGAACAGGTGAGCCGTTAGTGAGAAAGATAAAATGTTAAAATTAATCATTTTTTCCATTTTGCTCTTCTCTGCATGGATCCCTGATTTTACCGAGGGGGGAATATTTAATGACTCTCACACATCAGTTCCCGTTTCAGCTGCCTTGGGGCCCCTAAATGTTTTTGTTGCTTATTTATTGAGTCATTTATGAGAGAATGTTTTACATCATTTTATGCACCGGTGCTCAACTTGGGTCAGCACAGATCAGTAATGATGTGTTGAAAACACACGACATTTTAATCCTGTGGAGTTTTCCAGTGAATTCTCATTAGCTGCTTCTGAACGGCTCTATAAAAATAGTTGTTTTGCTCAAAATATGTCTAAACTTGGCGGATTGCTGTACTTATTATTATTATTGTTGTTGTTGTTATAATTATTATTATTATTATAATACAAGCTGTATTAAAACCCGCAGTCTCAAGATAGCCAGAATATCATAAACTCTAAAAAGTGAAATCAAACAAGGTGGTGAAATATGAACTAAGATATTAAAGGAATCCATAACAGATTTAAAAGATAGAGACTCATTATAACATCCATCATCTATCTGTCCACGACTTTAGGGTTCAAGAGACTTAATATTTAATAAACTGAGATGATAAAGGCAATAACAGGCATTTGCTGATTATCTGTGCCGTGTTTTTAAAATATAATATAAAAGCTTTCGAAAGTTTCCATCACAATATTCCTATGATGGTCATGATATGTCCAACTGTATGGAGCATAAAGAAAAGCTGGGCCGCCCCTCCTCCACCTGTAGCTGAACACCACTGGTCAGCTGGCTGAAATTAGGCGCCGACATCCTCGATAACAAGAAAGACAAATGAGCGTTTTTGTAAATAGCTTTAGCACATTAGCCTCTCTCTGCATTGCTCTGTAGACGGCAGAACAGCAAAGGTGTCTAATTACACCTGCAAAATGCTTCTAAAATGATCTGCTGTTTATTCTTTCTCTTTCTTGTTTTAAAATCAATAAATAAGTGGTAAAAATAAAGTTACGACCCTCTAAGCTGACAAACTCAGCTTGTTTTGCTGATATAACTCAGCGGTTGGAAGAGCATGGGCTCTATCTTCACAAGAACTCAGCAGCACATAGGCAGCCCACGATGACACCAGCGTACCTGTACATTTCGCTGATTTTAGAACATAAACGACGCATCAGGATAGGAGAGAACACAGCCTTACAAACCACTGAGCTGTATTTAATTCATTTAAGCAGGTTGCTCTCAGCTGTGGAGCTAATTACCAGTCTTTATCAGCGAATAGAAGCCCTCTCAGCGTCTCCCTGCGCCGCTGTGATGAACCAACAGAAAGCAGACACAGACACACAGACAGCTGGAGGTGTCGGCATCATCATGCCCCCCCCCCCCCCCCCCCATAAGAATAAAGTAACAAGGACTTATCTCGTGGTGCACTTTGTGAAGCTGCAGCAGAGTTCAGCTGATGGTGCCGTTTTCAGGGTGGCTTATCAGTCTTAATTAGCAAGCTGTGTCATTTATAAAACCCCGTATGAGGCGCGAGGAGAATGCTGCTCATTAATCAACCAGATTAAAAGAAAATAACACGTCAAAGGGCCACATAACTGAGCATCTCTTGGTTGGCAAAGTGCATCCAAATGACATCTAGGTTTAGCTCAGACGTCAAGGTTGCCACTAATTGGACTAAATCCGGTGTAGAAATAAACTTTGACATCTAACTAGAGTTTAGGAGGTGTACATTTTGCTGACTGTAGAGTAAGCTGAACTATTGCACACGTTTGCTTTCATAGACGCACACATTATCACCCGCTGACCAAGGCGACAGCGTTAGACTGGCCTAAAATAATCTGCTTCCTTAGCAGAGACTGTTTCTCTGGCTCCGCTTCATCAATCTCTATCAACCAACCACTGTTGGATTCTCAAGGTTTGAATTTGGCATAAAAACAGCAGCGCAGATGTTTTATGCATGGCTTTAAACGTTTATTCATAGAGTATTCCTTAATATCAATATGTCGCACACTGAAAGGCTGGATTATTCCCTCTGTTACGATTTGTAAAGCCAGAAGGTCCCTTTGTTCTCTCTTCTCTTCACATTCTTTCTATCTCAAACAGAACAGGCCTTTGAGAGAATGTTGCGTTTTTCTTTCATTTATATAAATACACTTGAACAAGGTTGGATTTGCCATTTGGTAAATTCATAACAGTAATAATTTCCTTTGCAGTTTTGTAAAGTCCAATAAAGTGTGTTTTCTGCATTTAAACCATCCCTTAGGGAGCGGCTGCTGCCCAGGCAGCATTCTGCCGCTAAGGTTCAGGGACCAGCAGTGGCAGCTTCGGGATTTGAACCGAGGGGCTTACTTCCTTTCCAGGACAAAAGCGTCCTGCTCCAAACACTAGGCCTCCACCTCCCATTTAAAATGTCTGATTTAAAATATGAAGGAACTACATAGAGACACAAATTGCTTCCTGAAGTGAGTGGCTGCACAATCTCTGATTGGCACACTTTTACCGTGCAAAAATAGCAGAGTGGATTTGTCCGTAATTTCTTTCCTTTACAATAAAATAACAGCAACACAGCAACAGAAAAATTATATAAAAAAAAACAGATTAGTTCTGTCAAGTCGCGAAAAGCTTTTAGTGCTCAATTATTGTCCCGACAATCATTCGATGGTGAATATTAAACTTCTACCTGCTTTCATTTCTCAAAAACGCTTTTTTTTTTTTACATTCATTTGGACCAAAAAAAAAAAAAAACCTTGTGATTTCTACTTCACTTAAACATTTATATTAACATGTCTGTTACAGTAACAGAAGCGTCATTAACATGATAACAAGGAGGAGCATGTCTGACCAAGCTGGAAACCATCCAGTTAGAAGCTTCAGTGGTTTTTATTGATCATAAATACATTTCTGAACAACATGCAGGATGTCTAGGAATCTGCCACATCGGCGTATGTGATAGACTAAACTCTTTAATATGCAATGACTATGTTTTCCAATACAGAGGCCTTTAGTTATTTGTACTTGAAACAAAATGCTCTTCTTGTACGTTTAAACTAAAATAAACCTCTTTAAACCGAAGCTAATTATGGTGGTTAATTGTGCTTAAGGCACTGAGCCTCCACTGATTGTTTTTGTCTGATTACTCGTCCCACCGCAGCGGAGGGAGGAATCCATACCAGCACACTGAGCTTGTTGCAGGTTCTAAAAATCCTCCACTGCCCGGCTCGCACCGAGAAATAGTGTTTGTTTGTGTGTGTAATGGCGGCAGCTTTAACCGGTCGTGTTGATAGAGCGCTCCGCGGAGAGCGGGACGCTTCAGGTTCAAACCGAAATGAAAGAATAGATCAAACAGGCCTCCCTTATAATGAGCACCCAGGGGATGGAAGCTCAGAGAACAGAGAGCAAGAAATATATATAAAAAAAAAAACACGGTCCTGCCCAGTTGCATAGATACAAAACACCATTCTTATCACTGCAAACTGAGCAGTTTCTAATATTTACTTGTTTCACAATAAGTTGGGTATAAAATGTGCATCAGGGGGAGAAAGTTGGCCGAATGGGTAAAGCAGGTACATTATGCTGGTGAAAGATGAGCGGAGTGGTGTATGCAGTTCAGTCAGTGAGGAATGTTCTGATCTTTATATCAGAGAAACCAAACAGCCTCTCCACAGACGCATGGATCAACACAGGAGAGCTACCTCCTCAGGATAAGACTCTGCTGTCCACCTACACCTAAAGGACAAAGGACACTCTTTGAGGACCAAAATGTTCACATTTTGGACAAAGAAGACAGATGGTTTGAAAGGGGTGTGAAGGAAGCCATTTATGTTAGGAGAGACAAACCAACCTTAAACAGAGGAGAAGGACTTAGGTTATAACTTTCAAAAACTTACAACACAACTATAGGGTTGATTCCTTTCAATTTTCACCTCAATCCTCACCTCCATGCAGGTTATCACAACATCTCCCCAGTAAAGCAAACCAACGATGACCCTAATGACTCCCCATTGCTAAGTTTTGGTTTAATTTGCATGTTATCTAAGCCATAACGAGGCCTTTTTGGGCAATAATATAAAGCTTGGAACTCCACACTGCTCGAGACATTTGAATTGAGACAGCTCTCTGGATGGGAAGCGAAACGTCTTCAAACTTTTTTTGGAACGTTTATTACACTTTACTTTCTTTCTTTACTTTCTCTGAGCAGCTGCAGCTGAAAGCTCCGTGAAAAGACAAAAGTGTTTTGTTCAGCATGAAGCCGGATCCCAGCTCTGGTACCTGCGGTGTTTCTTTTGTGGTTTGCGATATTGTTTTGTCTGAGAAGTTAAAGTTATTACATTTGAGGAGGTGAGCAAACACGCCTGCGGTCGGCCATCTTTCTGAGGTAACCTCAGCAGTGTCTGCACACGTGCTGGAGATGATGTGTGAAAACACAGACGTGTTTAAACGTCTGTCTCCAGGTGTCAAACTTAATTTATAGGAAGTGAAATGAAAACCCGGCGCAGCTCAAGGGACAAAGCTATAATTTTAAAAGTATTGCAAAATCAAGACTTTATTGTCATTCTGCTGCACATCTGAGTGAAATGTCATGGCGAGGCTCCGAGTAAACACAAAAGACAAAAGAGAAAGATTATAAATATAAGTATTTGTCATTTTGGCAAACCAAAAACAACGTTTTTTTATGTACAGAAACAGGATATTTAAAGCCATATGAGTAGTGTTAGTATATGTAGCAGCAGGATGTATTGCAACAATGAGCGGACAAATACTGGCACAGACGCTCAGTGCACTAGAGTTCATAGTGTTCATGTAAACTGACTAGTTTTTTATTAATTCATCTTAATATAATTACTGATTAATTATTGCTAGAAATTCATGATCTGAACCTTTCAGAATTTAAAATAATAAGAAACCCAAAGCAACCAATAAACTTCAGAAAAGAGCATCTACTATAAAACGCATAAAAATATTAAGTTCTCACAACTTCCATTTGTAAAAGCTGTTTGTCTTCCTTGAAGTTAATTGGATTAATTTGAGACTAATTGGGATTCTAGATTTTAAATAACCGAACATGAACAACTGTCTTTAAGATGGAAAAAAATTAGACGAAATCTCAAATTTACGCTGTAAAAAAAACTTTTCATGGACCAAATCTGTATGTGTCGAAAATGTAATTCTTTATGGACAAGATCCATGTTTACCTAAATAAAAGTCTAATTAATTACACAACCCAGTCTGAGATGCTTGCTTTCAGAAGGATATTAACACATCTACTGTTTTCAGAGCAAAACAGATTTTTTTTTTTTTATATAATTTTTTTCTAAATGGGTTTGCCTCAATTTAAACAATAAGATACTTTCCTGCACTAATTGGTTATAATTTCTAATCTTTATTAACAGGTTGCCTTTTAACAAAATGGTACCAAGTATTTTAATTAATTTTGGTACCCTTACAACCCTGTGTCGTAGTGCCATAACATTCTCATCCAAACTCATAGTAATTGAAGCTATATTTTTATTTTCTGTTTTTTTCTTCTTTCATGTTTGTTTTGTGGCGTTCAGGTGAAACAGCGCCACCTACAGCCACAGTACAATATTGCTGTGTTAGTTCTGATCTACAGTATTTCTGTGTATATTTTAAACATCTAAAGATTATCAAACCAAATGTAAAATTTTGCCCGTCGTTTTTTTTTTTTACCACAAGCTTAAAAAAAATCTTTTCTGGATTTTAAAAGAAAAATCAAATAATCAACAAATGAAATAAGTTCAGTTCATCTTTTATGAATATTAACAGATGGATGTTTCAGTTTTAATTGGATCGTTTCACCACAAGGAGCTAGTTCCTTTAAATCAGCACATTTCCTGCTTTACAGCCTTCCTATATGTTCACCTTTATTTCTACCAGGTCAGAAACAGGCAGAGCAGCCGTAAACATGCTCATAGTCCACACACTTTATACGCCAAAGCTTCCCAAATAAGACATTAAAGGTTCTTTGTTGCTCTCCCTGAGATCTGTACTGTATCTATAAATAAAGGGCAGGGAACGGTTGCTACGTCCTCCTTGTGGACGGATCAATAACTGATGATGGAGACGACGTTAAGAAGAGCACAGCACGAGGAAAGGAAACGACAAAAGAGAGAAACGAAGAATCAACATGAAATGCAGGATTTCCAGTGGGAAGGGATTTATTACAAACCTTGAAGGTGTTCTGATATCTGTGTATGGATGCGCGTGTGGCCTATTTAACTTTGCTGTGTGGGTGGAAACGTGTGTTTCTGCTGTTTTCTGAGTGCGTAGGCTGCTTTTGGTATGTGTGTGTATCAGGAAATGCATACGTGCTATTTTTATTTTAGTTTACATTAATTAATTGTTTACCTTGGAATTTGAACATCGTGTATGACGCATTTTCCAGCCTTCAGTAAATGTACTTTCTAAACTACATCTCCATGCAGCATGTATTCAGAAACAAGTTCACGCCACAAGACAGCAGCTCTCCAAGAAAAATAGGTCAGAAATAAAGTTACAGCGGTTAGCTGTAACTTTTGTTTTTGTGACTGGAATGTAAATGTTGGTGAGATGCAGCGTTCTGGCTAAAGCTGTGTATTAGTTTGGTGTTCTTAAAGACAATAGCAACAACGTTTTCATTAAAACGATTAATTTTTCAAAAATAATACATCCACAGAACGTGTGGAGTGGTGCAGAACAAAAGTTTTAATTTTGCAAAAGAATAAATATATAGTATATAAATGATTGCTTTATAAATTTTGACCAGTCTGAAATATATAAATATTTACTTCTGGCTGTGATGCCAACGTCGACACGAAAGGACTCTCCACCAATAGGAATAGTAGGTTGATGTGAGGTCAGATGGAGCTCGATCATAGCAGCTCCGTGATAGAGCTGAGAAATCTTCTTCTCGGCGTTACATTTATCACAATCATGCGGACCAAAAAAAAAGGAAAAACGAGGGTGAACATCCGTCACCTTAACTTTTATAATGAATACATTTTTCATGCTTTGTTACAGATATTGTCATTTTTAAATCTATATAAATGCAACTGAGATTAAACAAGAAGAGTAACAGAATAAAACAAAGATTCAGATGCAGCTCACTGGTGGATTATGCTTTTTTTTTCTAAAAAAAACAGGCTTGTGGGCCCCACATGTGGTCCTCGGGGGCTACCTGGTGCCCACGGGCCCCATGTTGGTGACCCCTGTGCTAATACTACTGGACCTGGCAGCCACTTTGTCAAACAGTTGACTGTTGGAATGAGAGCGATCGAGCACGAGTGCACCACCTACTGGCCGGGAGGAGGTAAACTTGTAGCTATCTCCTTTAAGAGCAAAACACGTGTTGACGATTGCCGAGAGTTTTATAACAGCCAAGTAACGAACTCCACCTCTCACCCAATCACAGCCGGAGGAAGGTAAATAGCCATTAAACTACGTTTAAACACATATTACTATTTTACACATTTGCCTTTTTAACACACCTCCACCATTTTAATCTCTTTTTGTCCCAAGTAAACAAATGCCTCTGATGAGCAGATTTACAGAGCTCTGTTGTTTTTACATTAGTAAGTGTGTGCACACGGGATATTTGCATATGTGGTGCTTTTTTTTTGTATGTGTGATTATGCATAGGAATGTGTTTGTGCCTCTTGTCTGTGTGTGTCCGTGTGTCCAACATGCTGGGCCATCTGCTGCAGGTGATAACAAACACATTAGCTCTCAAACCGAAGCGCAACGGAAGCCCAACCTGCAGCTTTCTTCTGCTCGCTAAACACTTCTGGTTCATACCAACCTTTAACTCTCCTAGAACATGTTATCCTGATATGAAGTTTCCTCCTGCTGCAGTTCACAAGCTGAAGTTTCATAATTTAAATGTGTGAGGATTACATTTAACTGCGGCTCAATTTATCCCAGAGCTGTGATTGGAAATTTTAATCGTCTGCTTGTAATTTTGGTGAAATTTGCAGAAAAACTTTGTCGTGGTAGGATCCATTTTATTGAAAAAGCTCCTTTGTATCTGTCAAACATTAACGTATTTTTTGGACTATAAGAAGCACTTAAAATCTTGAATTTTCTCAAAAATTGATGGTGCACCTTATAATCTGGTGCTACTTATCTATGATTACCGATTACCTGACTGATTTTATGTGGTACAATGCTCTCAGAAATCTGTTAAAATGTTTAAGTATGATTTTGGTTAGAAACGAAGCCGCTCCACTCAATCGATATTCTGAGCATTACGGTACACTGTGTCACCACAGACATCATATACGTAGACGCGTCATAGGGCGCAGGTTCGCACGTCAACGTCACCGCCATATTGTATGTGGCAGAAAAAAGTTCAGTTCTGTTATTGTGAACGTGAATCAGAGAAGATGCCTCATTCCTGTGCTGCAATAAATACACACACACACACACACACACACACACACACACACACACACACACACACACACACACACACACACATATATATATATATATATATATATATATGTATATATATATATATATATATATATATATATACTTTTTTTTTTTTTTTTTTATATTTGTGTGTGTATATGTTATGAGGATCGATTTGTTAAATCTAAACATTGTTGTCTTCATTATTTCATAAAACCGTGTCACTTGTGAACCTTTAGGAACAGACTTTTTGGGTGAGTATTAAAGAGGTAAAATTAATAAAATGAGAGAAAAAAGTCCTAGGTCAATAAAGTAAAAATAAACAAACAAACACAAAAGTGATAATGTTATGATAAAAACATCATATCATGAGAATTAAGGGGGAACATTTCCAGAATACACACAGTTTGCAGAATTATTTTACTCCTGGAGTAATAGGGCCAGGTTAGATTATTTTAAATATTTTTATTCTTTAGGAGAATAAATTCAGGAGAATTAAGCTAAAGGGATACGAAAATAAACTTGTAATATTACAACAAAAAAAATACTATGAATACAAAGTATATTCAGAGATTAAAGTCCCTCCGATACTGTTTAAGTGACTGAGTAACTGCAGATTTGCCACATTTAAGATGGCGGACGCTCTGACGCATCGCAGCATAGGCAGAACCCGCCCAACGACGCGTCTACTCTTATATTATGTCTATGTGTGTCACTACCTGATAGGACCCCTGAGCTGTCTACCAGACTGCCTGACTGTAATGTCTAAACTAGAAGTGCATTCATGGAAAGACCCCCACATACTCGGGTGTACTTCGCTTCGCATAGGTCCGTGCGTACTCTGCGCGTACTCCGCGTATACAGGTATTTGAAGAGCTCAATTTTTACGACTGCGTACACGGTGTCACACTATAAACTTCTCGGAGGCAGGAAGTCTTTACATCAAACTGTTTCATATGTGACACTAAGCTGCTCCAATCAGGCGTTCTCCAGGACGCAGCATCTCAGTCCCTCTCTGTTCTCACTGACAGGTGGGAGCCTGCTGGAAAAGAAACGGCTCTAGGTGCTCAGCTAGCTAATCACACATTTTACCATCAGTTGCGCCGTTCGTCCCACTGGCAGAAAGTCTGGGAATTTGCCACTGGAAATGTTGGCAACAGCTCGACTATGAAGGGTAAAATGTCCGTGGAGAGTCAGCATGGAGTCCGCCAAGTTCACAATATGTGCACAGTACGCCCGAGCATGTGGGAGGCTTTATTAATAGTACATGCTAGCAACAATAACCCTACTAAGTTAATTCAATATAAAAGTTATGTTTAGTTTGGCTTTATGGTAAACAGGGCAGTGTAGTCCAGCTACTCTGTCCTCCCCACAGAGACGGATGGAGAGCTGTGGACGTGCAGGAGTGATATTACACACTTGGGAAGAATATTTGTTGCGCCTTATAATCCGGTGCGCCTTATGGTCCGAAAAATAGGGTAATCATTTCTACTTTGAAACAGTAATAAAAACACTTGAGGATGATAGCTGGTTTTAAATTAATAACCACATTTTACAAATGTGTTTTTCCTGAGCAAAGCACTAATCTAAACCTCTCTTCTCTCCATCACATTGCAAGCGTTATCTTGCTTTTTAGGGCAAAAAGACATGTGAGAAAACTAACCGAAGCTGGACTCATAACATTTGAGTAGTCCGACTGTCTCTGTCTTCAAAATGAAATTTTGACATCTGCCTCACTGTAGTGAAGGTACATTCTCACAAATAAAGGTCTGTACATACTTTGCAAGAACCAAGAAGGTTGTTCACTTTCTGATTTGGAGGTTCTTGTTATTCTTGACACATAAACTGAGCAGAAGATTTTTTTTTCAGTGGCTATCTGACAAATGTTTTGTGACTGCACAAAATCCCCACTCCGACCCATGGTGTCGCTCTCCAGCATGCAGTTTAATCCCTGTCCTCTGAAAAAATGCCACCAAACAAAAGGAATAAACCGCTCTATTCTATGTGCTCTTCATCTTTGTCCTAGTGAATACTGCAGTATCTGGTCCTTGGTAGCTTAGAAGACATTGCTATTATGTGGGAATTTTATATAGGCCGATTTAACAGGCCTATATAAAGAGAATATATGCAAATTCCAGTTTTTAACCACTGAATATATTTTGTTGTGTACTTGGAGTCTCTGGGAGTGCAGAATAGTTGAATGTAGTTTCTCAAGGTGCTGCACGGATGTTATTCTTTTATGTTTGGGTCATAATTTTCAAGCTGTTCAGTTTTCTCTTTTATGATTTACGAACAATAATGTCACAGTATTTGCTGCAGAGCTGCTAAACAAGGACAAGGACAAGGACTGCATCCTGGACTTCCAGCTTACCAATTTTGCGACTCCACCATTTTTTTTTTTACCACGATTGTGTCGTCCAGGCTCAAGGATTGTGAAGCTACAAGCGGATAATTCATAATGTTTGGTTGTTGGGTGTTTTAATCCACACAGTTCATCACAACGTTCCCCAACATACTACAAAAATGGTTGACCAGGGTGGAGTGGAACGCTCTGCAACCCGCAGGGGGTGAATTGTGGCACATCTGGATCTAAAGAAACCGCAACAAAACAACTGAATGATATGAATGTGGAAAGAAAGGATTTAAAAGTGAGATATTTTCTATCTAGACAGTTTACAGATTTGATTTTATATATTCACTGCGATGCTGTTTTCAAGAACATTGAGGAGCTACGTTGCAAAACGCAGACTACATGACGCATGCATGTGCAGCTCTGAGCCGCCTGCAACCTCGACCTGAACAAGGCGGCACAGAGCAAAGATGGCCGCCGTATCCTCTCAGATTTACAGCCAGGGACAGAGATGCAGCAGATTACAGATTAAGTTCCCTTTCCTGCCCAACGTCGTTAAATGTGACACTGAAGAGATGACGCTGAGATGATGCGACTCTTGCTACCAAATCCGTTCGGGAAATGCAGCTTAAGTTGAATCGAACCAAGTCACTGGGACAAAATTTTAGCAATCCTTTTAATATTTGTATTTTTTGCTTGCTTGTTTTAAATATTCTAATGAGAATTACAAATAATGTATGGATGTATCTAAAGGCAGGGAGTGAGAAGATTTTTTTCTTTTTTTTTGTGGGGGATGGTGACAAAAATGGTGGCACAAAATCATGTTTGATTTTTAAAAAACAATTAAAATTGAGCAGATGCTCTATTTGCGCCATCCCCCAGTGGTCCATGTTGTAATTCCCACTCTGAGGACTTCCCAGGAGTTAAGCCAAACACAAACCAGAGAGACTGGTTCCCTCTCCCAGTGCTGTCAGATCAATCTGACATCGTTCGGGTCTTGCAGCAGGTTTGTTACACATATTCTGGCCAGAACTCTTTCTCTTGTGCTATTTTATTTGAAATGTGTGTGTTTACTACTCTGACAAATGATGCGGGAGTTACCTATGATGACTTGAATTTTTATAAAGCATAAAAAGCTGGCCAGAAGTTACTTTGTTCTTTTTCTTGCCATCTCAAGTAAAATACCAATTTTTTTCTGCTCTTGTGGAGATTTTAAAAACAGGCTGACAATGAGTTGAAAAGTGAGACTTCCAGCTGCTTCCGTTCACCACTGTTATGTTTCACACAACCATTGCTTGCTGATATAAAACACCGGTTATGAAATAGTAGTTTGCTTCATTTCTTTCTTTTGCACCTTGTGACATCTTTCTCAAATTCAGACAAAGAAATAAATACTTCAATCAAGAACTACAAAGTCGGATTCAGCCAAAAAAAAAAAAAAAAAGATACGAGAAAGTGTTTAAAAAATAAAAAATATCTAATCAGCTTTCACAATTAATCTCAGTAATAGACATTTTGGCAAGTTTTTTTTTCATTTAACACAAAAAAGACACTTTCTGAGTGAGCTTAAAATCAAATCTGTAGCTGGATGAGCCGTTTCAATCTCTTTGTGGAGTTCTATCTCTTCTTCTCTGCCTGAACAATCTCCCACTCCGCTCCGTCACCCCTTTCTCTCTCATTAGATCAAAGCTTCGCACAGATCTATTGTTGCATTGTATAGGCGAGGACGCCAGCCTGCACAGAATAACAAAGAGGCAGTCATCACACATACAGTATGCCCGGGTGCACACGCGCATACGCTGAAGGGAGTTATTGTTTCCCGTGCTCCTTCATTTACATCTATTGTGAAATTCCAGCTGTTTGCATGATGGCATCATTAGCAGATGGCGCCTTACCTGGCAAGGAAGATTACAGCTCTTTCAAAATCTCCTTCATCCAACTTTTACTTTTATAACAGCCAGCCTGTGGCTTCCACTGCAGCTGGAGGTAAAATCCAGCTACTAATCTAACTAAAATATCATTATTTAGGTCAGGTTTAGTGTTTTTCCATAGCTGCACATTTAATAAAAAATACATTAAATTGCTTCCTGTGTTTTGTTTGGACACCAGTCCTACAGAGTAACATGCTAATATCTTGATTCGGTCCAAGTAAAAGCCCAGAACGCTCTTTGTGTCCTGTGTTTACTCCTTCACAATAGATAAAACATAGCCTGATTTATGGGTTCAGACAATCTGGTATTGTGAAGCTCCAGCTCAGGGCTAACCTCCTCTTTTCTTCCCATCTTCACAACAATAAAGTGGAGGCAGAAATGGGGGCTGCTCATTCCTCCTCTTCCCCTGCCGTCGGAGCAAAGAGCCTCTTTGAAAATACTTTCACTGCAACGGCAGCCTTGAAAACCATGCAGGCACAAAAGCATCAACATCGGGCTGAAGCCTTATCAGAGCTTCTGAGAGGAGAGATTAGATGAAGATGAAATGAAATCACCGGTTTTGAGGCTTTGTTTAAAGTTGTGTGGATCGTCTTTTAATCATTCGAATAAACAGCTACAGTTATATTAAATAAATTAGAACATGCGAACCAATCATTTAAATTTAAAGGATTTAAAGCACCTTTAGAAAAAACACACACCCTTCAGCAGGTATTAAACATACTGTTTATGAAGCCCACTTTTCTGGATTAAATGTTTTTTTATTGGTCTGATCAAATATGCAAATTCTCATGTTGTGTTTCATTAGCTGTAACTAGAAACATAATCAGAATAAATAGAAACAACGGCTTGAAAACAACTGATTAATGCATGTAACATGCTTCATTGTGCTGAAATGAGTTTCCTTAAAATAAAACCGACATCCTGATCTAACTCTGTAGTTTTGTGGCTACAGGTTGCTGAAGGATAGAACAACCACTTTCCCTCAATCTGCTACGTTCTCCTACTACTCTCCAATTTGAAAATTGCTGTTTGACAGCAGAATCTGACTGAGATGTTTTGAAAAGCAGAATGGGCGAAAATGTCCGTCTCTACAAGAAGAAAACGTGTAAAAACATTTTTATTGATAAAATAATGTGTTGTTTTCCTTTTTAACTTCACCTTTTTTTTGGCCTATCACACAAAATCCCCGTGAAACACACTGAGGTCTGTGGTTCTATTGTGACAAAATGTGAAATAATCTGTATCTTCATCTTGCAATAAACATCCCATCATAAACCTCGGGCAAAGTTCTCCACAGACTGGTATGCATTTTAATTAAACAGTAAATCTCCTCACTCTTATGCATTTGGAGATGTGGTCAACAGTTTACGTAACTTGCTCTACATTTAGGAAAAAATCAGTTTGTATGACATTCGTCGAAATGCTGTTCTGATATTAGCCCTTAAATGCCTGGACAGTTGACCTCAGGGTTTCTCTATCAACACATTTTGATTCATTACACAGTTAAGACAAACACTTTGCTTTATATATATATATATATATATATATATATATATATATATATATATATATATATATATATATATATTTAATTTCTTAAAGTGGAGCATTTCTGAGTCGCAGTTTCACTGAAAGAAAAATCTATGTTTTCTAACAGTACATTATCAGAGAGTTGCCTGGAAAATAGATGAAGGTTGTGGAGCTAAATGCTTTTAGTCTTTTAGTCCTGTAAAGTGAAATCTGCTCAGGTATGCAGTTATTTTCTGAGTACAACACAGATAAAAAAAAAAAGAAGCACGTTTCTATTCTGCAGCCTTCCTCCTCTCTCTGCCTCAGTGTGTGTTTTATTTGTCTTTTTTCCCCCCGTCTATATTTCAGCTATTTCTCATCTGACCTCGATTATTTTTTTTATACAGTTACCGGAAACTGTTGTGATAGCAACAGTAAATCCAGAAAGCGGTTCAGGTTGTTGTGGGTAAAAATAGGATGATGCTGATGATTTATGCTAGCGTGGCGTAAACCTTTTCAAACTGATGTTTCTCATCTTTTTGTTTTGAACAATAGAGATGTTAACCTGTAAGCGGCCGTCTCCTTGGTGGAATACGAACAATTAAAGGCTCCAAAGGAAACCCAGTATCACAGCAAAGGCATTTCTTTTCTTACTTCACACATGTTGTCATAATTCAATGTTCTGCTGAGGAGGTTTTTTTCTCAGCATTTTTAAATGAGCTCAAACAAAAGAGCAGAGGGAGGACATGTTTGTCTAATCCTACCAATGTCTCTGTTTTATGGTCCTGGGTTTGCTGCAGATTTGTGCATGTCGTAGTTTTGAGCCGCTCCTTTAGACAGGAGCAGCGGTGTAAGGTATAAGGAGTGAGACAAGTTGTACACAAACCTGAGATGAGAAAACTCCAAAGAGAAATAAAACAGAACGTTATTTCCCAACGTGTAACGCTGCAAACAAAGATGTCGATAGATTCATGTTCTCAGTAGATAATTGGAGGTCCTTCTGAGCCTCAGGAGGGTCTGTGGTTCTTTGACTGACATGGCAGAGAGAAGGGATGGAAAGGGCACACGGAGTGATTTTAAGAAACCTGCCGTCACTTTTGTCAAAGAGGAAATATATTAAGAATTATGAATGCTCCTCGCCAGCTTTAGCATAAAGTTTAGGGCTTCAATTCATCATGATCCAGTCGTGAATGGAATAACTTTCCCTGTTTTCAACCTTGATGTTAACTTAGAAACAAAACTAAACTGTTGGCAAAATCTCACTTCAGCATTTTTCTCCATTGAGATTGCCTCCAATGATCACAAGCTTTGTTTTCCTGTCGGGGGAGAACTGCTTCCACCAAAAGCTGTTTGGCTAATTTATTTTCCAACAGGACTTGGCACCTGGACACAGCGCTAAAGCTAGCAGTACCTGGTTGAAGGACCATGATGTCCCTGTTCCTAATTGGCCAGCAAACTCACCTGACCTTGTCCCCGTAGATAAAATATGGGGCATTATGAAAAGGAAGATGCGATACGCCAGACCTAGCAATGCAGACGAGCTGAAGGCCTCCATCAGAGCAACCTGGGCTCTCATCACACCTGAGCAGCGCCACAGACTCCATGCCACGCTGCATTGATGCAGTAATCCAGGGAAAAGAAGCCCCAGCTCATACTTTTAATATTTATACTTTTCAGTTAGACAACATTTCTGGAAATCCTGCTTTTGTATTGGTCTGAAGTAATATTCAAATTTTTGCCGATATTGAATTTGGGTTTTTAATAGTTATACTCATCAAAATTATAAGATATAAACACCTTAAACATATCAGTCTGTGTGAAATGAATGAATACAAAACACACGTTTCACTTTTTCAATGGGATTACTGAAAATTCAATTTATATGACCAACACTTGTACATGTATGTATGTATGTATGTATGTATGTATGTATGTATGTATATATATATATATATATATATATATATATATATATACTGTTCTGCTTGCCTGTCTGTTTTTTTCACAATGCATTAAATTTATTGTTTGTACACCCAGACCTGGTGAATACAATTGATTCTGATTAGGGATGGATCTGTTTTCTTATTGTCCATGTTTTACTCAGATCATCCTTTGCTTGTGACTGGGCTAGCCCTAAAACTGAATCCAAGTGAAATATCTTCAAAGCACCATGGCTGCACACTGAATCCATTCTCATCTATCACAGTCTCAACACTGAAGTCAATATTGTCCAGTCCTCTGTGGGATGCACATATTAAGTGCATCGCCTCCCAGTGGACTTCAGTGACCTTTCAGATCTGTCAAATGCAACCCCTTTGAAAAAGAATGGGGGAACAATCAATATGTTCCTCTAAGATAATTTTATTTATTTATTATTATTATTATTATTATTATTATTATTATTATTATTATTATTATTATTATTATTATTATTATTATTATTATTATTAATAAATTACTGATCCAGGTAAAATAAATCTCCCCAGGCTGATGAGAAAATGCTGAATGAGGAATATTTTTAAACTTGATTGAGTTTGTAACGCTCCCACAGGCTTGGGCTTACGTTTGCAGATAGAAAAATCTCTGTACTTTATTGTTTCTATAGTGATCAGGGCTGCCAGGGTTGGGATTCGAAAGCTGCAGAGCGTGACTGACGTTCTGAAGCCGCCTGAGTCGGACACCGGCCTGCTGGAAGATAGAAATCTGGGCGCAGCGATCTGCAGGGAGGGCGCATATGAAACCTCACTCCTCTGGACTGAATGTCAATATCAGAACGTGCGCTCGGACTGAGGATGATCATCAAAGCGTGCAGCGGAGTGTGGGGCTTCATTATCAGGATGTGCAGCCTTAAAGGTGATATCAAGATGTGAAGCCTGGGGATCACAGGTTGAATAATTACACTCTTTGCTGTTTGTAGAGTAAAGATTTCTGTCGCAAAGAAGAATCCCCGTTGGCATGAGAAGATCCCAGTCAGAGCAGAAAATCACCTGTAGTCTGTGCTGAAAGAAATCTATTGAAAAATAAACAAATACTGCAACTATAGAATACAATAAGGTTCAGATTAAAAGAAGCAGGGAATATGTGAGCATAATATTTAATGAGAGGTTCTATTCTTTCATTTAGAGTTTTCGTTTAAAAATTTTGAGTAAATACTTAGAAAACTGTGGTATTTTTTTCTCATGTTTTTCATATCAGTCTCTACTTGTTTTCCATTTATCTCCCATCGTCTTGCTGCAGCTCTTTGTGTGAAGAAGTCTTTCTCATAGAAGCAATGGTGTCTCATTTTGATCATAGTTCTTTATTAATGAAAATAAGGAGGATTTACGGATCACAGCAGGGGCAGAACTGCAGGCAGGATAAGTAATAACCAGCAGTGAACACAAAGAGTGAAGGAAGACTGCAGTTGTACACAAAACAAAACACTGAGCTCATTTACTGAGGGATGGTTGGAGAATGACAAGTGAACCAGAGGACCTAATCAGAGGAAATGTGGAGCAGCTGAGGGAGGGAGACTAATTACCACAGAAGAAGCTGAACTAAGGCTACGTTCACACTGCAGGGCAATGCGACCCATATCCTTTTTTACGGCAGTGTGAACGGCCCAAATCCGATCTTTTCAGCCCCCAAAAATCCGATTTGGACCTCTTCACAGATTCGTATTGGATTTTTTTAAAAGCGTCTGCAGTCTGAACGGTCATGTCACATTTTATCCGTCTTTCACGTCCCTCTTCTGTCTTTCGCTGCGCATCCACACAGCAGCAGCGGTTAGAGCTCCATAAAAGATCGTTATTAATATCTGTGCTGCTTACTTCTTACCTTAACATATTGCCGGCTCCTGTTGCTCAACAGCTTTCTAATAATAACAAGAAGACATGCCAACCGGTATCCGCATTTGTTTTTGTTTTGTTTTTTAAACAAAACTTTATTGAACATCTCTAGAAACAATTACGTTCACCATTACTTCCATAAACAGTGTGCTTGCTATCTGAGGTCTCCTTCTCTTATATGTGCATGCGAGTCACTTTATGGTCTTTAGACAGAAGTCTGATGACGGACGCATTTAATAGTTGTACGAACGGCCGCCTCAAATAAATCAGATTTCAGCTAAAAATCGGAATTGAGCATCAAGACCTGCAGTGTGAAAGTAACGTAAGAAACACAGGGACTTATCGCCGAGAGAGAAAGATTGACACTGAACTGAGAGATATAAATTACTATAACACAATAGAATACATCACAAGAATGATCTAAGACAATAGACACAAAAGTGTGTATTACTATGGCAAGACAAAAATGAACATAATTAAACAACTATTGAAACCATAAGCACAAAAGAAAAAAAAACAAAGACCTGGAGAACATGACAAATGGGGACATAGAAAATAGAACATTTTGTTCCTTTTTCTATAAATTTAGCCTTTTTTAACCACTTTTAGGGTTTGACACGATACATCTCTGCTTCTCCTTCTTCCCCTCCATAGGCACAAAGAAGAAACAAACAGAAGATCTCCAGAGGCTAATGAGCACCTCTGTCCCAGATGCACGGCTACGGGTTTGTGTTGCAACCTGGTCACTTGGGACAGAAATCAAAGGCAGTTGGGGGATCTGTTATCTGAAGGCGCACTGACAGATCCCTGCTGCTGCCGTCCCGCTCATTAATCCCTCCCTCTGCTGCTCCTCGTCCTCCCATCCTCAGCACTTGTCACCATGCTGTCAGCTGCCCGCTCAGCTGTAGACACAAGGACCTGCCTGGGGACCGGAATGCATGGCAGGAACGCAGAGACGGGGATGCAAACAAAAAGAAACATGAAAGACAAGACACTGAGGTGTAAGCCGGGATTTGGAGCCGTGGCACACAATAGAGAGAGACATTTCTGTGAATGCAAATCCGTTTTTAACTGTTGTTTTTTCCTGGCCTAAATCTAAGGTACAACGTGAACCTGGAGGCAGACTCTAACAGCTCTCCTTTCATCAACGATGCTCCGAAGCCAGAAAGAAAGGAAGACTAGGAGGGGCTGGCAGAGAAATGGTGTCCTGCCAGGAAACACAGCAGGGTTTGATCCATCCGTGACAGACGGGACACGAGCGACGCAACAGACTGGACTCCCTGACTGCTGCTTTGGCTCATTATGAGTGTGAATACAATGATATGTCAGTCATGTAAGAAGTAGTGCAGGATTTAAATGTAAATGTATGGGCGAAGAGAAGGAGAAGACTAAACTAAGCCTCAAGTTCCTTTTTGTTGGTTTGCTTAGATGTCGTGATTCAGGTTTTTATTCGCTAATCATGATTATCATGTCTGGCATTCTAAAAATACAAGCAAATTACTAAAATGGAAATAAATTACACAAAAATCCCACGTTGATGTAAAATTGTTGGCTCCAGCTCAGAGAAATCAACAGCACAGTGAGTCAGTTAGTGTTTTTTTTTTTTTTAAGGTAAATTCTCCAATCCAATTTAGATTTTAAATCCTGCGGTCAATATTTTGACCTGCAGCATATCTGTTTTTTTTTTTTATTTCATACAAGAGACAACATGTTGAATGGTTGAAGGAAGACGAGTGCACTGAAGCAGCTTCCCTCTCTAGACACTGAAAGCAAACTGAAAGACCTTGAAAGGCAGAAAGAAAGACATGAAAGCCTCAGAGAGATGCCAGCAGCTTGCAAGGCTCTGCACAGCATTGAACTACATGGTTGCAGTAAAAAACGCCAACAGATTCATATGTAGATAGTAAATTCTTAGCTTTCCAGACAGCTATTTGTGTTAGTTTGATGTGCTGCATGTTCTCATTTAATGCAGGTAAAACGTGTGCATCCTTTATTTTATCTTGCATTTAGGAAGTTGGACTCCAATCATTCGTGTGCAGTCACCAAGAGGCTTTTGGTATAAACCTGGCTGGATATTTGACTACTCTTACTGACAGAATTCATTTAAATTTGTTGGTTTCCGGATTGGGGCTTTGGAAAGGATAATCCAAAAGGTGGATGTTGCCGTTCTTTATCCAAAACCAGTTTTGATGTGTTGGTGATCAATGTCCGGTTGAAGTACCCAGAACTGAACAAACTGGTAACCATCTAGATCAGCTGTCCAATTTTAAAGCATTTACTTGATTTCGGGTGTTTTTAATGAGAAAACTTTAGAGGTTCTCCTTCTTATTCACTAGTGCCACTGTTGGGAAAACAAACTCACAACCGGATGCTACCACCAGTGCAGGGGCCTGAAACCTTTACAGTCTAAAGAGCCATTTTGCCTACAGTTCAGTTGAATTAAACTCGTTCAAATGTTGCCCGGCCTTTTGAAAAAAAGACAAGATATAATTTTTTTATAAAGATCTACTGTAGGAAATATGCTGTCATCGTTAAAGAAACGTCATAATTTCCAACATAATGAAAAAAATATTGATTTAAAATGTAATATTACTGGAACTTTTAGCATCATTCTGTTGTGAAAATTAAAAGCAATTATTCCAAGAAAAAACTGCTAAAACCTGCATTAATAATCATTATTACATTTAAATACCATAATAAAAATATAATTGAACAAAGACAAAGTTATTAAGAGCCACTGTGGAAGGTCCAAAGAGCCACTTTTGGCTCCAGAGCCACAGGTTGCCGACCCTTGGTCTAGTGCATACAGTGTTTATAAATGTTAAAGCCTCATATTTTGTTCTCTATGATAAGAACACAAATGTAAGCAAAGTCAAAATAAAACAGAAGTTTATTATTGAAAACAATCAAAATAAGGTAAATAGGGAGAAAATATACCTCAGTCTGAGCCAGAGAGGGTCGACAACCAAAGGATGTGACAACCAATGATCGAACACGATTATTCGCTATGTGCACAATTATTGTGAACATGTCCAAATCTAACCTTGCCTGTAAGCTGAGTTCTTGCGGTATTTGTGAGCTCACAAACACACAAGAACCTATCTGGACCCACTCCCGCCTCCACAGTTCAGGAAGCAACCCAGCACGAGTCGGCCAATCATGTTGCAGTACGAAAGCAAGAGCTGCTGAGCCCACAGCCGAACCAACATAAACATGGCGACGCAGGAGGACGCATGCGTAGGCAACACACTCCATCAAGGTGTGCATAATAATTAGACAGCTTCTTCTCATCAGATAAAATAGGCCAAAAAAGAGGTAAAAGTCCAAATTAAAAAGAAAAATAACAGGAGGCAGCATTCTTGAAACTGACAGGGTTGTGCGAGATCACAGTAGTAGCAAATGCTTTGTTGCCAACAGTCAACAGGTGTTCAAGAAACTTGTTGAGAGAAAAATAACGTGAAACAACAGCCAAGGATTTGAGGAGAAGCAAAAGTAAAGCTAGCAGGAAGCTGTTCTCCTCCAGCGCTGCTATATTCCAGAACTGCATCATACCTGGAGTTTCCAGAAGAACCAGACGCTGGCCAAGGGAAGGCCAAAACCCAAACCTGACCACCACTCAACAGCACACATACGTTGAAATGCCAAGAAATATATAAAGAGACACTTTCCAAAGGTTTTAAGGACTGATTACCAGAGAGTGACTTTTGACAGATAATATGGATGTACCAGTCGTTGAATCGGTCACAGGAACAGCGCTGAACCTGGACTTGGGTGCATCATCAAAGATGAGCTAGTTTGACCATTTCGGGTTGAAGATGGAGCAGAAAATCCACTCCCAAACTTTCTGGTGGTTTTTAGAATACATTTTCTTTAAGCAGTGGTGCAGGAAGAAGTCTGTACCTAAAACTAAATGACAACATTTTTCCATTTGGTTGCAAAATAATTCTGCTCATTAACAGTTTCCCGATAATTCTGCACCCAGATATTCTCCTAAAAAAGCCAAAACCTCAATTTTACTGGCTTAAATTTTCAAATCTGAGGTCTATCAAAGATTTAGCCTGAGACTTCAGAGCACTGCTGGTGTTTAGTGATAAAACGATTCCTCATAAATGCAAACTGCCTAATAATTGTGTATGCAGGGACGGTGGTTGGGCTGGGACAAGGAACAGGTGAATCTGACTAAATGAGCATGGGACAGCTGTACAGGAGCATGAATAGAGGGAAATAAAGGGTGACAACTTGAAATGATTGAACGCAAAGTAACTAGAAAAAGTATAAAACACAGGAAACCACAATAAACCCAAAACTAACTCATGAAACTTAAAATACGACTCAAATAAAATCATAGATAAAGTACAGGATATGATGATGTACAATGGCTCATCCAAATCCATGGCTGGTCCTTGTAGCCAAACAGTTAAAACTTCGTCATGTCGGAATAAAACTATTCTCAGGAAGACATTTGGTGCAGCTCATGTTGGAAGCTGCTGATTTTCTGTGATATTTGCAGGGTTGCTTAAAGGTATACTATGCAACCGGGGTTGATTTTCCAGCGAGGCTCCCCCCAGAGGGCGAAAGTAAAAGTGCACTGTCATAAAGATGCTCAGCTGTTCTGGTTTCTCCATCAAGCCAGGCGTGGTTGTTTTGAGCTTAGCAGACAGGCGAACGCAACGAAAAGTGGAAAAAACGGCAGTACAAACAATGACTAACAGTGAAAGTATGAACATCAGGGTTTCCCTCAGTGCTACCTTGGCGAGGCGGCCGCGTCATCGCCTCGCCGTGGCCGCCGCGGTACCGCCTCGCCAACATTCAAAAAAAAAAAGAATAAAAAAAATAAAATAAATAATAATAATAATAATAAAACTCGATATGCTTGCATGTTTATGTGACGCTAACACGCGGTTCTTTGTTGCTTTCGAGCATGCATGTAGTGAATGGCAGGGCAAAAACACATGGAGTTCTCGCCGTAAAGCAAGACCGACTCTCGCGGTCTTGCACAAGACTTCTGAGCCTGTGAGTGCGGGCCGAGGGCTCCTGCAATTGCAAGTACGGTATTTCCCCCACAGACCACCAGGGCGGCCGAGAAAACCTTTGTTCGACCTGAAATGACTCATTTAATCATCCAAAACGGTATGGAACACATTCATTAACTGAAAAATGTTGCATAGTATGCCTTTAAGTTTCGGTTTGCACCCTCTCATTCATTCTCATCCATGGTGATGTGAAAGTCCGACAGTGACACTGGAGTTTCAGCGTTTTACAGTTAAATAGCAGGAAAAGGCCTTTCTGAACATCCCAACCCACCTCCTTTATGATCCGAGGGTTGCTGTTTGGGTCGTTGTCCTGGCCATAATAAAGTAGGTATACATCTGAATAACTTTCACTTAAATTATTTAAAACTGATTGTCCTAAAACCTGTAGTTGTCCAGTAAAAGGCTCTGGAGGATTTTCCCAAATGGAATATTCTCCTTCTTGGATCTTTGTTTAGGTCTTGTGAAACAAATCTTTTTTTTTTTTTACATAACTCTGTTGTGGAAATCAAGTTTCTTCAATACAAACAACGGCTGCTGCATACATGTAAAATGATAAACTCCACACCTATTTCCACTCTCTGCTACAGCATGTTGCACAGTGTCAAAAATGATAAATCCAGAAAACAGTAGATAAGATTTAAAATTCATGCTGCCAAAGAGAAGCTACAAGCTGAACTCAGGCAAATAACACGAAGTTAACAGGTTTGGTCAAGTTAAGTTACATTTTATAATCTTTAGCTCCACCTATTAAAGGATTTAGGTGAAAATATGTACAATAGAGAAAATCCACACAAAAATTAAAGCGTTATATCCAGTTCTACCCTAGAAAAAATTAGAGTAAGTCATTAAAAAACCCAAAATAGGATGAAATTCAAGGCCATGAATTTTTATTGGTCCTCTCGTTTATTTCTGAGTCGGCTGCAGAACTCTGACATCGGACCGTCTGGTTTTCCAGCTGTTTGATGACTCAGCGTTGTTTATAAAGCTTGTGTGCAGCGAGCTTGCAGGTAGATTTTCTGTTATTTAGTGATTGTGTCAGCGTTCTTGGTACCGAGGTGTAGAAATGCCTCCAGGTTACGGGGGTGGGGCGCTCCTGTACCCTTTTTTCACTTACTAATGGCTTTCTCCTTTTCTGCACAATCCAGATTCCAGGAGTCCACAATTAATGCTGTCATGTTGACAGATTCCCTCGCTGAGTTTTTGGATCTCCTGATTGATGCTCTACCTGCGTAAAAACAGCGAGATCCTGAAAAAGATCTTCGGAGTAACAACAGGTTTGGGAGACACAACAGCCTAATTTGGCCAAAAATCGTAACATGATATAGTTTCCAAAGATGTAATAAAGAAAATGGCATGTCAACAGCTTAACTTTGCCACATGCAGCAATTGTGACTTTAATTTACTTTAAAAAGTATAACAACCTCACATTAACAAATCCTCCGATTAGAATTAATAAAATAAATTGCAGCTCCAAAAGAGATCGATTATTCCTGTTGCCGCATGAAAGGAACTGGCTTTCAGCTCAGCCGGTAGCTCCAACATGCTGTTTTATTAAGCTCTGACAAGCAGCAATGTTTTGATCCCAGTGATGGTAAAGAGAGGCAGCAGATCTACCACAAAAATCATCCCCATCACAAGATGATGATACAGCAAAGAAAAAAAATTCACAGGAAGTTTTTTTCTTTCTCGTTTGATTGGAGGCAGAGGTTTAGTTTCAGCAAATGGTGTGAGTTATCCTCAGGCTGTTGGAGGAATGAGATTAGTGCAGCACAGAGGGATTATCAAATGATGACACCGTGTAACTCAAAGGCATCCTCTTCCGTAGCAAAGTCATCCTTTTCCGCTCAGGGTTTATTCTGACTGGTTTGTTGCAGTCGCCTTCGGGATCCGAACCCCAAGCCGTGAAGTCGAAAATAATCCAACTTGTGTTCCCCTCATCCACTTCTCACATCGCACTTCATGCTCATGTTCTCTGTGGCTCCTGTTTAAATATGTGCTTTCCTGTGGCGGGTCAATAATCTCGTCCCGGTTTCAGTCTGCTTTTTTTGTCCTGTGTGGGATCCACGTTGAGCTTTCAAGCTCGGAGAGCTCAGAACAAACGGCTTTGAGTGCTCCGGGTTGGTGTTTGCAGAGCCGTGCTTGACATCAGCAAAAGCACGCTTGCAAAAAATAAAAAATAAAAACCTGTTCCAGCATTATTTGGAACATGTTGCCAGAGTTACTGTTGCTGCAGGAGGCTGAATAAACGTGACTTATTGCTCCAAACTTCAGCAGGTTCTGCAGCAGCGACACAGATGAAGCCCTCCATTACACCGGCTCTTCAGATTATTGGATGGTCATGAAGAACCTCTTCACTTTGGCCAAACATTACTTTACAAAACCCTTCATGACACACAATTAGCTGCTCCAGCTGCCGCACTCAGCACTGCGCTAAAAGTGGAAGCAAACATGTAAAAATCACTGAACAGGGTTGCATTTTTTCCATCTACCTCATTTTGTCCAACAGATGTGATTCTAATACAATTTTGTTTTCTGATGACTAAAAGCCGAACACTCTTTTACACACACTAACGGTATTTATTTATGCAACGGGGAAAAAAAGCTGCCAAGCAAGTATGGCCTCTGCTCCCTGGCTGCTGATGCGGTTTGGCTGCATTTAAATCGTACGACATACACGGATGCTGGGGAAATTCCTCCAGTATTTATGCATATTTCTGTAAATTACAGCCAGAGTAAAGTGTGTCACATTCTCAAAGACCAGCACTCCTTGTGACACACATATTGCTTTAAATGTAATATGTACCTTTTTCTGAAAATCATATTGAAGGAGGAGAAATATAAAAAAAAGAGTGAAACGCTGCAGTGCTGACAAGAGAAACATACAATTCCTTCTTTTCTCCATTCTCCAACGTGATATTGTTGTATTTGTTTTCGGCAATTTAGAAATCCATTTTTCAGCAGAGTATATAAAGCCTGCCTGTTGAAATTCTTTATTCACAATAAAGCTCTTCTGATTGTAGATTTTAACAGATAATTAACAGAAGTGGATTAAATTAACTCTTATAGGACCAGTTGATTCTCACTCAGGAATCTCTACTCGCCTTGGCTTTTGCAACAAGGGTCAGAGGAGAATTTAGATCGTTAGTATTTCCTCTTAATCACTTTAAAATGCATGAATCATCCCAGTGATTTGTTTGATATCTATTACTGATTTGGAAAAACATAGCAGAAGAAACGGTTCTCCTTTTCTCACTTTTGTGACTGCTGTGTGTTGCAGAAAGTCCCAGTCAGATTGGATGATGGGAACAATGGTGACCTGATGATAAATCGGGTCTAAACACTCAAATGTGCCGTGCCTGATGGGTTTGTTTTCACCGCCGTGTAATTGGTGCACTCTGTGTTGTGAATCAACTGAAAAGCTAGACCAGGCAGAGAAAACGAAATGTAATGGTGCAGCTTTGCCCATAGATGAAAAGACATAAAAAATAAATTATTTAAATTTAAATCTCCACATTTCTAAAGACAACTGCAGACATTTTACCGATTTACCAAGCTGAGACCCGAGATACTAGTATAAAATGTTTAAAAACCAGCTGAAGGATGCTTGTGCCATTGTAAGTATTTGACTTAACCTGAGAACTATAAAGATAACCTTATAAAGGTATAATAACATGGTGATGAAAGGGTTAATGGTCCTTCTACCCATATTTTACTTATGACAGCTGGTAATAGATTCTACTTAGAACAGTTTTAATTGTCCCTCTATTCAGGTCCCTATCTCTGGATCTGGAGGCAGTTTTAGAAGAAACTAAACCCACAGCATCCTGACCCGGTGTTGCATTACGTAAATTACAAAATCTCTTGTGGTCCACGGATTTAGTAAAACAACAATGAGAAACCAACAGGAGTCCCAGGACAGGCGGGATGCACGCTTTAAAGGGATCCAAACTCAGAACTGAGGAGGCAGGAGGCAAATGACTGAGCAATCTGAATAAACTCCTCTTCAGAGAAAGCAAAATGTGCTTCAGGGGCTTTTAATGGCTCCAAAAGAGAAAACAGACATATGAATGGAAGACTATAGCAAAATGTTTCACTCAGCAAATCAAGCCAAGGAGAACATTCAGTCCCATAATGACTGAATGAAGGGTAGATATCGTCAGGTGTAAATATGAAAAATAATTACATAAAAGGCTTTAAAATCTGAAAAACCAATGGAAATGTCAAATGGAAAATATAATGTGTCATAATTTGACAGGCTTTGTGTTTTTTTTATTGTTTTGTTCTGTGCTTTATGTTTGTCATGTGCTTGAGTTGTAGTTCCTATTTTATTTTGGTAAGTGGGTTATTTTCTACACGGATCTGTTCTGTACTGAGTACTTTCCTGTTTTCCTGTAACACTCCTTTCTCAGTTACTTTGTTGCTTTTGGTCTTGTTTTTTCATTAATTGTTTTGCTTTTAGTGTTTAAAAATGTTTTGTGTAAGTGTTTTTTCTGATCCATTTAGTATTTTTTCCCCGCTGTGCTCCTTCTCAATGCACCCTCCCTTTACAGCTGTTCCACATTCAGATAATCAGTCTCACCCGCTCCCTCTCCAGTAACGACTTTTTCTCTCATTCCTTCTACGCCAGATAGTCCTGTTGTTAGCATCTCTCTTCCTATTGTGTGCCTTGTGGTTGTTGTTTAACCTTGCCTGCAAGATGGATTGTTTGTGTGCTATTTGTACGTTCACAAACATATGAGAATCCATCTTGTACCACTCCCACTTCTACCAAAAAAACAAAAAACGGGGCGCGCATGTGGCACAGCGAGTAGTGCGACCCATATACGGAGGCCTTAGTCCTTGACGCGGTTGACCTGGGTTCGAATCCGAACCGCGGTCCTTTGCCGAATGTCTCTCCCCCTCTTCTACCCCCCTTCCTGTCAGCCTACTTTCGGGAAAAGCGAGCCACTAGAGCCGCAAAAAATCCCCCCCCCAAAAAAAACGGTTTGGGCCAATCACATTGCAGTATTATGATTTAAGGCGGGACATAGAGCTATGACGGAACCAATAGCTGCCAAGCCAACAGCCGAACCAAAATAAACATGGCAGCATAGGAGGATGCTGCTATCACGTCTGTTTTGGAAGAATCCATGATTTTCCTTTTTGATAATAGAACAGCAGGAAGTGCCTTGACTAGCTTACCTTCTTGTGGTTTCTGATGATGCCTTCTGCTTAAGTTTTAATTTGATACCGTGATTGATTGGCTAAAACCAGTCTTTGGTAGGCGGGCACTTTGTGTCGCTTCGCCCAATCAGCTCGCAAGGTTCTGCTGAATGTCCCTCTCTTCCCCAAACAGATTTAATAGGAGGAGGACCCAGATTGATAATGTGGAGAACGTAGAGTGCTATACATTAGCAGTCTGGCTTGCCAGGTCAGTTGTCAGTTGTTGTTTTTTTTACATGATTCTCTGTTGAGGACAACTTCACTGACTCCCACGGGGCATGGAGAGGGTCCGTGGGTAATTGTACTTTACTGGGTTTCAAAGTTTCGTTATATCTGCATTGTAAAGTTTGATAAAGAAAACATAATCAGCAGTAAATTATTCATAAATGTAATTACATCTGTAGGTGATGACAATATCTGTTTATTCTACTGACGTTAATGACTGTCAAATACTAATTTCCAATGTTTAATTGATTTAGAATTTCAAGTGAATGCAGTAAAATAACTTCCTTTTTGTTTAAAAATAAATATTCTCCGAATGAGTCCTCACCCAGATTTATTGATATTTGATCAGTATTCCGTTGCATTTGACTAGTTTTAATAGAAGTATAATTAAACTATAAATAGTAGTTTTTCTTAAAAGAACCTCGAAGTTTTTACAAACTTCGATAATAAGTAAATCAGTTTGAAGAAATAACACCTAGAACAGAAAAAAAACAGTAAAGATCAGCAAAGAGAAAAATATTTGAGTATCAAGCTTATCACATCTCATAAAATACACAATTTTTATAATGACTTTGGTCTTTTCTTGGTGTAATTCAGTTATCCTGTCCAGATTTTCTGTTTTAAATAATGCAGTTATTCAGTGAATTTCAAATGTATTTCAACCACATTGGACATTTTATGCAGTTGATGTGATATTTTTACATCCACTAAATCTGTTGTTCCCTCATTTCCAGCCAGTTTTACATGCTATCGTGGTTTTATATGAGTAATTATCTTGAAACCGCTTTTATGCTGATGATGCTGTGATGTACTTTGGTGCATTAGCCACTGAGCAGACCCTTGGCACTACAGAAATCTGTTAATAATGTTCTGCACAATTTGTGTAGGTATAAATATATTCTCCGTGCTAATAAAACAAAATGTGTGATGTTCTCTGATACAAAATATAGTTCCCTGAAGAATTTGAAGAATATTGACATCCAGACAACTTTACTGGACTAGCGTCAACGAATTAAAATAATTTTTTACTGAACTAAAACATGGTATGAGAACAACAAAAGATAAACGCACAACAGGTAACAGCAACAAAAAAAACTTTAGACATTCCTCATATTTAACACCCTAATAGCAGAGAAAGTAGACTTAGAGTAGCTATTAGTTCTGGACTCGGTGTGGTCAAGCTGGCTGATTATTTCATAGGTTTCTTCCATAGAGTGCAAAAGTCTTTCTGCTGTTCAAAAAATCTTGGAGCAAACATTCACAATGCCATTCAGGCTGTTTTAGTACTTTACTGACAGCCTATTAAACCAACTGATAAAGGAAAGTGTTAAAAGTATCACTGAGTCAGTATGGAAGTCTACGTCATCTGTGTTGTACTGCTGATTGAGGAGTCATTTTCTTTCAGGTCTCATGTCAAAGCAACTGGGTACAAAAATAAAGTTAAAGCTTCTTTATTTAGAACAAAGCCGTGTCTTTCTTTTGATCAGCTGTTTCTGCTCCTTCTGTGCTGGAATATCCAGACTTTTCTTATGCGCACATGTCTTCACAATGCCGTCATTTTATAACTGACCACGAAGCAGAGGTTTTGTTCCATGCCTAAAACTGTTGATAAATGACTATATGTTACACTGTCCATTTAGTTTACAGGGTCTATTAGAGAAAATATGTTTAAATATACAAGAAAAACATACCAACCCTTTAGAAACTGAGAGCTACCAGCACTGACCTTTGAACTAGTATTATTAACTAATATTTGGCTCACTTTTATTTCCAACATTGCTTTAGTTAATTGAGGTTTGCAGGCTGCGGTAAAGGAGCAGTACAGTATGTCTCCCAGGCTAAGGGCTGAGCACTGACTTGGTCAACGCCTTGGTTCTTTCCTTTGTGGCTTTGCTGGTGTGTTTGGGATCATTTCCCAGCTAATGACCACGGAGGGACAAGCTGGCCTCACACAATGGACTCTAGATTAATTTGGAGCACAGAGGAGTTCAGGGTCGGACTTAATGACGGCCAGCGAGCCCAAATCATTACTTCCCCAGTACCATGCTTTACAGAGTTGCTTGTTCTGACACGTTGGGGGTAGTTGGATGTTTTGCATTGTGGGCAAACCTTTATACTTTGATTTTATTCATCTGTAAGATGCTGCTCCACAGGTTTTGTGGTTTATTCAGATTAAACGAGATTGTGATCTATGCCATGCTGTAATTCTTTTAGTGCAAAAACTTTCCCCTGGCCACTTTCCAAACAACTCCATACTGATCAATTTATTTTCGAATTGTGCAATAAAGAAGTTTCACAATTTAACTCGCCAACTGAAGCCTTTCCAGTCCTCTTGGATCCGTTTCACATGGGAAGATTCTCTGCTGTCTTAAAAGTTTTAAACTTGGAAATGTTCTCTGAAGTTTAGACTTTAAATTGTTTAGAAATACCCTAACAACCCACCCCAGGTTGATGGGCTGCGACCGTCGCTTCTCTGAGGTCGCTGCGTATGTCTTCAGAGCAGCAAGGTGCCAGTCTGCTTTTATACACATGGTCCTGTGTGCTGTTGATCGGTTAATTGATGAATTAGATTAGCAGCACCTAGCAGATACTTTCCCTCTTAAACCCTATGGAACAGCCTGGGTGGGCACAGATTTTCCTACAACAGCCTCTCTATTCCAGTTTCCTTTTGTCAAATAAACCATGTCAGATTTAAATCTGTTTTGTGTCGTTTGCAGCCAGATTTAAATAATTTTATTAACTAGACTATAGACCTTATGATCTATATTGAATACAGTGTGAACAGTAGATCATACAGCATAAATAGTTTAGAAATTTGCCAAAAATCCACATCAGCTGCAGGTGGATTCATCATAAGAAAACATGCCAGGGACTACTCAGAACCTCATTTTGTGCTCACAGGTGTATTACAGCCATGCTGTGTGTGTAGGGGGATTTTGTTGTGTCTCATAAATCTTGGTGTCTTTGTTTGCTGCCAGTAGCCTTCAATAATGAAGGGCTTCAGAAGCAGCTGGATGCAGACGGACAGACTCGTACAGATGCTGTTGGTAACACAAGCATATGTGCTCAGAAATGTATAATGGGCTCACACACCGAGCCAGATGATCAGCGTGCACCCTGCACCGAGCCATGTGTTAACACTGATGTGGATTAAGATACTGTATCTGCAGACAAAAGGAGTCAAGCTCTTCTCTGTGGAACTCCCTCCTAAAGATAAGGGAGATCTCTGCACCTCAGGATCACCCGCAGTCTCTCCCTGCCAGGGATTCTCTGATATCTCCACCATGCATGATGATAAATTATCCATAGGCTTTCCATGCGTATCCCAGCATGTTTCTGACATGCTGGGAACTACTGTGGCAAGATTTTTTATTTAATTTTTTACAAACAAGGCTGAGATGAAAATAGAAAAGATGCAGGTTGTCCATCTGCTCCTTACTCACACAACACTTCATCACTTTAACAATCACCTCCCATATTAACACTCAGAGTACATCACGGCGTATACAATGCTTCCCCCGTCCCTGTAGGGGTATCGCTGTTTCTGGAGATCGGTGCAGATAAATAATGCATGCTGCTCAGGCGCAGCACGACTGCTCAATCCTCATAGCCAGTATTATGCTTTTGTGCCAGCACTTACAAAGGATTAAAGAAAAGCATCCCAGAACACAACTGCAACATTCACACACCCCAATCTGCATGCTGAGCCCATCTGAAAAACGTACCCTTGCACTTGTAAAACCAAAGAGACAATAATTCCGAACGGCTAATGTGAAAAGCAAAACCTCCGCTGATGCTCAGGTGTGTACGGCGCATTCCTCCACTCTCCCATCTTTAATCTGATTTAGAACTTATGTTCATCCACGCTCACAGCTGAGCAACTTCTTTACACATGCAAAAATAACAAAGCCACCACCTGTCAGAGGAGGAGAAGGGATGCCTCACCTGTTAGTGCAGTTTCTGTCCTCCGTCCAGGCTGTGTGTGAAGCGCAGAGCTGAAACTTCTGCCTTACTGGATAGATCTCCCCTCCTTCTCCACTCTGCCTCTTCCTCTACTCCCCCTCCCCTCTCCGACTCCCTCTATCTGCTCTCCCACCCTCTACGCTTGTTTTTTCTCTTTTTTTCCGGATACCCCCCATCACCGTGTCTTTTCCATCTGCCTCCCTCCTCCAATGTCTTCAGTCAACCTGCTGCTGATCCTGGCTTTGAAGATTTCTAAAGAGATCCCCGATGGCTCCCTAAACACACACAAAAATGCACTCACAATTTATGCCTGTACACACGTTTAATCTATGAAGGCTGGGGGTTTCAGAGGTGCAATGCGCACCACTGCAGAGGATGCTGCAGGCTAGATGCACTTAGATACGATGCTCTGTTAACCCAGATCCAAGTGTGTGAGTTTACCTGTTTGTGTGTGTGTTCACAATTAAATTGGTGGGGAGGAGCAGCCGTGCCGTACGGACCGTTCTGCAGACTGGCTGCCAACTTCCACCCTCTTGCTCATTGTTGGGAGTCATTATCTCACCTCTGGGAGGCTGGTGGGTGAGACGAAGGAAGTGAGGGGTGAAGACACACGCACACTAAAGGAAAAAACATGTAATGCTCTGAAACTGAAATTCATCCCACTCGGTCTTCCTTTCATAATCTCATTCAAATTCCACAGTCTGTTGCTCACTTATATTTAAATGAGCACTTGACTAAATCCCTCCTGTGCTTTTGCTTTTCTTGGCCAACACTTGGCAGGCTGCCGCGCTCTGTTGCATCCCAGCTTACAGGACACTTTCTCGGCATGCTGCCGCGCTCTTTGTGGTGCGGCCAACCTGCAGATATAGAGTTAAAAGAGTGGGCTGCTCGACGAAAGCTAAACAGAGCCAATGTCAGCCTGGTGGCATGCGTCAGCTGTGACTAGGACAGTAGTGGACCGTGGAGCCAACAAAGCTCAGGACTCTGGCACTGAGTGAGGGTTCTGTTTACTCATTTCAGTCATTCTTGGAGTTCAAACAGAACCAAGAAAAAAAAAGAAGAAAACAATCAAAGCAATAATCTTCAGAATAAAGTTTAGACTCCAACAAATCTTTTTTGAGCTTTCTGGGTTTTTAAGGATTAAATAACTTGCTTTGTAAAGTTCCCTTTCTCTGCATCCATGTATTTTCCATGAAAAGCTGTTATCACAGTGTTTCTTATTTTGTCATGTCTGCTGTTGCATTAAAACACATGTTGCACCGGTCTAAATGTGAGGATATAAGAGAGCTTTTTGTTAAACGCTAAGCCCATGAATTATATGTGACTTTTGATGTGCTCCTGTTATCAACAGTGAATACGGATCGTTATCAAAAGGGTGGAGTTCACAGTGTTCTGCTATTTCAGGATGGGGTATGATACTTTTGCTGTGACATCATGATCTTGTTTTATTTTTTTCATATTTAAGGATCTGTCCCCAATGGGTCAGATAGTTATTAGCTAAGTTAATAAAACAGTAGGTCGAGGCATTAATTTTAATTTGCTGTTTCAAGCATTTAGCATCCTGAGGTGAGTGAATCTTTGTGAGAGCGGACAACATAACAAAACATGAGAGGTTATTACTGGGTCATTGCTGCAATATTTGAGTAACAGCTGGATAAGTTCTAGCTGTGGCGGACTCGTTTTGACCCATTCAAAAATCCAAATCTGTTGATCAAACTGTCTGTTCTACAGATCCAAATGCGTAGTATTGGGGTCCCAGTTCTCATTGAAATGCTTTGAAAAAGCATCTGGCTGCTTACAGATTTCTTCCTCTTGATTTTTTGTCACACTTGATTATTTCAGATCATCAAACAAACTAAGATCAGACAAAGATAACCTGAGATTTAAAAAACGCCAATATTTTATTAAGAGAAAAAAAGCAACTGAACCCAACCCCTCCCCCAATTAACTAATTTACAATTAACTATTAATTAGTTAATTGTGAATTAACCAATTCACTTTTAGAGGCTTAAATGACTATCATAAGCCAGACCCAAGCTTGATTATTCCTTGACTCGTAGGATACAGAGACAATAGAAGCTGTATGACAACATTTTATTGGCTAATATCATAAAATAACACAACATGCCCTGATCTGAAAACAGCTGTCAGTCTAGAAAGTGTACAAAGCTGTTTCAACAGAGAGCCTCGTCCTCAAATGGATAAAACATGGAACAGCGGCTCCAACTCCAGTCCTCAAGAGACAATGTTTAACATGCCTCTATCAAAAGAGAAGTTAATTAAGACGCCTCTGCTGAACTTGATGACATACTGACAAACTAAGTCAGCCTGTCGGAGCAGGGGAACATCTAAATAATGCAGGATACCGGATCTTGAGGGCTGGGGCTGTCCCACCCCAACCAGCAGGAGAACTCCAAGGTCAAGACCAATCCCAACCCAAAAGAACACATTTTTTACATTCGTACATTCGCTAAAACCATCTTTAAGATCTCCATGACTTTTGATGAAATATTCTATGGACTGATGAGACATAAGTAGAACTTTTAAAAAGATCTGCATCCCATTACATCTGGTAAAAAACTAACAGTATTTGAGCAAAGGATCTATCCAGGCAGTCAAACGTGGTGGTAGCAGTTTTATAGGTTGGGATTTTGTAGTGGTCTAGTCAAAGTCTAGACTTAAATCCATTCCAGATGTGGTAGCATGACTTTAAACAGACCATTCATGTTCAAAAACATGGCAGTGTCGATGAATTGAAACAACTGTGCAAAGAAGAGTGGATCCATAATCCTCCACAGTGAAAGATTTGATCAATAATCGAGTCTTTATTGTCATTGTCTAACCATAATGAAATTTTAAAAAATATAAATGTGATAGAATGCAAAAACAGGAGAAATTTCTATGGGGGCAAACATGTTTTTACAACACTGTATATATTTACGAAAAATCTTTGCTTTTTACTCATTAAAGACCTGAACTGTCTGTTTTCCCCCGAGAACGTCATTTTTCCCACTTTGAGTATTAAAAATACCATTCTGTCAGTGATGACACTCCCCACATTACACTGTTTTTAAATGATTAATTAGAAAAAACATAACAGGAGCTGAATCAGCTACCCGTCCTTAATGACCATCTATTTCTTGGCTCTTTATTCTGCCATCTGCAACCTTCAGCAGGTGTTCCTCCATCCTGCACCGTGGGAGCAGCTTACAGGACAGACTCAGCTAATGACCCACTCTAGCTACCAGTTAATGATGGGAGAAGATGGTAAATTGGTCCCAATGTCCCCCTCATTTCTCCTCTGTCCAGCTAAACATTATTTTTAGTCTTTTACTCAGTCTCTCTCTGTGACTTTTCATCATCACAATCCCTCCATCCACATGGGGATCAGCCAATTAACCTGCAGCGTGTGTGAGTGTGTACAGCAGAGAGATGGTGAGAGTAACTTGCGCTCGCTATGTGTAAGTGTGATAAAGCAGGAAGATGCATTTCTGATGAATGTCAGAGTTGTCTTTACTGGCATTAATTAGTGAGAAAAGCATCTGCTGCAAATGCAGTAGCTGCCTGGACGACCTTTGAAGTGCGCGTAAACAGGCCGTGTTTATGAGCAGAAATAGAAGATAATTTATCATCAACACAAACATAACAATTTTACTTTTTAATTTACAAGTATTAGAATTAAGACCTTCTGCAGGATACATTTTGGCAGCATGCAAAAGCAGCTCAAGGCTAGGTCTTTATTAAACACAGCAACCGTCTCATCTGTGGAAACAGAGATAAAGCAATGCAGTGACATCTTCATTTTCCTCACATTATGTTATTGCCTCGTGCCTCCCGTGCCGACAAATAGATGAAGGGAAGATGGATGGATCCTAGGATGACAAGAAGACGAGGTGTAAACTATTGAAGTGTAAAACACAGAAGGGAAGATAGCTGAGGAAAAGAAATATAGCAGTGGTGAAAAACATTGTTTTCTACATCCAGCTTTGATAGGCTTCTTTAATTCAGACTGAAGAACGGCATAAACTAGAAGTTAAATGGAAATGTTCCAACTTTGACATATTTCATCCATCTCTTTAAAATATTCTGCTTTATTCTGGAGGTGAATTTAGCTGCCAACAACGCTTAGCTTAAAAGTAGAGTTTTCACCAAAACAGATGTGGCTCTATTTTTCTCTGGCCAGATCAACATCTTAATATTAGGCTGAAATCATAATCTGCACCAGAGTACATTTTAATGACGCTATGACAAGGTGAAGTATGATATTACACGTTGAATTCTTTACATTAATAGTTTGAAATGATGCCCATTTCTCAGTCTGATCAGCATAATGCATGGTAATGGTGTCTGTAAGACAGGCTACACCATACTGCAGAGTAAAATCTTAAAACCGGGGAAGAAATTAACATTTTGTGCTGGTAAATCATGACCAGGCTGCAAGTAGAGAGCTAGGATTACACACATTATTCAAAGTGGTATTGTGAAATAATAGAAAGGGTGGAAAAAGGGCCATTCCCACTCCAGCCCCATGCCTCAGTGTAAAAGCTTCTCATTCCACACCTCCCACCCAAGGAAGTCCTACCCTCCTACCTTAGCAACTCCAAATATTGTTGCCTTTTTAAAAAAGCAAGAATTAGGCGAAGATGTCTGAATTTACTGTAAATTCTTTCAGATCTACACAAGGTAAAATATAATACAGGCTCAAATACATACCTATGCAGCATTAATATCTGCTTGTTCTTGAGGTTCTTGTGCTGTTCCTCAACAGCTGCCAAGGTTCCAGATTCCAAGGACCAAGTTTATTTTCTGAGGAGGATTGGTCTCCGGATATATCCATAAAAGGGCCTAGTCTCGTACACTGACCATAAAAACACAGAAAAAAAAAAACATATTCATCTTCAAATACAACAATATATGCCAAGCGTTCATCCTAATAGTGTTTACTTTGCCCTTTTGTGAGCCTGAGAAGATATTTGCACGATCAGCAGTCATAAATATCAGAAACCAACATGGTGAGAATTACTGAAGCTACTATAGGAGCCAGCAGAACGTCCTGCAATGCTGCAGTAAAGTGATAGCTCGGCGTGGTCGAATACCAACCCAATCTACAGGTTTAGGTTTAAGTTCCTGAGTGTTCACATCAGTGAGGATCTGAAATGGTAATGAAAAAGGCGTTCTGTTGGAAAAAAAAGCCAAGCCAAAACAGCGACTTCACGTTAAAAAACAAACCCAAGAAACCGAAACCACCGACTCACAAACGTTGCGAGTGTCTTTAGAGAAAAACAAACCCAAAGTTGCTCATAATAATCAGACTAAATGCAACAGTAAAGCTCACATTAACACCCCTCATGGATTGTTGAATGACGTTTTCATTCCGCAGAGAAAAAGCCAAATAAACGTAGCCTACCTGCACAGATGCTGCAACCACTGCTATTAGGTGAGTACATTCAAGTGTTGGCTCCTTACCACCGAGACAATGTGGAGAGGACATACCGTGGGTGTCTTGGGTCAGATTCTATAAACTCCTCACGGTTACAAACTCACATCCACTACTGACATTTCTTGCCAATCCTTTGGGGTTAAATCAATGGAAAAAACTCTATATGGTCATGATCATCATATCGAGAGTCACTCCGACAGATACCAGCGCAGCTGTGTTTTGTTGTTGTCATAATATGTCTGTTAAGGTGATGTTCAGGACAGATCTGTTCACTGTTTGACTCATACAAGTAAACTATTCAAGAGTTACCGCTCTGTTTGTACGACCACAAGATGGCCGTGATGCCTGCACCCTGCGTTGTTCTAAATTTAGTAATTTGACATAATTTGAGGAATGCCCTGTACCATTTGCATTTGAAGAAAGCTCAGCAAAAAGCTCTGCCCATGTAGACTGGGTTCTTCAAAGGATGCAGCCCCTGGACACCCATGGACACTGTATATGATGACCAGATGCAGTGGAAGCCGAGGACATCAGCTCTGATGTAACTCGCTCAGAGTGTTTGTCCCTCTGTCATCTGGGAGGTGATGCTTTGTCTCCCACCCCATGCATGAAGCTGTTGCAGAACTGCAGAAGTTTTTCAATGACAGACTGCATCCAGCGTGCACAAAGGAGCTTTATCCCAGATCCTTCCTCCCAGCAGCTGCTCCCATCGAACTCAAAGTACTTTCATCTCTGCTGTTATTTAGTTGTTTTTCCATTTCTTGTGAATAGTCTGTTAATGTTTTTTAAGCACACACACACATCATATTTGCTAAATCAGGCTAATGTTAGGGTTGTTGTAAATGTACGGACTATATTTGGAAGTCCAGTTTATGCCTGTAAATTAACCAGTAGAAACTAACTTTAACATTTTTGTAAGGGAATATAGTAAAAAAGCTGAATTTGTACCAGAGGCTTGTTAAAGGGGTCGAACTGCACATTACTAACCAAATAGTAGTTGCATGTATGTGCAACGTTCACCCCAAAATCATTTCAGTTTTCATCATTCCACTATAATATATACCTATAATATACCTTATGTGGAATGTTGTAAATATATATATATATATATATATTAGGGCTGGGCAACGATTAAAATATTTAATCGCGATTAATCGCCCTGATTAATCGCGATTAATCGCGATTAATCGCATTGTATTTACAAACTCCACGAATGAATTCAAAAGTAGTGTAAAGAGCACTTTTATTTTAATGTTCTGCTGCCATATGAACAAAAGTGTTGTAACATTTGTAGCACTTATTTTATACTGGATATTTTCAACCCATCTATTGAATTTAGTGCACTAGTTGATCTTTTCTTCATAAGAGAACAGCAAGCACTGCAGCCAAAATATGGTCTTTTTTGACCTGCTGTATATTAGCCAGTCCCTAAGCTTGATGTATCATGAAACTGTTGACCTTTTGGGTTTTGTGGTTTTTATTTTATTATTACAATTAAATAATAATAATAATAATAATAATAATAATAATAATAATAATAATAATAATAATAATAATGTTATGTTCAGTGTTTTTTCGCTAATCCACCTCTTATATATTTCAATCCTTATGTAATTTTGTCTGTGTTGTGTGCACCTGCCTGTTGCTTTAATCCTATAAATTTCCCCGTCGTGGGATAAAAAAAAGGATTAGCTAATGTTATCTTATCTTAAATAACACTTTTTAATATATGTACTGGGTTCTTTCAAGGTCTTAATTACATGTTATGTGTGGGCTCCAGTAACATCCATCCATCCATCCATCCATCCACTGATCTACCTGGATGTTCCCTGGAGGACTGAAACGCCTCAGTCAGTGACGTCTGTGGGTCTGTCGGGGCAGTGAGAGAAGTTTCGTCTCCTCTCTCCGTTTCTGGGGCTCGACGTTTTCATGTTTTTTCACGTGCTTAGATAAATTTGTTGTGTTTCCACTGAAATGAACCGGCTTTTTACAAAACATACAGCTTGATTTCATTTACGGTATTAAAATAAAGCCAAACGGTGCTACTTCCCCTGTTCATGTTTTTTCGCTGCTGCGGTCTCTCTCAGCTGTTTGTTTTTTAAGTTTGTGTGAGAGCTGAGTGGGCGGGCCAGGCTGAGCCTGCGTGCTGATTGGCTGGCGCCGCTGAGCCATGTACGAGAGGGGAGGGGGAGCGGGAGAGTGCTGCCGTGACAGCGCGCTGCAGTCAGCGCGCCTGCTGACTGACACTGACTGAGAGCATGTGAGCAACATGCGTTAATGCGCGATAAAATGAATATCGCCGTTAATAGTCTAATGAATTAACGCGAAATTAACGCGTTAACTTGCCCAGCCCTAATATATATATATATATATATATATATATATATATATATATATATATATATATATATATATATATATATATATATAACAATGTGTGTATTCTGGAGCATGTAACAAAATAATTTCCCACTGGGATCATTAAAGTAAGTCTGATTCTGATTCTGATATAAAAAGAATGAATGTTTAAAATTATTAATAATTAAAGACTAAAATGAATATGGCATTCATACTCATGACAAGTTTATATGAAGTTCTCTTTATATCTCTATATACTATATAATTTATATAAAAACAGAAGATTTATTCTTTTTGGGCATTATTCAGTGGCATTTATGACCAAATGGAACATGGACTAATTAACTTCTGTACTATGTGGAATACTTTGATAATGAGGCAGTCTATATAACTGAAGTGAGTGACTCAGATTTTTGTCCTTAGCGTTGACTGAAGCCTCTGTGGAAACGTGTGCAAATAAGAATGTAAGTAGATGGGTAAATGACTGAGTATTCCTCCACGGCTCTGCTGAAACAGTCCGGTTTCATTAAAGGGTTGCTGATTTCCCTCTGGTTAATTATTCATCACAGCCATCCACAAGCACTCGCAGCCTTCAGACTCGACCTCTAAGGAGAGAAGTCATGTCTTCCACTACCCTGAATATTTTAATTATTTGAATTTCCTACAGGTAGACTAAGTCGTTCTAGTTTGGTTTGGTGATTTGTAGCATTTAACGTTTTATTTAATAATCATTTGAAAGATGTTTTTAAAACTGTGAATTGCTTTTCAGAAACCCTGGCCGTGCATGTAATGTTTTATTTTGTTGTTCTAGCAAACGCAGATGGCAGGCAGGTGTAGACTGCATCCTGTGCAAACCTTTGGGGGTTGTGTCTGCATACTAAGCAGTGGTCATGCTGCAGCTATAAATCATCATCTGTCTCATATATATGAAAACTCAATTAGAAAAGGATCCAGCCTTTCATGTCTCTTACACCGTGTCTCACTAACATTCTGTTTAAAAAAACATTTCAGCTTAGGTTAACCTCCACTGAATAATATACTGTTCAGAAATCCTTTTTGCTGGTATGTGCAGTTGTTATTATTAACATCAAGGGCTTTAGAGAGCATTGCTTCAGGTTGTGCAGTGCTCTATAGCCGTGGGTTGCCCTAGTTTCATCATTAGGTCTGTTTTTTTATGGAGCAAGCTGGCATTAAATATAGCTGCAATGGATTTAGATTCCCTGCAGAAATGACAAAAAGGGACTCTCTATGTTGCTCTTTATGAATGCAAGGATTGCTTCGATAACCCAGGTTTCTAAATAATGCCCTTTTTTATACTAAACTAATTCAAAATAATCTCTCTAGTATATTATTTGGGATATTAAGAAACCGTTCATCACATTGCCACCTTAAGGCGGTGGAGGGTTTGAGGACCCCAGTTATCCAACAGCTTAGATGACTCCTGTGGCAAATTAGCCTCTGGGGAGGCTAAGGGCAATTTGAAGATCTCAATGTGTTGGCAGACCACAATAAAAGGTGAACCTCGATCGGATTAGGAAGACTGGGGCACCCTCCTGGAGCCAGTCCGAGGGGGGAATGGGAGTTCGCTGGTGAGCATCTGATGGTCCAACTGCCTGATATTCTGTTTTATTTTCCTGTCTTTTAATCATGTAACGCACTTTGCTTTGTCCTTGTACTGAAATGTTATATACGGATAAATTTGCCTTGCCTTGCTTTGGTCAAGCCTTGACTCCTGGGGCTCGGTCGGACTCACCCCGAAGAAGCTACAGGAGGAACATATGTTGTGTGGCAGATGAGGGTGGAGGCCTTGGCATGCTAATCCCTGACAGCATAAAATGGCTTTAAGGATGTGAAATTTCACCTCACTGATGGGTAAGGAGCCGAAGATGTTGTGTGAGGTTGAACTGTACCAGCTAGAAATAACTGGACTCACCTCAAAACACAGCTTGGGCTCTGGAACCCAGCTCCTGGAGAAGGGCTGGATTCTCTCCTACTCTGGAGTTGCTCAGGGTGAGAGGTGTTAGGCAGAGATGGGGAAACTCACAAGCCCCTGGCTGAATGCCTTGATTTTTTAGTTTCCCCAGTGAGTGAGACTTCAAGTTGCAAGAGGGATGGTTCTGACTGTTGTCTCAATTTTCAATTCAATTCAATTTTATTTATATAGCGCCAATTCATGAAACATGTCATCTCGAGGCACCTTACAAAGCCAAAATCAATTATATTACACAGATTGGTCATAAATCTCCTATATAATGGAACCAGTTGATTGCTTCAAAGTCCCGACAAGCAGCATTCACTCCTGGAGAAGCGTAGAGCTACAGGGAGAGTCGTCTGTATTGTCCATGGCTTTGCAGCAATCCCTCATACTGAGCAAGCATGAAGTGACAGTGGAAAGAAAAAACACCCATTAGCGGGAAGGAGCGACAACTACTTAAAATGCTAGAATCATGTTTGTGCATAATCAGCTTTGTAAAAAGCTAATTAAAACTATTAACGAGTGGCTACAAATAGAGCCCAAAAGAGATCTGCAGCCCGTCCTAGAACTGGTGAATCAACAATTTAAGTGGAAAAGAGTGTTTGAATTGAGTATTATGGGCTTGGCTGTAAGATTGTGCTGGTCTGATGATAGCTCCTAGCTTGCACTGCTAATATTCGCCGGGTAAAACCATTGATATATATGTTACTAGATAGAACATCCCGTTAGCCTCTGTAGGTAGTGACGTGTGCAGACAGGCGAAATTGTTTAATGTTTTCATAAAATATGGCTCAAGTTAAAGCTGGAAAAATACAGATGTTACGATTCATGCACATATGTACTCTCCCTAAACATAAATTCATTCAACTTTGTGGAAATTGTGCTATTGTAGTGCTGACGTATACAGGTTATACAGTATCTATCTATCTATCTATCTATCTATCTATCTATCTATCTATCTATCTATCTATCTATCTATCTATCTATCTATCTATCTATTTATTTATATATATATATACATATTTACAGTATATATATATATATATATATATATATATATATATATATATATATATATCGAGTGTGCTATAAAGATGGATGGGTTTTTACTCAAGCTGCATTATTGTATCTCTGTGTCTTGGTTTCTGTGGCCTTGAAGCTGGAATTTCAAAACATCGGTCAGTAAAAGAAGGTTTTAGAGGTGTGGACTGGCCATCGGGACATCTGCCGGTGTGTCACGGTGCTCCAGATGACTTGACTGGCTAAGTTATCCCCAAAGGCTCGGTTCGGGTCACACTTGATTAAAAAAAACAAACAAGAAAACAATCCACGCAGTCTGTACGGCTCAGTCAGGTCGAGTATCTGCGTCGCTGAAGCTCCCGGACTAAGGGCAGAGATCCTCTTGCCCACTTGCTGTCACAGCAACACAGAGACACAGCCGAAGGGGAAAGGAGGAGCAGAGGGAGGGAGAGGATATCAATAAAACAGCTCTGATCACCTGTAGATTTATATTTGTTCATAAAGGAGGAAGTAAGACCAGAACTAGTGTTGAAGTCAAAGCGCCGGCATAGCTTATCCCGCACAACTAGTTAAAACATATTTGTTTAATGCTAAAATGTCCAGACATTCAGATTCCGTGTCCCCTTCATGAACTCCACTAATAAATGACAAGAAATTAATATTGATTTTATATTATTTTATTTAACCTTTATTTACCCAGGTAAAATGTTTAGTTTTAGTATTTCTAACACTGTACTACTTTTTATGGCAAACCTTCGTACATCGCTTATTTTTCCTCTGAAGTTATTTTCCACGTAAACTCGATTTCAGTTTCATTCATGTCAAACGGTCAAATCAACATGTCATTCTACTTCTAAAAGTTTATTGGCCTTTAAAAAGAACCGGTTTTGTGTAGTTCTGGTGCTGCTGCTGTTTCTGCAGCAGTTCTGGCTCAACGCATAGTGATGACGCCTGTGTGTGTCACGCCTTAGTCACGAGACGTCCAGTCCAGTAATATATATTAATGGGTTAAACACATGAGCAGCAAGTCTCAGGATCATTTATGTTTCTATTCATTTTGATTTTGCTAACATAAAAGGGCAGTGCATGGAAGAAAAAGAAACAAAATATGCCTAATGTCCAGTGATCTGTGCTGTTTTAATGTATTTTGTTGCACTGCTTTGAATGTAAAGTTTTGTTAATATTTGCTTTGTGTGATGCTGCCTGTGATGCAAGGTTCATATGCTGTCATGAAAATAAATGTGGGATCAGATTAATTTTTTAAATTTTGAATGTTTTGCATTTCCAGATCTTATATCTTATCCCACTTATCTAACAGTTGTGTCCATCTCTTTGTCCACGCATGAGTTCATTTGTTTTGTTTCTGCATTTAATGCTATCCATGTCTCTGCCTGTCTGTCTCTTCATTTGTCCATCTGTCGATCTATTTTTCTGTTTGTTTCTTTTTCCATTCCTTTATTTGTCCATCTATTTCTTTGTTTTTTTGCCCATCTGTTTGTCCTTTCACTCATTCTGTCATTTGTAATAATTTATTCTTTTATTGGCTGATCATTTGTCTGTTTGTCTTGATTGTTCTCGCTCTGTCTGACCGTCCATTCGCTCATCTGTCAGACTGAGCATTTGTTTGCCTCGTCCATTTGTTGGACCATCCATTCATTTTTCAATTAATTCTCCTTTTCATTTGTTTGTTTGTCTGTTCTTTTGTTTCCGTCGTTGCTCACTTGTTTGCCAGTTTTGGACATCCGTCGTCTTTAGCAAATAAATCAAATAAACCAGCTGCCCTGTTTTCAAACGTTCTGCTGGTTCCACAGGTTCTTGATCCAATTAAGAATTATTTACACGTCTCTCTCATGCAAACGACTATTTGTACATTTTTTAAAACTTTTTTCTAACACATTTATGCCATTGCACAGTATTCTACATCATTCTGTAAAGTGATTGCTGTATTTTTTAATTGAACATTTAAATCTTATTAGATGCCAAGGACTATTTGCACGCTTTTATTTTCTCAGAAAATGTTGTTTGGTACATTCAACTTGAACATTTATATCGTTGTTTCGTGTCTGTGTGTTAAATGTGAATTCTGAGCCGGTGTTTCACCAGAAATTTCATTACAATTAAATAAAGACTCTTGATTCTTGATTCTTTGAGCACACATTCATCCGTTTCTTTGTTTCTTTGTCCATTCCTTCATCGTTTTGTTTTCTCCTCCTCCCTCTCAGTTCTTGTAGGTTCCATCTGCTGTGCATTAATTAACAAATTTTGTATTTAAAATAAAAACGTTGCCCAAAAAGGGCTGAGGTTTTGACGTGACAAAAAGTGTAACTGTAACACCTTTATAACAGCGACTGAACTAATGACTCAATTTAAAACAGGCTTTCTTCTCAGTCCGACAGCAGTTCTAGTTTATGAACTTTATAGCGTTTATGCCTTGAAAACCATTTTGGATATTTTTTGCTCACCGACTACACGTGATTTTAAATCCCTGACCTGAAAAGCAAGCCTGCCGCGGAGCCGATTCGTGACTGTGAGCTGTGAGTGACAATAAAAAGCTGACAGAAATGGAAATTGTTCCCGTGGAACATGCAATCTGCTGTTTGTCATAGATCATGCATTTTAAAAACTGGATGTGTCAATTAAAAGCAGATTATGTGGGCTCATCCAGGGAGACGTGTTTCCTCAGCCAAACACGGCCTCTGCGGGGTGACGAATCCGCGTGCGTGCTCAGAGTTGCTTTCCAAATGTTTTCAATGTGACTTTCAGGTTTTATTCCCCTCATCTTAGACGTGGAGCTGTGAGACGTGTGCCGGTTTTGCTTTTTCTCTCCTGTGACCATAATCCCATTAGTGCAGGCTGAGGCAGGTTCAGCTGAATATCCTGAGGGTTTGGTCCACCTGTCCTTGACAGACTCTATTCTGGAGTTTCTTCCTGTCCTTCTTTGTCGTGAAGTCAGCGTGTTCATTCACCCCGACATCGGGCGGAGTCGCCGTCCCAGCGTGAGCACAAACATCCCCGCGCCGCGTCAGGAGATGGTGACGGCAGGCAATCATCACATCACACAGGTGGCAGCGAGCTCTGTGTGCTGACACGACCGCCTCAATCTGCCCGTATGTCCCGAGGCCTCCATCACAGACGGGATTCAATTTGCCTCCATCAAAATGCAATTTCTCCGCTTCTCCATCAGTGCTCGCCCCGCCTCCTCATCCCCTCCTCCTCTTCTTCGTCTCAGTCCCTTCATTTTCTTCTTGAATATGTTACTCGTCCTCTTATTTCACACCTTTCTGTTTCGCCCCCATTGACTGTCTCTCACCTCCGCTCCATCCGTTTACGTGTCTCATATTTCCCCTGGGCCTCTTCTAACAGTCTGCTTTTTTTATGTTGTGTCTCTCTGAGCGATCTGCCGGTGAAGAGGCAAATGGGATTTTGGTGGCAACATTATCCTCTCTCCAACAGACACATGGTCTTAGACACATTGGAGCTCCGGTGATGATGAGGGTATTAAAGAAAATGAGGGTGGCCTACGGCCCCTACAGGGCCTCAGCTATACAAAGTGGGTGAAAGAGTATTTGGATCGGCCAGCTGATGGACTTCATTACAGAGGGTAATGCCGATGGAAAATGACGTCGACTTCTGCCTGCAGGGAGACAGGAAGACGGGGCATGAAAAGGGAGAATAGATTAAAAGAGGTATTTACAGCCCTGCATAAATGAGTCTGTCAAGAGGCTTTCCGTGAGGTTTCAGGAGAAAAGCACACTTAGAAACGAGACGTTCAAAGTGCTGGAGCTGAGCAAGTTGCAACTATTAATATTAATGAGATTTTCAGAAGATCATGAGCTGACTTTTCTAGTTTTCTGCCACATAGTTGAGAAAAAACATTTTTCCCTTTTTTTTGTGACTTTGAATGACAGTATCATAAAAATCTGGTTTGAAATAACTAATTAAGCAAACGAAACAAGATCTACATGATAAGCGTCATTAGATTAAACTTTAAACTTCTCTGTGATCTTTTTGGGCCGAATCATACAGATGTCTATATTTACGAACCTCCGTCAGAAGGAACACTTGGTCGTCCGCCATGTTTTTCCACCTGAGACTGTCCGTGTAGTGAGGAATTTTCCCCAGGTACGTGGAGGTGAAACATTTGGCCACGCCGAGGGGCCTGGTAGCCAAAATGACGTAATATGGCCGCGCAGATGCGTCAAGCATAAACCAGACTTTACTCCCTGAGAAGTTCAGAGACAACGCTGGACCTCATGTTGTGTATCTGTCCTTATATGAAGCTCACCAAGGTTTGCAGAACCCGTCGAGATCCAAGCTTGGAATGAACTTGATGGTTTTGGAAGAGAAACAAGCATCACAGATCCAGCGCCATACTTAGCAATATTAACAAAGTCGGTCTTCACACATTCAGTTTTCTTCACACCAGAACCACCTGCAGTATTTGTTGCTGAAAAGCTCAGTCTTAGTCTCACCTGACCAAAGCATACGATTCTATAAAGTCCCGAGAGAGTTTAGAAAATTCCCACACTTTGTGATCGTAGGACAGAAAAAGGCTTTTTTTCCCCGGCACACCTTAAAGTAACCAACGTTTCGATAGCGTCTGATGATTGTTATGGAGACCAGGTGATGCAAAGTGAGCTCTGTTAATGTTTCTACTGCCCTCACCATCCTCCTCTCTGAGCATAGTCACAACAGAAACTCTGGTCCTTTTCAAGCCTCGTCTGTCGCACTTTCAGCTGTTATAAACTTAACTGTAGCTGATTTTAGTTAATTTGCTGTTTTCTTTTACCTATTTCTTGTCTAATGAAGAGCTACGCAAATATACTTCTCTAATTTGGCAAATTCTCCTGTGTTTTTTGTTTTGAAGAGAGGCGAAGGTTGAGTTTTCAGTATTTTTTGGTGTTAGACGATGCTTGTGTAATACATGATATTTGTTTATTTTATTAAGGTGAATATTTAAGGGATTTAGAACTTGTTTACAAGGACTTTAGCAAAACTGCAGGGTGTGCATGTCATCTTTAATATATCAAAGCATTTATTAAATTCATAAAAGATTAAAATCGAAGATGATAGAATCCGATCATGGCACATGGCCCCAAATTAAAACTTTGCACAACACTGTGACAGCACAGAGAGATAAATAAATTTTAATTATAATTATGATCAATGTCTGCATGCAGGCCTATTTTAGTTAGTGTAGGAATCATGTAAAATAAAACAGGCTTTAGAGGTCAGACTTGTCTTTCAGTCTTTAATTTATCAATCTTTACTGATGTTTAAATTAAGTTAGTTGAAAGGAGGAAGAAAATAACAGACACTTTTACAAATATTAGCCTTGTCCATTGTGAGTAAATTGTTCCTAATATCTGTGCGTTCTGTCTTCTGTGTGGATGCTGCAAAGAGCAGGGATAAAAAAAGCACAAAGCTTCAAAAGGTAGGCGTGAGAAAGAACAGCGACTTGGAGCGCTCGGTGGAAAATTTAAGATTCTGCCCAAGTCTGCTGAAGACATGTTACACTAACTCACTCCTCACTGTCAGCTGGAAATGCCAAAGAGGGACGTGTTCAGCTTGTTAGGAACAGAGGAGAGGAAAGAAGCTCGGCGTCTGAAAGATCTGCAAAGCAGCTTCACAATGAACAAAGACTGATAGGAAACACAAAACTGTTCACAACGTGGAGGATTTTAAATGTAGGGATTTATTACAGGTTAATAGGCACCCTTTGAGCAGACGTCAGGCTTAATTAACAACCAGAGTCTCCAGATGTGTTGGAGCCTGGACCCAGCAGCACAGACGAACCCGTCTCATGTTGTTCTGGTTCGTCAGCCCGGCCTGGTCCGGTTGTCTGTGACTCAACCGTCTACAGCCTGACGCAACGTGTTCGTCTCTGACGGCTTACAAAAAAAAAAAAAAAAACAGCTTCTCACTCTGGCTCAGAAAATATAAATGTTTGGTGTTGAAAAATATTTTTATGTGTAAATAATGTTACAGCCCTCAGACCAGCCCCAGCCAGACAGCAGCTTCAGACGATCAGGTAGGACATCGTGAATGCCCTCATGTGACTGTGCTTTAACTACTGCTGAAAACACTCATTTAGATCAGATTTAAATTTAAAGAAATGGTTCTACTTTCCCAAATCGCGGTTTGAGTTTACGTTTATTTTATGGACCTGTTCTTCTGTCAGACTGAATTACTGAACATCATGTAAAGCCTTATTTTAATACGTCTGAAAGTTACAGCCAGTATTACTCCAGTCTGGTTACATATTGGTCAATAAATATTATCCTCATCTTTAGTTATTTAAAACGTTTTAAACTTTTTAGAAAAAGTTCTTTTTTTACTTTTTCTTTTTATGTAAAGACTCTTTGTCCCTTAAATCAATTGTACTGTATTTTTTGGACCATGAGGTGCACCGGATTATAAAACGCATTAAATATTCTTCCCAAGTGTGTAATATCACTCCTCCACGTCCACAGCTCTCCATCCGTCTCTGTTAGGAGGACAGAGTAGCTGGACTACACTGCCCTGTTTCTAACATAAGGCCAAAATAAACTTAACTTTTATATTTAAATAACTTACTAGGTTTATTGTTGCTAGCGCATACTCCAGGCTGCATTTACATGAATGCACTTCTAGTTTAGACATTACAGTCAGGCAGTCTGGTAGACAGCTCTGGGGTCCTATAAGGTGGTGACACAGTGTACCGTAATGCTCCTAATATCCATTGAGTGGAGCGGCTTCGTTGCTAACCAAAGTCGTACTTGCACATTTTAACAGATTTCCGAGCGCATTGTACCTGTAAGCACAACGGCGATCATAGATAAGACACAGTGAATTATAAGGCGAACCTTCAATTTCGGAAAAAAATTAAGGATTTAAGGTGTGTCCTTATAGTCTGAAAAATACGGTATATGTTTTAAAATTGTTTGGTTTATTCACTCTCGTCTCGTCAAGAGCAACAAATATAACCAGTATCATATTAACAGAATGATACATTCATTGGAGAGCTGTTTAGTTTTAGTCTTTGTATCCTATTTATTTTATGTACGATTGGTAGCTATGAAATAAATTATTAAAAACAAATCTATGACTGGAGGTTGACAGAGTTGTTGTTTTCCTGATCAGGAAATGGAGAAAGATACAATTTTCTTTCTTTTTTTTTTGATTCGTCAATTTTTTTAAACCAAACTTATTTCAGGAAACAAACATATATTGAGTTTTCACCTGCTGCGTACGTAAAGACACGGCTCTCAGGTACACTACCGTAACGTTGTCAGTGCTCCCGGCTAAATGGCCTGACGCTGATCTGAACCCATTGCTCTCTAAGCTGCAGATGGCTGAAGGCTTGTTGTTAATCCAGCAGCACACAGACTGGAGCCCCTGTGGTCCCTGGGCCTAAATTACCAGTCATTTAAAAGAAAATACTATAAAGTAATGTTGGTGATGGACCTTTAGGTTGTTCATTGATTCACTCCTGTCATGAAGCCCTCGAAGTCCAAAAAAGCTTTCTGTGATATACTTTTGCACTTATTGAGTATAAAATAAAGCATCCTTTCATCCGTGTGTTATGTTTCTTTGCCTGTGCAATATTGTTCAGGGTTGCAGGCGGGCTGATGCCTATCTCCAGCAGTCAGTCAGTCACAGGTATAAATCATCCTTCTGAAATGTATTGGACCACAAAGCAAATAGAAACACAGCTGCTGTAGTCACTGGGTCCCTTAAAAAAACAGAAAATAGGCCCAGCTGTGCAGGAGACTGAAACCAAAATATTTTAAAGAGAAATATGTCCTGAAAAAATAATATGACAAAGCCTTTAATTCCCCAAATTACACAGTCAGTGAGTTTGTTGCACAGGGATGTCTCCTTCACTGTTGTCTTGCTAATTAATGAAGACAAAGCACACTTTCTTTGTCATCATGCAAGTATACAATTTGGCGTGACTCGGTAAACCTTCATTCAGTTTCATTATAGCTCCACGTGTGCCGCTCCAGCCTGTTATCAAAGCAGGCCTGGATAAAGCTGCCATGTAGAGGTATGGTTGCTAAGCTACAGTCGGACAATGCATTCGAAAAAGGAATTTATGGACAAATGAATGCAGGTATCGCCTAAATCCACTCTGGAATGATAAATTTACTAGATATTAGCGTTTCAGATTTTGCTTTTTCTTTATGCCAAAGCCAGTTTCCCTTCAGACGCTTTGTCAGAATGCATGAGAGCAGAGAAGCGAGCGGATCCTGACAGAAAGCATCCAGCAGGAGTTAAATTTACACATTCTGTCAAGGTCAGAGCGTGCGCGTCGCTTAGTGTTATTGAGCAAAGACACAGATCCCACGCTACTCTCCAGGGCGTCTCTGATAGGCTGGCGCACCTTCATCGTGTTACCATGTGAGCTAATGGTGGCAAATACGGAGAGCTACGAACACGGTGCAACAACGGGAGCATGGGAGTGCTGACACACACTGCCAAATACAGAGCAGCCATACTGAAACCAGTTGACATTAAGGGTTCCCACTCTACAAAAAGCAATTAATATTCCTATTAGATGGTTTTAAAGTTTTTGATGACCTTGCATACTTAAAAGAAACTCTTTGTTCCTGAATGGAATTAATAGATTTCAGGATAGATTTGAAAACCTGGATGTCTAAAAAAGGAAAATTGGGTAAAAGATGCTTGAAAGAGTCTGAATCCAGGACAAATCTGAGCATAATGATTGTTACACACCATAAATGTTGAGAATTTGTATTTTATTGTTTTCCTTCTGGATTTTGCAATGTGGAAAAGTGTTTGGTTGCCGTTTAGACTACACACACTTATCATCATGTAGCAAACTCAACATAAGACAGCGTTTATTGTCACTATATATGAACCCAATGGGTTCATAAGCGGCACTTAAATCATGGATTTTAAAATAAAATAAATATAATGTGGAAGATTTCCAGGGAGAAAATACAATAAATATAAGAATAACTGTCTGAAGTGCAGTGATATGAAAATGCAAGCTGCAAGAAATATGATCAAAGTCTTGGTGCGTTTTGTGATCGCAGTGTGGCTCCAATTAATAGAGGGTAGGACCAGGATTAGAAGCATTGTTAGATGGTATCCATGTTATCCATAATATAACTACCTTTATGATAGGAGTGTGATGTTCACTGAATGCAGAGAATGGGAAATATTCTTTTTTCTTGGTAGACACCTTTTGCAGTGCCTTGAAAAGAAACGGAGACCCCCTGAGTTTTTTCACTCTTTGTAACTTTACAACCACAAACTTCTTTGTGTTTTGTTGAGAGTTTTTGGGAGAACCTCTGAAGAAGTTGTTCTTCTGAAGGTAAAACACCGAGGCATCCACCGTGCATACATTTATATATGTCTTCTTTATCCCTTTTTATGTTTCTTATTATCATTTCTCTCACTCTCTGTGAGCTGCAGTTGGTAATAAAAGAACTTGGAACAAAAGGCATTTCCTTACAGATGCTTCACAACAACAATCTGAATATATTCTGTTACAAAGTCTACAAAAGACACGTTTTAAACAAGTTACAGCATGAACAATTCTGACTTTCTAGCTATTGTTAGGTAGTTTATATGTATCTGGTGCAAGAGAAAAATAACTCGGTTCTTGGCTCTATTTTTCCCTCTAACCATGTCACCGACTTTCTAATGAGCATTGCAGGTTACAACGTTGGTTGCAATTTTAAATATAAAGAGGTAATTACCTATTTATTCAACTCACAAAGAGCAAACCTGCACAAGCAAAGCATATATATATATATATATATATATATATATATATATATATATATATATATATATATATATATATATATATATATATATATATATAAAACCAGAATATCACCTAATGCAAAGAGCGTTTCTCGGGAGACAAGAAATAATTCTCAAGTTGAAACTTGGCAAAAGCAGATATTGGTTTTCCTGATACTACTTTAACCCGCGTGGCTCGCTGCTGCCCTGTTTGCCAGCGTTCTGCTCCATTACGCTGATCAGAGCTGACAGCGACATATAAAGCTGCTGAGCCCCGGTTCCCAGACATGCAAGTCTCACCTGTCAGGTCATCAAGACTGTCAGGCTCCTGAGCTGCTGTTAATGTGGAAATGCAGCAAAACCAAACCACTGAAATTCTCATTAAAGAGCAAATTGGCTTCTAATCGACACTTTACAGAAGACACACGATTGCATGTTTGTCCAGCCACGCCCTGTAGTACCAAGCACTAAATTGCAGAGATACAAATCTGAGATTTTCTATTCTAGACAATTAGTCGGGGTTTCAGTGAGTAGAAAATAGGTTTAGGTGGATATTGTAGGTTTGCTTTACCCTTGTAAATTCAAAAGAAGAACAGAAATAACAAGATAAGATCTTCTTAAATTATTCGCTGCAGAAATGAAGCTATACCCTTTGCCCAACAGTCATAAATCATGTCATGATCACAATCTGTTAATAACATTTTGGATTTTGATGCAGAACCACAAACTCCATGCCAAGTAAAATGGATCATTAAGGTAAACTGAGCAGTAACTGGAAGCTCATAGAGGAGTACGACGATTAGAAAAGAAATCCTCCTGCTGAGTAGAATATCATGTAGCAAATACAGAGAATTGAGTTTTACTTGTTTGAAGACTCAAGGAGAGGCTCTGTCCCTTATTCTGGATGAGGACACAGCGGAGGGTGGACAGGCAGGTACGCCTACAGATGAGAATGACAGTGAGTGTTCTGGTATTATTCCTGAAGCTGCAGGCTGTGACGGGTGGAAAGTTTTTCAGTAAAGTTTAACAGCTGAGTTGTTGAACTCTGAGCAGCAGAGCAACAAAGGGTTCATCAAACAGAACATGTTCTTGCAGATTGAAAGGTAATCAGGAATAGCTAGAAGAGAAGAGCGCTGAAGCTCAGAAGAAAAACTGAAGGTTTACAGGATAATCCAAGTTTTAGGCCATTGCCTCCATCGTGAATCGGAACGGTCCGCTGCTGAGTGTGAAGCGGCCGGGATGAGAGTCAGCTCCTCTAATCTGAGGCCATGGTCCTCGACTGGATACAGGTGGACTACCCCGTCATGGTTGTGGGTCAGTCTCTGTCCCAAACCGAGGGGTTTAAGTGTCTTGTCTTGTTCATGAGTGATGGTAGGATGGAACGGGCGATAGACAGGCGGATTGGAGCTTCTCCTGCAGTAATGCGGGCGCTGATCCAGTCTATGGTGGTAATGATACAGCTGAGCCAAGAACTAAAGCTCTTGATTCACCGGTCTGTCTACATTCTGACCCTCACCTATGGTCATGGGGTCTGGATTGTTATCAAAAGAGTGAGAATATAGGATACAAGCGGGCCAAATGAGCTTTCTCAGGAGGATAGCCGGGCTCGCCCTGGGTTAGCAGTTCTGTTGTCAGAGGGGAGCTCAAAGCAGAGCCGCTGCTCCTCCGCACCGAAAGGAGCCAGTTGAGGTGGTTTGGACATCTGATCAGGATGCTCCCTGAGCCCCTTTGGGGGGTTTTCTGTCTATGTCCCATTGCACTGCAAAAAGGGAACTAAAAATAAGTAAAAATTTCTTGAAATGAGTGTAGTTTTCTTTGATTTGAGCGTGTAAATAAGAGTATTTGCCAAAGAAATATGATTTTTGCACGTCAAATAAGAACAATTTATCTCCATCATCTTTTTTTAAACATTTTAAAAGGGATTAATTTAGCCAGTTCACTCAAGTGATATGTCAATAATGATCTTCTTTTATTCAGTCATGCCTTTGGCTCTGCTGGAAGACTTTGTGCTGCTCCTCACCTGCTGCCACTGCTCTAATTATTAAAGTTATCCCAGACAATTGAAGCCTTTTGTAGCCGTTTTGGTTCTGATGAACATAAAACAGCTTATTATCAAAAGTCGGTCATTTCTGATTGCTTCTCTGTGTTCCTTACGCCCCAGAGGAGTTACTGGTGCTGTGATATAAATATGTTTTTTTTTACAATCGAAATCAACGTGCCATGATTTGATTTGTCGTTTTAGATCCCACACCTTCTTCAATATCAAGTCATATATTTTTCCCCCTCTCCAAACAAATTGCCGATAAGCTTTTCCCCTTATTTTACTTTGCTGGGGCTCAGTATAAGAACCAAATGTTTGTAGGGCAACATATTCCTTTTAGGAGGATGAGCTGAAGCCTGTGGGCAGATCTCCTCGCTCCTCTGAGTCCAATTATACAGAGTGTTGTGTGAGCAGACGGGTGGTGGTGCAGATTTAGCCCCAGATCCAGTCAGCACCAGCCACCTCCTCCCATCCCCGCTCCGACACCCTCTGACTCTCACCTATACTCGGCTTCAGGAACGCTTGGGCGCACGCTTGCACCCGGCAGATGATTTGCTCAAATCTAACAAGCCGCCGTGTGCCGCTGCATCTTTGTTTACACTGTCAGACGTCTAATTAACAAAACTGAATTTATTTAATCATGTGGCTGAAGGCAGGAAATTCCTCCCACAGCAGTTGCATTTTTGTATTCATTGCTTCCTCCTCTTAACCGACAGTCGTATCTCTGCAGAAACAAAACAAATATTTTTAATTCAGAGTTCTCTACTGTAAACCTTCTGATGAGATTTTTCAGCTGAGGTTATTGACCTGTAAGGCGTGTCCCACAACTTTTTTTTTTTAAATTTCACTAATCCAACATCTAACATTTCAGTTTTGTGCACTAAGATAGCAAACATCTCCTCAATCTATAACCTGTGTAAATATACTTTTATTATCAAGGACTACTATTATTATTAAAATATGCTAAAACCACAGATGACAAAAATGCTTGCCATCTACAATGGACTACAGCAAAAATATCAGGGCAAATGTAGTAATTCTTGGTTGTAAAGAATGAATACACTATGGTTTAGAAATATGCTCTGCAGATTTGACCATATGGCCACAACAGTGGCGGCTGGCCAGTAGGGGGCGCTCGGGCGCCGCCCCCTTTAAATCGTTTAGATAATAAATGATTTCTGAACTGCAAAGTACTTAGAAATTTATTTATTCATACTGTGTGTCCAATAGACATGTTAGAATTTATTAAAATAGTAAATACATAATTCTATTTAATTGCTCACATTGTGCACACTTCCTCCTTTCCTATGTGCGGGGCGCCGGTCTAATGTGAGTGAATGTAGGCGCCGCAACTTGGGCAAGCACGTGATCTGAGGCTGACTTTTAATTGGTTATCTAGGGTTTTGCATAGGGGCGCAGCGCTCTGCGTCCCGGACACACCTATTCTGTTGCGTCATTACTGGTAGAGTGTCAGTACTGGCTAATTTTTTTAAAACCATTGTGTGATTGGACAATCCCCGATTCGACCCAGCTCAGCTGCAGTTCGTTAGGTTGATTCACGTTTAAGTTTGCAAAGTTGAGTAGTTTCAAAAGGAGAGAAAATTCTGTTTTGTCTTTACAAAAAAATGCTTTTACAAAGCATTCACTTGAAGAAAAAAAAACAGGATAAAGGAGCTTGGACCGGATCGTCTTAATTTACAAATTCAGCAGCAGGCAAGTGATCTCTCCACTCCATGGTTGGAAAAGCAGTGTAGGTAGTAGTCAGCCAGTGAAGAAGCGTCGGACACTCAGTGTAGAAGACCATGAAAGGATTGCTGCAGAGGTGAGTTGTTGTGGAAAATCACTGTTACACTGGTTTATAGTAATGTTATTTAATATTAGGAAGATGTGCTTTGTAGTTAGAAATACCTTTAGTTGTGTCTATGCTGTGTAGGTATGTTGATGTAATGTTTGTCAGCAAGATATTTTATTATTTAAGTTGTACTGAAGTTTATGGGTAATGGGGAATAAAACATTTGGTTACTGAATTTTGTATAATCTTGTCCCACAAAAATGCTGTAACACATTTCATAACACAGCCTTAAAAAATGGCAGCAAATGTTATTAAAATCAGGAAAACAATCTAGAAGAAGTCTTTTCAGAAACTGTCCCGCTCTTGAAGATCTTCATCACCACACCCATGACCACAGCTGAAAGCTGAAAGGTGCTTTTCAACTCTGAAAAGAATCAAGACTTTTCTGAGAAACTCAATGACTCAGGACAGGCTGAATGCATTGGCCATGTTGTCAATGGAGAAAAGACTAGTCACAGAGATGACTGACTTTAACAAGAATATAATTGAGAAATTTGCTGGGCAGAAGGAAAGGAGGGCAAAATTCATGTTCAAATAGTGCTATTTTTTAAGATTTGCTTTGTTTGTTTTTCATTTGTTTGTTTGTGTGCGCCCCCCTCAGTTTTTTTAGCACCAGCCGCCACTGGGCCACAACTCAAGATGCGCTGAAGCCATGTTGATGTCAGAGGAGTGTTTTCAGACTGGCTGAAGATGACAGAAAGGCTACATGAGATCAAATAACAGCATAGCAAGGCATCTTCCTCTAGTAGTCCTCTGTCATGTGGCGTGCCACAGGGTCCCATTCTTGGTCCGCTCCCTTTTCTCCCTCTATCAGCTTCCAGTCAGGCCAATTAAATCGCTGAACCATCTGTCTTTTCACTATTACAAAGATCATTTTCAGATTTACCTTTCTTTAACCAGGTACGGACACATTCAATCCTCCGGCTTTGAGGCTATATTAAAGCTGAACAATAATTCAATAACGATATATATTGATCAATAGACGTATATTGATGATAGAAAAAAAAGGGTCAATAAAATTTTCAGTAGAATAACACTTTTCCTTCCTTTTGCATTCTAGTCATGTAGGTTAATATTACAGTCATTACATCCTCCCAACCAATCACAACGCAGATCCAGGAAGCTCCACCCCTTGAAGGAGTTCAGAGAGCACGCGTTCTTTATTCTTTTTTAAAAACTTGCAGTTTTGGTAAAAAGTTGGTTAAGGGTTGAGTTTGAATTCAGTGTTTGTGTGTTTAAGCATAAAATGGCCAGGGCTGCACTTAAAATATGTGTATTGAATTTGTTAATAATTATTGATATTGACCAATATTATTTCCATTTTATTGATCTGCTTTTTTTCTGTATCGTCCAGCCCAAGGGTATATCAGTAGTAAAACAGTGGACCGAAAAAAAAAAAAATTGTTTGGTAAGAATGTCAGCGTTGACCTCAAAGCTGTGCATTTTACATTAAGTGCCACTTTAATCTGGGGGTGATTTTTGACAAGGATTTCAAATTCAGTTGTCAAATTGAACTTTTAGCTTCTTTATCTTTTAGCTAAAGTTAAGCATTTTTTAAAGGCTATACGCGGGTTTTATCAGTTCCAGAATTGATTACTGTAGCACTCTTTATATCTTTGTTTCAGTTGTCCCTCAACAGGCTTCAAGTGGTCAAAAATGCAGCTGCATTTAATTTTTTACCCTCTTGTGGCGCTTAGCGGCCTGTATTTGAGAGTGGGTTGACAGGAAATGGGGTTGAGAGAGGGGAAGAGATCCACGGACTCCAGGACTCCAACCTAGGACTGAGGCCTCCGAACATAGGTTGCGTGCTCTACCTCAGCACCACCGCTGCGTCCGCTGCACATCCAGAGGCAAACATCTCTCCCATCATATTCACCCTCCACTGGCTGCCTGCCCATCAATCAATCAATCAATTTTATTAGTCAACTGCAATTTGCATTACAATCGAAATTTCAGTTCCAGTACAACCGTCCATCACATACACTTAACAAACATTTTGGGGGAACGATTGACTGAGGCCTTGCGTTGCCAGGAACACACACAGTCGGCCGCTGCTACATGAGTGCTAGCCGTGAGGTGCGTTCCCCAAACTGCCCCAGACCCCGCTTTACACGGGGTCCCTAGGCGCTGCCTTGAAAACTCTCGAAGAAAGAGCAACAACATGGGGGAAAGAGGGGAGGGAGAAAAAAAAAGAGACAGATGTTTGCCTATTTATGCTCTCACCTATAAAGAGACAAACAACCGACACAAAAAAACCCTCATAGCACAAAAGCACAAATAAACACAAGACAACATGTATGCAGAAGGTAAACATTTGAGACCTGTCGCGTGAGTGTAATTCATCAGTTTTTATGAGTATCAGTTATGCGTGTGTGTACGGGCGAAAGTGTTTTATCTCCGTGAACACTCTCCAGAGGCCATTGTCCTTGATGTTATCAGCCGGCCCACAGTTCAGAGAAGCATCCTCAGGTGTCAGCGGGGGAGGGGGGTAGCCGGGGGCTTTTCTGGGCACTCCGTCATAACAATCCAGGAGAAGATAGGGAGGGAATCCAAATATGTTATTTGTTATGAGACAAGCTGCACTGCCTTTCCTGTCAGCTTTTAAGTCTTTTGCTGGCTCCACATAAATCCAATTTTCCAAATTATTGGGCTTTTTCGCGCTTCACTCCCAGATTTTATCCCATCTCCCCTTGAGTTCAACCCCAAAGTCAGTCTGCGTTCCAGCGCAGCCAGCTTTTCGGCTTGGCTCCATTCACCTGCCAGGTTTGTCCGTTCACAGCCAGAGTGAGCGCGTCATGCAGCCGGCAGCCTGATCAAGGCCAAATGGCTCCGACATCCGCTGTATTTGCCGATACTTCAAAAATCCACAAAAACCAATAAGTAGAGATCCCAGTATCCTTAATCCAATGTGAAAATTTCAAACGTCCAGGAATGACAAGGTCGAAAGACACACCGTTTTCCTCCAGGAATTTAGGGTGTATCTCACAAAATAAGTCAAATCAGGACCAGACGGGTCCCCCTTCCGTTGCCTACCCGTCGAAAAAAATTTATCAATAGTATTGAGAGACCAGCTTACCAGATCCATGTTTTTCAGAGTTCGGTTGATATGAAGAAAGTGCTCAGAAGACAAGACATAGCAAAGCAAAGCAGGATAGGGGGGGGGGGGGGTAAAAGCTGCAGAGAGAGAAAGACACGACCGACCTCGGAGAGAGACAGAGAGAGAAAACATTTAACATTTAACATTTTTTATTTTAAACCTGATAATGGTCTGCCCCCAGCCTATAGTTCTGATTTATAGAGTTTCTGTGGGTGTGCTCATTAAGCCAGTTCTTATTGAATGTTCCCAGAACAAAATATAAACATTGGACTGACAGTCACAGCACCCAGACTCCAGCTCCCTCTGGATCTACGCTTAATCACTGACTTTTAAATCCAAACTTATGTTTTTACTCAGGGAAGCTTTTAATACTCAAAGAACGGTCATATTTTAATCCACACTGTAAAAACTGACAGCCCCCTTAAATTCAATGTACCATTTTGGTCCTATAATCTCAACTTTTTATAATGAGTTGTTTACAAAGAGCTTAGGTTTGTGTGTATCCACGGTCTAACTTATGGCTGTAAATTTTCCTGACTTTTCTTAAGTTGGGAAAATACAAATCTGAAAGTGGACTTTACTTGCAGTTTTAAGGCAGGTTTGTTTATACGTTGAAGAGCTTTAAAATTTATTGCAGTGCATATTTCTAACTTTTATTCATTGTTTTATCATTTTTTTAAATCTATTTTTGCACTGCAAGGAGGTGGCTGAGTTTTTTTTAAGCATCTTGTTAGATATCCTGCTGGATGCCTACCAAAAACATTTATTTTTTTTTTTTTAACCATGCCCCACGGAAAGAAGGCCGGATGGCAGACTAAGGACTCACTGGAGAGATTTTGGATACAGTATTGTTTTAAAATGCCTTGAAGTAAGAGGTGGGACCGAATCACTACTTCTAAAGTCCCAAGTAAAGTCTGAGTCCTGTGGTTTAAATCTAAAGACATTAGTGAGACACTACACACAAAAAACCTATAAAAGGTTTTGATACAACGCATCTAAGCAAATGTTTTCTATGAATGGTTAACTTCCATCTTGAAAGCTTTTTGCAATGGACTGCTGACTTGTTCAGGAAGGACCCGGACTTTGCTTTTAGGCTCCCTATTACACAATTTGGCTTTAATGAGAGCATCGAGCCATTTCAATTCAAGAATCTCAAGTCCACGTCAAGTGGATTTTACGAGTCTTTTCTAGTATAACCAAGTCAAGTCTCAATTCATCAGTGAGAATTCATTTGAGTTAAATTTGACTTGAGTCAATTTCCAGACCTCTGCTTGAAGCCCCGCCTGCTTCTGGGTGAGGTAACCAAGGAAAGGGAGTTTTTGCTCAGGATGCATCTCCCACAGTCTGGTGCTACATAGGTAGCTTTTTATTTCTGTTTTTTTATTCAATCCTCACTGCTACTTCAAAGACAGAAGTGTTTATTTTTAAATATGGACCCGTAACTGGGTCTCTCAGATCATCATTTCCAGTCTCTTTTGAGCTTGTGTCAGAAGATCTGAGCGTTTATTTGTCTATAAAGATCTTTTAAGAAGAGGAGCTCAGGACAGTGAACACCAGGGGCATGAACGATGAGAAAAAGCTATATATAATCTGTAATACATAAATATGTTCCTTCAAAACTGATCAAATCCTAAATTATACTGATAAGTTGTGTTTTATAACCACAGTATATCTTGTTTTACCTTTTTTAACAGACAGATGTTAAAAAATGGGACAAAGGTGGCAGAAGATAAAAGGATAAACAAAGGTTTAATTTTCTTTCTTTTATACACGTGTCATCATTGTGTATTTTTGGTTCAGCTTAACGGTGTGTGGCCCTGTGGAGTCTTTAAAACCACTGATCAGAGGCTGAGGCAGTAATGACACCCAGTGGGAGGAAGATAATGCTCCGTGCCAAAACGCTTCTTCCTCCTTGAACACATCTGCTGATCATCCTCCTTCCACGCCTTCCCCCTTTTCACTTTGATATACAGCATCTCTTTCCCTCCTCCATCCCAACCAACAGCATTCATCATTCAGTGCTTCCATCACTGTTAACAGATGCCTCAGACACAATTTAACAAATAGCACAGCAAGTTTCTGACAAATTAACAGAGACTCAGAGCACAAGTCTGTCTTACACTGGGGTTTCCTGCCAAGACATTCAGTAAATAATTGTCTGCTTCTTGAAGGAGCAACTAAGGCCAAAATTATTCATACCCCTGGAAAATATAGATTTAAAACTAAATTTTGCTTCTTTGCTATAGGAATGGGATATAATTAAGGTTTTTTGTGTATGTTAGGGGAAAAAAAACAACACTTTTTGTGACATAGTGAAATAAATGCATAATTTCCCTTTTGGGACAAAATATCAGCCAATCTGAAGGAAAATAGGCTCTGTGACATTTGGAACATTAAAAGCAGGGCTCACAGTACTAGTGCAGGTTGTGTAATACTGATGAAATGTATTGTGGTTTGGTGCTGCACTCAACAAGCATATACACTGATTTGAATGGTGTGGCAAATGCTTATGCTTAAAAATGGCTTGGATCAAATCTTGGGACCAAAATATGCACGATTAAAGGGAGCCAAAGGGAAATGTGTCTTTGGGTAACACTACAATTTGCCCCAGGGAAATAAATAAATAAATAAATAAACACACATAATAAAAATATACCTTTATAATGTATTGGTTATTATAAGGGGATTTTACTCCTCTTGTCTAAAAATCCCCTCAAGGTTTTTTGTGTAAGATTATAATTTTGCAATAATAATTTCTTTACACATCTTTATCCAGGGTGCCAATAGATGTGGAGTGGAGTTTATACTGATATAAAATTAATTGTTAACAGCTGATGGATGATCAGGTTCTTGAAACGGTTTTGATTTTAGACTTTACATTATTGGGTCCCTAGAAGGGCCGTTCGTTTGCAGCAAGTAATAATAGGAGCCATCACACAAACAATACAGGCAATAGACAAGACAGAAGGATAAGAACCGACTTATAAACATTAAAGGAGATCAATCTAAAACACACATTTGTAAAAGATATGACAGGAGCTAAGACTTGAAATAAAGAATAACGATAAAAGCTGAAGTTGAGGTTAAAGTTTAAAAATAGCGACCTCAAACCAGGACCTCAGAATCTACAGTTTGTATAAAAAGCCAAATTTTGCCATATGTAAGTCAAATATTGGTGCTTAGGATTAGTAAATAATTGAGCCCTAACCAAAACTTATGCTTCACTTAATTTTTTTTTATACAGAAAGAAATGTATCCCTGCTAAGCAAACTCAAACCCGTCCTAAGCCGTCTCTGGTTTTCATTGCAGAGTTGTTGTTGTCGCTGGTTGCATCTTCACACCACAATGTTAATATCAGATGCCAACAATATTATTACAGCAATGTTTTTAGATGTGTCAGCTAAAGTTGACAGAGAAGTGTTAAACAGCAAGTGAAGCTGTTGCTGCTGCATTTCCAGCAGCATCAGTTTGATCCAGACGGAGGCAAGTCGTCATTTTCCATCAGGAGGAGAGAAGCAGATGAAGCTCAGACAAGTCAGGTTATCAAGGAAGCTGCTCTGACTGGTAAAATTACTTCTGTTTTAACCAACTTTCTGCTGGCAGAAATACAAAAATTAATCCTTACGGATAATTATGGAAATGGAGGATGTCAGTAATGTCATGATTGGCGCTTGTTGTTAAGGACCAAGGCAGGTAAGTGACTTTAATCCAAAGAAACATCAGGTAGTGGTTACAAACAGGTAAGCTACAGACCAGGACAGAATACTAACTAACTAGTGACTAGGGATACAAAACTAAACCAACAAAGGATCCAGCAAGGACTAAACAGAAACCCGGAACTTAAATACACTGGAGATAATTGGACTAAACAAGACACAGTTGTGGCGTAATCACAAACAGCTGGAAGGAATCATAGGAAGAGGAATTAGAAGGGCGTGAGAAACAGTAAAAGAAAACATACACAATAACAGAAAAAATGGACGATCCCATGAGTTAAACTCATAAATAAATAATCAGAAGCACATAGGGATCGTGACAAGTAAAGTTTGTTTAATTTTTCCCTTTCAACACCTGACGAGGATCAGGTTTATTATGATTTAGTCCGGAAACATAAAAGCTGATAAATAAAATTGTCTGTACATACAGCAAAAAATATGGATAGACACACAATGTAAAAATCCTGAACAGAAAATAAATCAAAGCAGAGCAATATGTGATTAAGGGATTTATTCAACACTGCTACTGATGAGAGTCACCTACTGCTGCAGTTCTCCTGCCAGCCTGGCATCGGGGTGGCTGATGCTTCATCTACGGCCTGCACCGACCTCTGAGCCAACTGGAGAACCCTGGAAGCAATGAGGATCATGTTTCTACCTTCTCCATCCCTATTCCCAGGTTGCCATCAACAAAAATTCTCACATAGTCGGCCCCTTTACAGGTGAGGATTGGATCAGAGTACATGCAGCAGATATAGAGCTTTGGGGACTGGTGCCAGTGGAACCATCTCCTGATGAATGCAGGGAAAACCGAGGGGAAGGCGATGGATTTACTCAGGTGCAGTCCAGCCTCGCCGACACAGGTGAACATCCAGGAAGCTGCCGTTGAGACAGTGGACTCTTACACCTGAACAATAAACTGGACCAGAGTCACAACACTGATGCTCTGTACAGGAAGGGTCAGGGCAGACATACCTGCTGAGGAGGCTGGGATCTTTGGAAGTGCAAAACATGGTATAGTATGCTGGAGCAGCTGAGAGGAAGCAGTCAGATAAGCTCATGTGGAGCACCAGCTCTGTCCTAGTGCAGGTGGTGGAGGACAGAAGGGCTCCCTATGGGACAGACTCCCCCCCCCCCCCCCACCCCATGCATGAAGCTGTTGCAGAGCTGGAGAGCTCCTTTAGTGACAGAGGGCTGCGTCCTAGATGCACAGAGGAGCGTTATCGCAGATTCTTCCTTCCAGCAGCTATTAGACTTTAGAACCATCACCCACATTTAAATATGCTACCTTTTGTGAATCTCCATGCACCATTTATGTTTCATCCTGCCGCTTGTACACCTGAATTTCCCCTCAATGGGACAATGAAATACATTTTATAAAAAACATTTTTACAAAGTCTTCAGCTGATCCAAAATACTGCAGCAAGAGTCCTGATGAAAATCAACAAGAGGGATCATATTTCTCCAATTTTAGCTTCCTGTTAAATCAAGAATATAATTTAAAATTCTTCTTCTAACGTATAAAGCCTTTAATAATCAAGCTCCATCATATATCAGAGCTCTGATTACCCCGTATGTTCCTAACAGAGCACTTCGCTCTCAGACTGCAGGTCTGCTGGTGGTTCCTAGAGTCTCTAAAAGTAGAATGGGAGGCAGATCCTTTAGCTATCAGGCTCCTCTCCTGTGGAACCAACTCCCAGTTTTGGTCCGTGAGGCAGACACCCCGTCTACTTTTAAGACTAATCTTAAAACTTTCCTTTTTGACTAAGCTTCTAGTCAGAGTGGCTCATGTTACCCTGAGCTACCTCTATAGTTATGCTGCTATAGGCTTAGGCTGCTGGAGGACATCAGGGTCTATTTCTCTCACTGCTGAGTTCTACTGTTCTCTAGTTTTGCATTGCATTACATTGAAATGACTGTTGTCATTTCAGCTTTTAACTTTTTGTTCTCTCTCTTTTTTTCTTCATAGTAGGTATCTACTCATCCAGAGAAGACGACTCATCTGCTATTACCATCTAATGTAGAACAGATTACTAGATCAATGTGTGCTTCTGTGCTTTTTGTCTCTCTTGTTGTGTCTCTGCTCTGTCTTCTGTAAACCCCAGTCGGTCGAGGCAGATGACCGTTCATACTGAGCCTGGTTCTGGTTCTGCTGGAGGTTTTTCCTTCCCGTTAATGGGGAGTTTTTCTTCACACTGTCGCTTCATGCATGCTCAGTATGAGGGATTGCAGCAAAGCCATGTACAATGCAGACGACTCTCCCTGTAGCTCTACACTTCTCCAGGAGTGAATGCTGCTTGTCGGGACTTTGATGCAATCAACTGGTTTCCTTATATAGGACATTTTTGACCAATCTGTATAATCTGACCCAATCTGTATAATATGATTGAATTTGACTTTGTAAAGTGCCTTGAGATGACATGTTTCATGAATTGGCGCTATATAAATAAAATTGAATTGAAATTAATTGAATTTATATGCTATATTATCAGGGTCTCCTCTCAGCTACAATTTTCTATTGCTTAACCATCTTGTTAAATATCTATATTAGATAAAATTATAAATATCCATATTGGGTGAAATTCAAGACAAGCAACATGGCTTCATGCCTTCTGGATTCCTGGCACCCACAGCTCTCTTTGTTCATGCAATCCTCTGAGACTTCCCTTTTTTTCCCAGGTGGCGCCGATCCCATTCACACCCTGCAAATAGAAACACCTCAGCCAGATACGTGTTTGTGAGGATGAGATGAAGTCAGACACTGAGGGGTGATGTTGGGTCATGAAAAAAACAAGACGTCTAAAGGTTTCCATTGTGATTTGGTAGGACTGCAGATTGAACTTGTGGATCAGAGCAAATTGTCCTCGGCCACAAGTCCCAGATAGACAGGGTTGCTGGTCTTTTTAAGAAGCTCAATGCAGAGGCAGTTCTCTCTGCAAACAAGCTGAAAATAAGTGATATTTTAGCTTCCTACACCTGTTTTGAGAAGTGACCGGCGGTGCCCCAGTTTCGCCCACAGTTTGTTAACAGGATTACACAGTCTACCCCGGACTGCAGGCAACACTAAACAACAACAGTCTCATAAATGCGCTGCAGCAACGTAAACAAGAAAAGCAATGCTCCTATACGGGGATCATTTGCATTTCACTCACTCAGGAGCCGAAAACAAATCAGAAACAGATCAGATCTTCATAAACACTGCTCTCTGACTGGCAGGTCTTTATTCCATCTCGGTACAATTCTCTGACTCTGATGTAATTTTAAACTGAATCAATTTGTCTATGACTGTACTTCTGAGTCTCAATCATTTTTGTGGTACATATAATATTTTACAGTTGCTAAGTGTTATTGGAATATTACGCTAAAGTCACGATGGCCTTACGCCACTCGGACATGTGAGCACTGGAGACAATCCGCTGATTGCCAAGGCCAAATGCTGCGTAGCTCCTGTGCGGGATGATGGCTGTCTAGGATAGACTGTCTCTGTTTCGTCTCACGCCAACGCCACTGTCAGGTATTAGGGGAGAAAGAAACAGGGCAGACGGGCTGCCGGCCGGACTGTGGGGTGCGATTACTTTCCATCTATGTGATCTCTGCTGTGTTTCTCAGTAAAAGTGCTGGAACTGCATCACTCCACCGTCTCCTTATTCGATAACTCTAGGAAGTCAGTTACTGTTTAGAATTCCTACAACACCATGGCCCTGAAGGTTGTGTATATTCTGAAACACATGATGCATTTCTTTCCAGTTTTGCACAACGTTGATGTAATTTTGTGATCTAGAACAAAAAATAAATAAATATGGCATGCTTCAAATCTGTTTGGGAGATCAGAAAAGTACAACATTTATACAAGATAACATCACAAAGTTCAAGTGGAAACCATGTTGTCTGCAGCTGAGAGGCCCTGGCGACAAACTGACCCGTTACATGTGCATGTTGTGATGAAGGAATGAATGTGTGTGTGTGCAGAGTCCCAGTAGTTTGGTATCCTGTCTAATATCGCTGAAGCAGCCTCCCCTCTCCTCCGTTAACGTGCTGTTGCTATGATACCAGCCGCAGATCCTGACACCCCCACTCACAAACAGCCTGTGATCATGTGTGAGACATCTTTTCCCCAAACACACACACACACACACACACACACACACACACACACACACACACACACTTCTATAAATCATAGCTTCACACCTCAAAAGGTCACCTGTTTGGCAATGTGTCTGCAGACCTATTCCCGCCTCCTGAAACCTGCAGAAAATTTAAATAAAGATGGTGTCAACCAGAGAGCAGCGGGAATGTTTTAAACAACATCTCTTACTTCTTTTAATTAAGATCATCATTGGCCGTCTTTCAGCTTTTCCCCTGAGATTAAAAAAGTGTAGAAAGGGTTAAAACCGATGGCTTGCCACGTGCCGTCTCGTTCACGTACGCAGTTAGCACCGTGGAGACAAACGTGAATCTATGAGACTCTTATTGGCAAATGAAGAAACAAACCACAGAACTCACATTGAAAATAGATTAAAAGTCAAAACAGTCCTCACATTAACATATTATTCGATTAACTGTAATCTCTTTAAAGACTAATCTAAAGAATTTATGTCAAGCAGAGGCTAACCTGTGGGTGTGTTGTAAAGTATATCACGATTCCTGGTGTGACATCATAAAAAAAAAAAAAAATCAAAGAAATCAGTCAAGAAATCCAGCTGTATGATTCTTGTTCATCTTTAGGTATAATTTCCATACTGAATTTTATATTTATTTAAATAATCTGTGTACATTTGTCTCCTGTGCATTTAGATTCTAGGTCTGAAGTTTGTGAGGCAATGACTTTCCTTATATTTGGAGGAAAAAGGCTGCATCTTATCAAAGGTTATTAACTAGGCGAGGGCATCTTATCCCTAAATTGAACCTTTTGCAGGTTTTTTTGCCCGTTTATTGGCTTCTTGCGTTGGCATGAATGGGGCTCGCAACTTAAAGCTATAGCATTTTGCTCGCAGTATGTTCTGCACAGAAATTTATGGGAAGTAATTGGCTACAACAGGTGATAATAATCTGCGGTTGTGTTTTAGGAAATGCTGTAGCTTTTGTCTGCAGCACCACTTACACGTCTCTACTGTAAGAATACCACAAAATATTTGTATTACTGATGCATTCGAACTAATTGCTGTTGCTTAGGAAGAGGGGGAATAGTGCAATAGATTGCATTTTTATAGCAAAGGTCTTAAATCATGCATTTAGTTTGTTTGTATTATTCATCTCTGTGCTGAGATGCAGCTTCACACCATGTGAGGAAATAAAACTTCCTTATAGTTTATTGGCCAGAAGTGCTTCAGGAGGGTGAAAATGTCGGCACTAACGTGTTATTCTGCAGACTTGCAATAAAGATATCTCAACCTTCACACCATCACACTCAGGGTTTTAAAGGGAAATTTCACTTTTTTTGTTTTACCTTTAAAAATTGAGGTCAAGAAAATAGATTAGATGACTGTGATACTGCAATCTTTGGAGATATTTGAAGACAGCTCCAATAATAAATCTCAGAAATTCAAAATTTACGAGTATGTTTTTCATATGATGCTTTCAAACCTTTCTATACTCTCTATTGTGTCAACATCTATTTAAGCGTAGTTTAGAGAATTTTACTGATTAATGTGCCATGTATGGAGCCTCCCTACAACTCTGTATATCTCTTATACTAAAGTGTTTCCGTGAAAAACGCTGCAATCAGAATTGGAGAAGGTAAACTCAGTGCTTATTGTTTTAAATTCACATTTAAATTTTGCTTCTGCATAATCTGTGGAAGAAACATACAGAGAGTGTGAAGGTAATCAGATCAAGGCACCAATAAACAGTCAGACATGGTTGGGATTACTGCTGCGATCCTGTACACTCTGGTACTTATTAGTAAGTAAGCGAGGATGCCTGCAGCATAATATATTAAAGTGACACCTCTCAAAATAAGCCACTCTGTTAGGAGAAACTGTCTGCTGCCTTTTTAAAAGGCTCCAAATTTTAGTTTTGCCAGAGAAGAGATGAGAATTTGCTGAGCTGGAAGACGGGAGTCTATGCCGCTGAGAGATGATTCACTCGAGTCAAATAAACTGCTGAGAGGCACAGAGACTGACAAGCAAACAAGAAAGACAGATACTTTTTATGCAGACAGTTTAAGAACCAGGAAGATAGAGATATTTCCTCATTTGAATATGCAGTTTAGATTTTTAGAGAAGTTCTGCCGGTTTGGTTGTCAGAGGATTAACCTGCTTGGTTAATCATGCTTCAGACTTCAAACGGTGAAATTAGAAAGTAGTCTTCTCTTTGCTTCTGAAGGTCAAAGGAGAAGCTACAGTAGCTCCGTTTACATGGACAAAAGTAATCGTAATAAAGGGCCGATTGTAATAAAAATGCTTCATGTAAACAAGCCAATTGGAATATTGTGATCGGCATTAAGCTCAATCAGAAAAAAATTACGAATGTGGGGGGGGGGGGGGGGGGGGTTATGTGGATTGATAATCTGATCAGTATGCATATAAATGCCTGTCAGGCTCAAGTTATTTCGAACGTGGCAAACTGTCCCGTGTGTGCATGGCGGACATGATGTATTTCCGCCACTCACCAACGCAGAAATATGTCAGGAAGCAAAACTGTCTGTGCTCCTGATACAACCTTTCTGTTTAAAGAGCTCAAAAATGGTTGCTTACTGAGTAACATTTCAACCGTAATTAGAACCTGGTGCAAGTCCAGCCTGGGCGCTCGGAAGACAAACAAATTTGTTTGATTAGGCTTTGTTTACCAATTTTGTAGTTTAGCAAAGACTGAAGTACTTCTTCTTCTGTATTTTTTTAGGGAAATTTCATAACCGGGCATGTCAGAGTGGTTCTATTCTGAATAAAGCCAGGTGCATATAAACACACATTATAATCGGATTAATTGATTGTGTGCCCATATAAACGGTACAATCAGATTATTTAATCCGAATACATTTTAATCCAATTGTGAAATTTTGTGCCTGTAAACATAGCTTCTGAGACATGGTGGAATTATGTAAATGTAGAGTAAACAGGCTTCAGTGCTTCCATTACTGTCTATCCCAAAAAATTATTTTAGCATCTTAAATTAGTCCAAGTATAAGATTAAGATTATGAGAAAAAGCAGAATGAGAGGCTACCTACCTAAGTACCTACCTACCTGTAGACACACAGGAGAGACAGCAACACACACACACACACACACACACACACACACACACACACACACACACACACACACACACACACACACACACACACACACACACACACACACACACCCTTATATGCAAGAACAATCAAAAGAAACCAATTAACCTAATTGTCAAGTTTTTGGACCGTGGGAGTACCCAAAGAGGAGGATGCCGGAGTACCCAGAGAGAACCCACACATACGCTTAACCAGTTAGCTTCATTCATTGGGATTTTTTTGGAAATATGGAACAAAATTAAAATGTGGGCTTTTTAAAAAGTAAAAAATCTTGTTCTAAAGACTATAAATGTTTTTAGATAAAGCAACTCCCTCATATGATAGCACCCTGGGCGATGAGCCATGTCATCTATATGAAGAGTTGAAATAGCTTGAAATTATATTTTGATATCTTTCTGTAATGTATCGTGTGTAATAGTGATGTAATGCGATAGGAATAACTACTTAAAGTGATACATTTTTGATATTTTCTAAATAACAACAGTTTCACTGCTTCACTGTCCTTCCAGTTTAGTGTTGGTGTACTAAGACTGCTTTTGCAACATCCATATTTTTACAACCTCATTGTGTGTGTGAAGTCTATTTGAATTGACTATTTATAGTGTAGACATGCCTTAATTGATGTTTGTCTATCAGCTGGTTCAGCAGCTTAAATGAAACACTGCAGTTACTGCCTGCAAGTTCTTTAAAGGTCCAACAGGAAACATGTAAATTAATCTGATTCTTGTAACATATTTTTCAGTTGTAAACTAAAAACGGTTTTGTAGGAAAATGGGGAGAAAGCTGACATTCCTATTTCTAGTAATCCATCGGAATACTCTTCTCCTTTCAGTCTATTTTCAGCGTCATGATCCAGGGCAGCACCTGAGGGCAGCTGATGCATCTATTCACCGGTCTGTTCACATTAAGGTGAACTTCAGGATCCCCTAAAATCAAGTCAGAGCTCCCATACACTGCACCTGAAATTCCTTACATATGGCACAAATGATGCGGTGCATAAATACGGACATAAAAATGCTGATGAAAACATAAGAGTACCCTATAAAATGTAGCTACTGTGGAAGTATTTCCTCTCGGCATCTATTGCAGAGTAAAGTCTAGTGCCTGTGCAAACTCTCAGTAAACCCTGTTCATCGCAGCAGCAATTTAAGCCTGTTTTCTGTATAGTCTAGTGTTTGTGAAATCTAAAAAAAGAGGTAGTTCTTGTAGCTGAAAATGTTTCCCTTTCCATATAAAGGGCTTACCTAGAGCAAAATGTTTCAACCACAAGAACAGCAGTCCAGTTGTTCTGAATATTCAGCAGCGCTACTATTTGTTATATTTCTGGGCATAAAGAACAGGCATATAAATCTGAGCTGCAATCTTCTGCCATCTATTTGAGGAGCTAATATAAATGATGTTGCTGGAAGTTACTGCAAAGCAGATTTTCAAGAACTGCTTCCACGTTGGCCATTTTGTGGGGAAATATAAGCTTACTAAGAAACTTCTAAGCTCAGTTTTGCAGAATAAGCTTCAGTGTTATATGATAATGAACTGATTATTCAGAAGTAGAAGATGTAAAGTTATGCGGTAACATGAGCAGTGACAGCTCTGCCTTTTGGCTCAGCTGCAACCTTAAATTTGTTGGTGCAGTTAGTTAACAAAGCCTTAAAAAAAAAACCTGAATTAAAAATGATTTGAACAATGTTTATTCTATATCAATTAACAAGACTGACATTGCTTATGTTCTGGTTACCCTGAGGAAACAGCTAAAGGATGTTTAGATAATCCCATGAGTGTAAAAACCCAGCAGGCTCCTCCTGGCATCAAATCACACCTTTAACACGACTGTAGACTTCATTATTAACAAACCCGAGCCATGGCAGAACCTCAGTTGTGTTTCAGGGCAGATTTGGGAAGCTCACATTTAGAGAGGTAATTCAAATTGGCAGTAGAAACACCTCTGGGCTTGGCAATTCTGAAATGTATTCACACCTCAGGTACTTTTTCCATGATTCTCTGCTCTCGGTTCTATTTAGGAATATATGTTGCACAGTGTTGTAGTTGGTAGTACTGTTGCCTTGCAGCAAGAAGGTCCTGGGTTTTTCAATTTTCAATTCAGTTAAATTTTATTTATAAAGCACCTATTCACAGCATATGTCATCTGAAGGCTCTTTCCAAAGTCAGACTCCATCAGATCCTCCAGGTTGGTCAGAAAGTTTCCTCTCTAAGGAAACCCAGCAGGTTGCATCAAGTCTCTCCAAGCAGCATTCACTCCTCCTGAAAGAGCGTAGAGCCACAGTGGACAGTCGTCTGCATTGCTGATGGCTTTGCAGCAATCCCTCATACTGAGCATGCATGAAGCGACAGTGGAGAGGAAAACTCCCCTTTAACAGGAAGGAGAACCTCCAGCAGAACCAGAACCAGGCTCAGTGTGAACGCTCATCTGCCTCCACCCACTGGGGCTTAGAGAAGACAGAGCAGAGACACAGAAAGCACAGAAGCTCACATTGACCCAGGAGTACTTTCTATGTTAGATGGTAATAGTGGATGATCTGCCTCCCCTGATGATGTCACAGCTAACAGAACGCCAGACCAGGTGCACCTTCTATGAAGAGAAAAATTACAAAGAATAAAAAGTTAAAAGCTGAAATAACAACAAACAATGCAGATTGGAGAGCAGTAGGAGAACTCAGCAGAGTGAGAGAAATAGACCCTGATGTCCTCCAGCAGCCTAAGCCTATAGCAGCATAACTATAGAGGTAGCTCAGGGTAACATGAGCCACTCTGGCTAGAAGCTTTGTCTAAAAGGAAAGTTTTAAGATTAGTCTTAAAAGTAGACGGGGTGTCTGCCTCACGGACCAAAACTGGGAGTTGGTTCCACAGGAGAGGAGCCTGATAGCTAAAGGATCTGCCTCCCATTCTACTTTTAGAGACTCTAGGAACCACCAGCAGACCTGCAGTCTGAGAGCGAAGTGCTCTGTTAGGAACATACGGAGTAATCAGAGCTCTGATATATGATGGAGCTTGATTATTAAGGGCTTTATACGTGAGAAGGAGAATTTTAAATTTAATTCTTGATATAATAAGGGGTTGCACCCTGTGTGGTCTTTCTGTGTGGAGTTTGCATGTTCTCCCTGTTAGAGATAGGCAACAGACTCCTACACAAGTAGGTAGAGATAACAGATTGATGGATGGAAAATAAATGAGGTTGAATACAAAGGTATGGTACACCTTTTAGGATTTTACTTGTAATAAATGTTGAAAAACATTAATCCATTTACTTTTATTGATTAGCATATCCCAATCACATAAAATTTATTTTTAAATTCACCAAAGTTGGTGGTTGTGACTTAATTTTTTTTCAAAAGTATTTTTCAAAGCACTCCACACAATGAAAAGGCCCATTGGCTGTAAGACAAACTTGCAAATGCAAATCGCTATAAATTCCTCCCTGTAGCAGCTACTCCTAACACCAGTGAGTCATTTTCACTTCTAGAAAATAAAGGTGATAAAACAGGATCTGGTGTGACTCCAGGAGGAGAAATAAAGTAACAAAGTAAGTAGAAGATAAATTCAGAAAGGTGTGACCGCTTTTATTTAAACACAACATTCCCATTGAAGTGCTTTTTAGTAGCAAAGAAATCTCATTTTCTTCTACCAGTAGTGGGCAAAAAACCTTGTTTTGTTTATTTACTAAATTTTTCTGACAGATGTCTAAATTGAGCATTTGTACCAAATGTTTGTGGTGTGTCCTCTACTTTGTCCTCTACTTTGTGGAAAAGCTGTGCATGTCAGTAAATAAGCACATTTCAGAAACAGCGACAAACTGCTCTGTGCAGAAAGATAACAGTAGAACTGTACTGCCTCCTTTTGGTAGAAAGATGGAGGTTTAAGCAGAGGAGTGAAACAAATACAATGCAGCTTTAAATTCAGTCAAACAATGAAAGTCAGTTCACAAAGTGAAACACATTATATACAGTAATTACACATACACTGACGTTTTGAAGCCTTTACTTGTGTTGATGATGATTTTTCCTTTATAGTTAATGAAAACACAACATTTGAGATTAGAATATTACATCAGAGCAATAATAATAATAATGATAATAATAATAATAATAATAATATAATAATAATAAAATACAGACGTGAGCTTTGTGAAAAGCATGCGTAATTCCTGTTTAAAGGTAATTTTGAAAAGGTACTTTTAATCAGATAAAGGAAACTCTATGGAACGCATATTATAATTTACTAAATAAGACTGTATGTTAGAACTCAAACACCAACAACTCAACAAACTAACTGACTAACTGACCGACTGACTAACTGACTACCTAACTAATCTCAGAAATTAAGCAAATAATGGCAGACACAGAATGTGCTGTTTAAGTTATAGTTTCTTAGTGTATATTTATCTGTCCAGGGTGTACCCAGGTTCTTATCCATGGATTGCTTTAAATATGTACCATGTGACCATGCATGGATTGAAAGATGGAAGGTTGGATGGATGGATGGATGGATTGGTGATGGCCTAGTGGTTAGAGCACAGAGCTTCGGTCCCAGAGGTTCTGAGTTCAACTCTCTCAAGCAGCCATTATGGGTCCCTGAGCAAGACCCTTAACCCCCAATTGCTCCCCAGGCGCCGCACAGCGGCAGCCCACTGCTCCCCAAGGGGATGGGTTAAGATGCAGAAGTGAATTTCTCCAATGTGAGATCAATAAAGTTGATTTATTATTATTGCATGATCTGTGAGTATTGGGTGTTATAACATTTTTGAATGAGAGACATCTGGACATTATATACTCCTAATTAGGTCTCATCCAGTCTTTAAAAAACAAAACTCACTCCTTTAATGTGATTCTGAATATTCTGATAATTGTAAATTATACTGGTATATTAATGTGGTTTTAATAGATGGTTTTAGATGGCTTACATCAGATCTAACTGACAAACATTTGAAGACTCCATTTTCTTAATGTTATCAGGAATTGTTTTGTGGAAACAATTTTCTTATTTTTATGAATATTGTGTCAGATATGAGGTGATCTCATAATATTTTCTGGGTATTAATTTTAAAACTCCGCATTAAAATTTGACAAAAATGTTTTGAATGATATTTGGAGATCTAAGCAGGAATTGTTCTGTGGAGAAAAGAGATTTTATTTTATACGTAGTATAAAGTTTGGTACAAATATAGATTATATTCCATTTTTTAAGAGACTGTGGATTTCAGTTGTTATAAGATATGAATAAAATATTTAAATTATGGTGTGTATTTTATACTCCTGACCTAAACAGAAATTCTGTGAAAACAGTTTTTTTGTCAGTTATCATATTTATAACAACCATAATAAAACACATGCATGATGTAATATTTATTAGGCATTTGGAGGTAGGACACCATTAACCTAAAAGCAGTTTTGTTAAATGGAGAGAGGTTTCAATGTTTATATCCATACTAAATATATTAAATAACTCTGTTTTTTGCTAACTCTTAGAATGAAGAAGACGTGGTTGTAAATAATAATATTATTAATAATGAATAATAAGTAAAATCATCTTCTGAAAAAGTCAGAGCAGCTGCTGATGTTGACAGATTACTCCAGGAAGACTGTAAGGACAGAGAAAAAGTGTCATGCCAAGTTATGACCAAATGGTGGCGATAACGTTCTGATATCTAATCAGTCAGTTTCGCTTCTGTCAGTCTGGCCCTGGGCAGCTGTGGCTACAATGTAAGCAGCAGAGCACAGCTGTTGTGACCGATGTGGCCATCCCGAGTGATGGAAACATCAGGGGAAAAAAAAACCACGAGAAACTGAATCAATAATTTTTTGTTCCAAGGGCTCAGGGAAGAACTAGAAAGAGCCTGGAAGGTGAAGACAACAGTGGTGTCCGTGGTCATCGGAGCACTCGGAGCAGTAACCCCCCCTCTGGAGAAGTGGCTCCAACAGATACCTGGAGAAACATCAGACATCTCAGTCCAAAAGAGTGCAGGCTTAGGAACTGCTAAGATTCTAAGAAGGACCCTAAAGCTCCCAGGCCTCTGGTAGAGGACCTGAGCTTGGGAAATGGAGAACCATCCGACTGCTCAGGAGTATGAGGGGTGAGGGGAAGGTGAGACAGCAGTTTCTATATCCATCCATCCATCCATCCATCCATCCATCCATCCATCCATCCATCCATCCATCCATCCATCCATCCATCCATCCATCCATCCATCCATCCATCCATCCATCCATCCATCCATCCATTATCTATGCACACTTATCCCTTATGGGGTTGCGAGGGTTGGTGTCTATCTCCAGTGTTCAATGGGCGAGAGGCGGGGTTCACCCTGGACAGGTCGCCAGTCTATCGCAGGGCAACAAAGAGACAGACAACCATCCACGCACACACTCACACGTAAGGAGAATTTAGAGAGTCATGTTTTTGGACTCTTTTCTTGATATAAGTCGTTCCCATGAAAAAGATAAACTTTTAGTGAGCCAGAGGCACTCTAAGGCTCACACAAGGGTTTCAACTGCCTCACATTTATTTTACTCTTCCTGTAACGCTGGCGGAGTGGCGGCTGCTGTTACTATGTCTCTGACTGGTGGGGAGCTGTCATTTCTGTACAAGCAGGGAGGGAACCAGCCTTAACTGCTGACGAATGGGGTGAGTCGATGGGGGGGACTAGGGCGTGTATTGTAAGTCGAGACGATGGTGGAGAGAGAGAGAGAGAGAGAGAGAGAGAGAAAATAATACATCTTCATAAGTGCAACGAGAGGGTGTTCATAAGGTGAACGACTGCAGTGTAAAGTGCTTTAGGGTCGTCGTACGTGATAAAGTGCTTTACAAGTACAAGCAATTTACCATGTGAAAAAAGCACAAAAAAATAAGTATTATTCTAACAGCACTTTATAGGATGAGTCCTAGTTCTGTATCCCCCCCCCACCCATTTTTGTATTTTCATTCACTGTACTTTATTTCCCATTTTTAATCCCATTTAATCTGTTGTCTTTTAAACTTTTCCTCCACGACAGATAAAACAGTTATCTTGTGTGGAAGTATATGCACCATTATTGATGCAAAATTGGTTTAGTATTTTTTGTCAGGATTTTGATTTCTTATTACAGCTGTTTTCAAAACATCAATATTCAAAAGTTATTTTGGAAATAAAGAGAAATGAACTGATGAATGTTATTCACTTCCTGGTGAAGGGCACCACACAATATTGATGCTCAGGGCCCCCAAAAATAGTTAACACCGCCCTGATCTTAACCTTTAATCTGGAAATATGCCTCAGGTGTTTGTGCAGAACCAGGTTCTCCATTGGATGCACTAATGCTAGCTTGTGGAGTCTGACTTCTGCTTATTTGTGTAGTGAAGGGCTGTTCAGAGAGCTGCTGCTGTCGTTCAACTCGGCTCCAGTTTAGGTCTTCTTGAGCCCTTTTTAAATCAGGTCAATGTCAGAGCTGTGACCGTGTTCCTCCACGCTGAAACACCTGCATCCAGTTAAAAAGTTCAGCAGGTGTTGTGTGCCAAAGCAGTGTTTTGTATTCATTTATTTTGGCGGGGGTGGGGGGGGTGGGGTGGTGGTATTCTTTTTATATCAGCGTAGGCTACAAGCCATAAACTGTGGAGATGTCGGGGCAGATTTGGAGGTACAGATTACTAGCGAAAACCTGAAAAAAGCTCTGCACCTGGCTAATTTTTCTTACCTTTGGCTGCCAGGTGATCTGCATGCACATATGTCTCTCCATCTCCAGAGAAAAATGTTTGCTGTTGCTTATCATGAGTATTCCTATACCGCCATCATTTCTAATAACTTCCAAGTCTGAAATGCTGTGTTTATTCTGTGTCCAATTTATAAGACAATCTCAAAAACAAAACTGCTACTGCTTCCAACAACTTATTGTTCTCCTTCTATAGGTGACACTTTGGCCTGTCTTTCAGTGTCTAGCCCTGGCTCTCTCGTAGACATAACTATTGGCTGAGTTTTTAATGCCACTATGTGCTCTCTTTCATTCACTAGACTTGAAAACTGACCGAAACCTCATCTGCTTAATCAACTGTAAAGAGCCTTAAGATATTTGTTTTGAGTTCACTTTAGTTAAATATTTATACTTAAATATATTCTTAATTTTTTATGTTAGAGCTTTAACTGTTTCCCAAGAGATGAGTCAGTTCTTGCTGGGTCAAACAAGGTTTTGGTTTCTTGGTCTTTGTGGTTTAGTTTTTTGTTCAAACTCTAATCTTCTCAGTTAGACTTTCTTGTTTCCATTTGCCTAATCAGAACATAAAGTTTGTGTTTAAATAGACATTTGAAATAAAATTAGTTGACTTTTATGAACCTTGATAATGGATTGCTTGAGGAATTTTATTAAATATTTAATTAGAAACGCATTTATTTCCAGTTTTCATGTTTAAACCAATAAAACAACACAGAGCACAGTGCTCTTATGATCTGTGGGTTTTTATTTTCAGTTCTCAGAAGGTGTTGTTTCACAAGTGGCTTGTTTGTTTTCTTTCCTGTCATTGCAAGATGTTATCAGTTACCCTTTTCTGGTTTGGAATCCACCAGTTATTCTCAAGCCCTTGTTAATTAGTCTCCTTTATTGAATTACCTCTTAAACACAGGTGTATTCCTGTATTTTTAATTATGACGTATTTAGCTCCTGTTATGTCATGAATATTAGGGGAGACTAAGCTAAATAAATTTTGAGTATGGATAAAAAAATCAGGCCAAATGGACCCTCTGTTTGACAAGCACCTAAATATTTTCAGAAATACTTTTAATGTTATACTTCTTAAATTTTGTTTAAGGTCTACATCCAGCTGTTTATAGAAAATTACACCTTGGGTTCTAAAGGCCTATCATGTCTGACCCACTTCTTGCAACCAGCTCTTTTTCTGTGTGGGTTTTTAACAGCACTAGTGACTTGTTTTTTTACAAAGTAGGCTGACGGGAAAGGGGGTTTTGAGGGAGGGGGAAGAAATGCGGCGAAGGACCTTAGGCCGGAATCGAACCCGGCTCAGCCACGTCAAGGACTAAGGCCTCCGTACATGGGTTGTGGTCACGGCCACTGCGTCAATGCAGTACACCCTGCAAACAACTGAGCCCCTGTAGAAAGGAGGGCCTTCTGCCTTTCCCCTGGAACCACCAAGGTCATGCATATTCTGTGAGTGTACCACAATTAATGTTCGGGTTATGTGTCTGCAGTTTGCTAAAGCAATGTGTAAAGCACTGCGGGTGCAGAACAGATCAGAACCAAACTTGGAGAGCAATGGTGTGCAGCTGAACACAGAGGGTGTGTTTACTTTTGCTCTCCTTCACAATAAACTGCTGGAACTTGATCATACCTCCGTTTCCTTTTAATAAGTGACTCAGGAATCAGTTATTATTATTTCCTACAACAGTGCTTATCAGATGTATTCGTTTATTAGGTTATCATCAGTATCACCACTCAGTATCAAAGATGTCAAGTAAGGTCAATGTTATTTGTTAAGCACATTTGAGCAGCATTTGTTGTTTCACTGTTGTTTCATATGACCTGCGGCCGCATGTCTTGGACACTCGGGTGAAGAGAGGGGCGGAGCTCTCCACCAATCACTACCTGGTGGTGAGCTGGCTCCGATTGCGGGGGAGGAAGGCGGTCAGACCTAGAAGTCCCAAACGTATTGTGAGGGTTTGCTGGGAACATCTGGCTGAGTCCCCTGTGAGACGGAGCTTTAACTCCCACCTCCGGGAGAACTCTGAACACGTTCCAAGGGAGGCGGGGGACATTGAGTCTGAATGGACCATGTCCTGTGCCTCTATTGGTGAGGCGGCTAGTTGGAGCTGTGGCCGCAAGGTTGTTGGTGCATGTCGCGGCGGCAACCCTCGAACACGTTGGTGGACACCAGAGGTGAGGGAAGCTGTTAAGCTGAAGAAGGAGTCCTATCAGGCTTTATTGGCCTGTGGAACTCCGGAAGCAGCTGATATGTACCGGCAGTTGAAGCGGCAGGCAGCTCGGCTGGTCGCCGAGGCAAAAAACTCAGGCGTGGGGAGAGTTCGGATAGGCCATGGAGAAAGACTTCCGTATGGCTTCGAAGTCATTCTGGTCCAGTATCCAGCGTCTCAGGAGGGGGAAGCAGTGCAGTACCAACACTGTTTATAGTGGAGGTGGTGTGCTGCTGACATCGACTCGGGACCTTGTGTGTTGGTGGGCGGAATACTTCGAAGACCGCCTTAATCCCACCAACACGTCTTCCATTACGGAAGCAGAGCCTGAGGACTCTGGGTCGGGTTCTCTCACCTCGGTGCTGAGGTCACCTCGGTGGTCAAAAAGCTCCTGCCCGGGGGTGGATGAGATTCGCCCTGAGTACCTTAAGGCTCTGGATGTTGTTGGGCTGTGTTGGTTAACGTGGCTCTGCAACATTGCGTGGAAATAGGGGGCAGTTCCCCTGGATTGGCAGACTGAGGTGGTGGTCCCCCTATTTAAAAAGAGGGGCCGGAGGGTGTGTTCCAACTACAGAGGAATCACACTCTTAAGCCTCCCTGGTAAGGTCTACTCAGGGGTTCTGGAGAGGAGGGTCCGCCGGATAATTGAATCTCGGATTCAGGAAGAGCAGTGTGGTTTTCGTCCTGGCCGTGGAACACTGGACCAGCTCTACACCCTTAGCAGGATTCTGGAGGGGGCATGGGAGTTTGCCCAACCAGTCTACATGTGCTTTGTGAATCTGGAGAAGGCATTCGACCGTATCCCCCGAGGGATCCTGTGGGGGCTACTCCGGGAGAATGGGCCCTTTAATAGGGGCTGTCAGGTCTCTGCATGACCAGTGTCAGAGTCTGGTCCGCATTGCCGGGCTGTAAGTCGGACTCGTTTCCAGTGAGAGTTGGACTCCGCCAAGGTTGCCCTTTGTCACCAATTCTGTTCATAACTTTTATGGACAGAATTTCTAGGCGCAGCCAAGGTGTTGAGGGGATCCGTTTTGGTGGCCTTAGGATTGCGTCTCTGCTATTCGCAGATGGTCCTATTGGCTTCATTAGGCAGGGCAGTCAAACTTTTTTACAGTAGCCTCAGTTCCTTCTCTGCTCGTGCGCATTCCATGCTCAACACCAGCTGTGCTGTGCGCTCGCTTGGCTGTTTCTCCGCGAGCGTCGCGCGAGAAGAGTTTTTCAGAGTTGAGCTCGGATTGGTTCCTGCGCGTGTACACGTTGTAGAACTGGACTTGGCCTTTTTGAAGTTGCTGGAGGTTTGACCAGGGAACTTCGAGTCAATCTCCAAGTTGGATTCTGCTGAAGAGAGCGAAACAAGATGGCGAGCCGTAACCCAGGAACTCTGTAACTGCCGTCTAGCAGGAGCCACACATTGCGCTGGACAATCCCAATCATCCAAACTGGTATGATCTACCCATGTTTCCTGCTGAATTAGCATTGGGAACGGGATAAACCCTGCAGGACCATCAGAGGAAAGAGACATTGATCTAAACACAAATTATTCAGCCCTTTTGCTGAATTTGTTGAATTGTATTTTATTGTTTTCTTTTCCCAAAACCCATTCAATGTCCTTTGTGTGTATTGGATGTGAAATTGTCTGTTGGGTAGAAATGGAAATAAGAAATGGTTAAACCAGGAAATTAAAATCTTAACTTCCTTAAAGAGAACTATAAATAGCTAAATTAGATTTAAAAGATTAGAGAATCGATTAGACTGTAAATTAACTAAATTAACAGTATTCATCGGAACTAAAATAGAACTATAACCTAGGTTAGAAAAAGAGCTGCTATAGACGGCGATTTGCCGCCGTTGACCGGCTACTTTTGACTGCCCTGATTAGGGCGTGATCTACAGCTCTCACTGGAGCGGATCGCAGCCGAGTGTGAAATGGCCGGGATGAGGATCAGTGCCTCCAAATCCGAGACCATGGTCTTGAGCCAGAAAAGGGCAGAGTGCCTCCTCTGGGTTGGGGAGGATGTGCTGCCCCTAGTTGCCTATCTTGGGGTCTTGTTCACGAATGAGGGGAAGATGGAGCGGGAGATCGACAGGCGGTTTGGTGCAGCGTCTGCTGTGAAGCGGGCGCTGTACCGATCCGTTGTGGTGAAGAGAGAGCTGAGCCAAAAGGCAAACCTCTCGAGTTACCGGTCAATCTACATTCCTGCCATTATCTATGGTCACGAGCTTTGGGTCATGACCGAAAGAACAAGATCCCAGATACAAGCGGCCGAAATTAGTTTTCTCCGTAGTGTGTCTGGGCTCTCCATTAGAGATAGGGTGAGGAGCTCAGTCATCGGGGAGGACTCAGAGTAGAGCCACTGCTCCTCCACGTCCAGAGGAGCCAATTGAGGTGGCTCGGGCATCTGGTTATGATGCCTCCTGGACGCCTCCCTGGTGAGGTGTTCTGGCCTGGGAACGCCTTTGGATTCACCCGGAGGAGCCGGCCCAAGTGGCTGGGGAGAGGGACGTCCGGGCCTCCCTACTGAAGCTGCTACCCCCGCGACCGGACCCCAGATAAGCGGAAGACGATGGATGGATGGATGGATGGATGGATGGATGGATGTATTTGAGCAGCAAGGCAGTTGAAAGTGCTTTACATCATGAAAACATTAAGCCATCATAAAGACATCAAAATGGTGATGTTCCATTTTGAGAGGCCCCAAGGCCCGCGGGCACACCAGAGACCCAGGCATGCACCTGCTCAAACCCCCAGTGACATACTCCACAGGACCCAAGACCCCAAGGCCCTACCAGGACACCCTCCCATAGGCGGCACACCCCAGGAACAATGAGCCCCAGACCCACCCAGGAGAAGCACAACTAACAGGCCAGTAACCCACGCCCGCCTGCAGAGACCCCCTCCAAGAGCATCGCAAGTAGCCACTGGAGGCTGTCCCCAAAGCCCAAAGCCCCAACCCAGCAGAGGCCAAAAACCCCATCACCGGACCCACAAGACACCCCATTCCAGGGACCCACCAGGCCCCCAAGACCCAGGCACCACCCCACACCAGCCACAATGCCCCACAAGACAAATTCAACAAAATTCCACCCCCACTAGGTGATGGAGTTGATTGAAGGAGCCCAGAAAGATGGATCTGAAGTGGAGGCAGATGCTGTCCCAAGACTAATATGATCCAACAAAAGATATCTATACTGATTGATACTGAGATTTGTTTTAGTTTTTCAGTTCATGAGGATGTTTTTTTTGCGATACATAAGGCAGTGAAAGCCATGCAAACTGATTTTTTAAGGAAACTGAGGGGAAGGTGAAATTTTACAATTCAGGCACTTTAAGTCCTTACATATCTGGACCCAGATCCTCTGAACAGGTGTACATAACCATAGTGCATGAATATAATTGTCAGGATTATTGCCTGAACATCAAGGAACTCTAATACATTTCAAGGCATTTGTAAACCACCTTTAATGAGTTTAAATTTGTTTTTATTTGTTGATATCCAAAGAATACATTTTTATTAATACTATATTATATATTTAATCTATCAAATGAGATAAACTAAGTTCCTTCAAATGCATGTTCCAGGTATTCAATACTTTATTCTTCCAGTATGGAAGGTTTATCATATTATTTTTTTTGTAGCATGTCAGGATAATTCTAGATGGTTGTATGACTACGTGGGATAAGTGATGACTCCATCATTTTGAGGAACTTCCACCATGCTGCCAGAGAAGAGCTGTTGTTGATATTTGTAAAGCATGTATGCTGTTTTTTATTTGAGCTAATAATAGGCAAATCAGAGATCTTGATATTATCACATATTTTCTGTCTCAAGCTTCATATGAGGGATTATGTTTAAACCATGCTGAAACGTATTGTAGCCTATTTGCTAAGAAGTAGTGATGAAAGTTAGGCAGACCTAGGCCCTGTTCTTCGTACGTTGCTTGAAACATCCAAGATCAAATGATACATCCAAGATGATTTCATCTGGCTACTCGTGATCCGGCTAATTGGGTTCTTCGAACACACCTGTTGTTTATGATTAGTATAGCTGGATTGAGTTATCTGAGATAACTGCGCGTTCATGCATTTGTTTAAAAGGGGAAATGTATCGATAGTAGAAACAATGATCAGCAACGCTGGTATTGGCTGTTCAGCATGGCCAAAGAACGCCCACAGTTTTTCTCCCACGCAGAACATGGGCTTATAATGGAAGGTTATGCCGAATTTGAGTCATTAATTAAAACGTCAGGGAACACCTCAAAAACTGTTAAACCCAGGAGAGAGGGCTGGCAAAAAGTAGCAGACAAATTAATGCATAAATACTGTCCATGGTAGATGTTTCTATCACTTTCTACAGTATGTTTTTTTGCATTTTAATAATTTGATATTTACTTTGTTGTTACAATATACGACTCGACAGGAAGCAAGCCTTTCAAAGTAAAACTAAACTTCACAATAAAATGGCCTGAACAAATCTTCTTACTGAATATGATAAAAATAAAAAGCAAACAATCATCAAATAACTTAAATATTTTCTATTTATGGCTCAAACACCACTTTTTCCTCTTTAAAAGCCACTGTTAAATGATGTGTTTGTCTGTTTAAAACAGCCACCAAGAAAAATCTCTCTACAATTACACTGTCGCGCTGCGCTAAAGGATCCTGTCTATTGCGCAATACGCAATTAATTCGAAAAGCTCTGCAAATTATTCTTGCACCTTCCGCAACAGGTTGCAGTCATAAAAATGGACATGGCTACGACAGACTTCCCTATCTCCTCTGCTTATACAGCTGCGATCTAATCCTGTTTACATGAAATAAGCCTGCTCGTGAGCAGGAGCGAAATAAAACCCAGTTTTCTTGAAAATCACCACTGTGTCCTCATGCTTGTCCAGCTCGGTCCCTCACAAAGAGATTTTAGAAAGAAATGTGCTGCCCAGTGTCAGAAAGGTTGGTATCAGTGGCAGGTCATGGGTCTTGCAACAGGATAATGACCCAAAACCCACAGCTTCAAACACTCAAGAATGGCAAAGAGGAAAACATTGAACTATTCTAAAGTTGCCCTGTATGAGCCCTGACCTAAATCCTACTGAGCATCTTTGGAAGTAGCTGAAACGCACTGTCTGGAAAAGGCACCCTTGAAACCTGAGACAAATGGATCAGTTTGCTTGTGAGGAGTGGGCCAATATACCTGCTGAGAGGTGCAGAAGGCCCATTGACAGTTACAGGAATCGTGTGATTGTTATAGTTTGGGTTTTGTTTAGTTTTTAGTTTTGAACTTCTCTTTATTGAACCTGTTCACTCCTCTTCACCAGCTAGTAATCAAGTCAGTTCTGTTCACCTCTCAGCCACCAGTCACTAACCAATCGTTCCACCTGTTGCCAGCAATTAGTTTTCAACTCTGGTCACCTGTTCACTCCTCTATTTATACCTACCTCAGTCCACTCTTCAGTACCAGATTATTTCGAGCCATTCGGTGAGTCTAATCCAGCGTTTCCTGTTTGCCTGCCTACCTGTGATTCTTACCCAATTCTGCCTGCTGATTATGCTGCCAGCCTGATCCCTGTCAGACCTGATTACCTGCCTGTTGCCTGACCTGTTTTGTCTCTGGATATCTGAGCCTGCCTGACCCCTGTCTGATTATCAAACTTGCCTGTTACCGGACCTGGATCTATTTTCTGACTCTGCTCCCGGATTCTGCTTTGGACTACCCTGCACTTCTGGTTACCCGTTTGTCTTTGGACTATGTTTTGGATTACGAACTCTGTTTATTCCCTTACATCCTTCTGCCTGTCCGTCACTCCGGTTCCGACCCATTGCCTGTCCTTTTAATAAACCGTCTTAAAACGCCTCCTATCTGTCTGGTTGAATCCTGGGACCTCAGTTTCTGTGCATGAGAGTGATTGCAGTGATGGCCTCAAAAGGTTGTGAAACAAAATATTAAGTTAAGGGTACCATCATTATTGTCGAGGCCTGTTTCATTATTTTTTTAATCATTCTGTTGAAGCATAGTTAAAACGAAATGTTTTCCAATTGTTCATTTTCATATATACATACACACACACATATATATATATATATATATATATATATATATATATATATATAAATATATAAATATATATATATATATATATATATATATATATATATATATATATATATATATATATATATATATATATATATATACTAGGGCTGGGCAAGTTAACGCGTTAATTTCGCGTTAATTCATTTGACTATTAACGGCGATATTTACTTTATCGATAATGCGCCAATAACCTCGCTGTCAGCCCAGCCTCGGATTCAAACAAGAAGAAAGGTGCTGGCTGGAAAAAGTAAAACGCGAAAAAAAAACAAAGCTGACATTCGGAAAAAAACAAAGCTGACATGGGGAAGGCAGTGTTTCCCACAGGAATTTGCTTAGGCGAGGCAGTGAGTTGGCGGCCCGAACAAGTTTTGTGACTGGCGGAGCGGGGGGGCACGCGAGAAAGCAACAACACAAAAGTGTTAAAGTCAAATAAGTCATATCGAGTTAGCAAGCATTTCAGTTTAAAGTTCTTCCAGCAACGAATATGATAGAAACAAGTTAGTTGTAACCACTGCCAAGTTAAACTTTCTTTTCACCGGAGCACCTTGAGCTTAACATATCACTTAAGTGCCAAACACGCTGTAGACATCACCAAACAATTCAATGACTCAGAGAAGCTAACCAATGTAATGGCGAAGTGGATAGCTACAGTAGACCTTTTTTGTGCTTCACACCTTGGTATTGAACATAAAATGCTGCTCACTGTTGTTACCGCAGAAATTGCCTGTTTTTGGTAGATTTTTTCCCCATAAAGAGAATTTCCTGTCAGTGGCAATAAGCTTTAATTTATTATTATTGCTATTTTTTGTTTTACATGTTTAAGTTGAGCTTTACACTAAATATGTGTTACTGATAAGTGCTCCAAATGTTACAACACTTTTGTTCATATGGCAGCAGAACATTAATATAAAAGTGCTCTTTACACTACTTTTGAATTCATACTTGGAGTTTGCGCATACGATGCGATTAATCATGATTAATCAAGCAAATTATACGATTAATCGCGATTAAAGATTTTAATCGTTGCCCAGCCCTAATATATATATTTATTATTACTTTTGTCAGATTGAAATTGTTTCTGTGACCATTGTGGGTTTTATTTAATTAAACAAAGGGTACCAACAATTTTGTCCATGTGTGTATTTATTTATTTATGTTTCTTGTATTTTATGATCATGTCTCCAGTTAGCTTTCCTCTGTTCTGCCTCCATATTTATTAATTCCTTGTAATCTTGTTCCCTTTAGATCTCTGTGTTCTGCCTGTCACATTGCTTGCTTGCACCTGTCAATGATTGCTCTCCTGAATTCTCCTTGGTACTTCCCCTCTAATTAAACCTACAATTGTCAAGTCGTCCATCAAGCTCCCTGTGTTTCTTGGTTCATGTCTTCGTCTGCCCTGTTGGGCAGCTGCACTGTACCCTTTAAGACACTGTTTCTAATATCTGTTTCCTAACATGCCGGTGCCATACGATTTATTGTTCCTGTAGTGCCTGTGTGAGAGGTATGGGACACAAAAAACACTTTGTGACTATTTTTTGCTATATCATCACAGAAATGCATGACCACATCAGCAGCCATTCTTAAATGACTGCCTTGAGATAAACACTTCAAATCAATGCTTTTTTTGGCCCTCAGCTTTGTCATGTCCCTCCCCCAGGAATCACAGGTTCCTCATCATCCTCGTCTTCACTGTCACTACTCCAAGCATTTGCCAGTTCTTCAGTTCCTGGCAGCCATATTACTTTATTAATGGAAATACAGTTTATATACTGCAAAATCACTTGTCAAAGATGGTGCATATTCTGGAACTATAGTCAGAGTAATAACTGACTATAGTTATTATGATGTCCACTTTAGTGGGCAGGTGATCAGCTATAATAGTCTCCAAATATGAGGTTAATAATTAGAAAACATACCACTAGTTTTTTCTCTCTCTCTCTGTCTCTCTCTCTCTCTCTCTCTCGCTCTGTCTCTCTCTCTCTCTCTCTCTCTCTCTCTCTCTCTCTCTCTCTCTCTCTCTCTCTCTCTCTCTCTCTCTCTCTCTCTCTCTCTCTCTCTCTATATATATATATATATATATATATATATATATATATATATATAAATATATGCGCGCAGTTTCACCAAAGTCTCCCCGTCTATGTCACGGCACTTTGCTGCTCCCCCTCCCCTCTCGTACATGGCTCAGCAGCACCAACCAATCAGCACGCAGGCTCAGCGGCACCAGCTAATCAGCTCTCTCTACACTCAACACACAAACAACCGTGGTGCGCTGCTCACACTTGGAGAGAGAGAGACCGCAGGAGCGAAAAACCATGAAGAGGGAAAGTAGTGCCGTTTGGCTATATTTTAATACCGTAAATGAAATCAAGCTGTATGTTTTGTAAAAAGCCGGTTAAATTCAGTGGAAACACAACAAATCTATCTAAGCATGTGGAAAACCATGAGCAAGAAAACGTGGAGCGACAGAAACGGAGAGAGGAGACAAAACTTCTCTCATCGCCCCGACGGACCAACAGACTGACGTCACTGACTGAGACGTTTCAGTCCTCCAGAGAACATCCACGTAGATCAGAGTGGTCATCTTCAGCAGCAGTTCATGTTAACTTTCAAAGCAGATATTATCTGTCATATGATACTGGAGCCCAAACAGAAAATGTAATTCAGACCTTGAAAGAACCCAGTACATATATTAAAAAGTGTTATTTAAGATAAGATAACATTAGCTAATCCTTTATTTGTCCCACGACGGGGAAAATTATAGGATTAAAGCAACAGGCAGGTGCACACAACACAGACAAAATTAAATAAGGATTGAAAGATATAAGAGGTGGATTAGGAAAAAAAAAGACTATGAACATAACATTATTATTATTATTATTATTTAATTTTAATAATAAAATAAAAATCACAAAACCCGAAAGGTCAACAGTTTCATGATACATCAAACTTAGGGACTGGCTAATATACAGGAGGTCTAAAAAGGCCATATTTTGGCTGCAGTGCTTGCTGTTCTCTTATGAAGAAAAGATAAACTAGTGCACTAAATTCAATAGATGGGTTGAAACTGGGACTGCATTGTAACTTTTTCCCCACACCAAGACTCTGAAGATTGATTCTAGTTCGTTCCACAGGTTCCAAAGGTGAAACTGCAACATACAAACAGCAAAGACGAATCAACGCCATGCTATTCAACCTCGACCACACATGGATAAAGGCTCTTCAAACATAAAAATAACTTCGAAAAAATAATAAGTATCTCCACACAATCTCAAAAACCAAGTATACATACCGACGATGCTATGCCAGACACAAGATGTTGAGAGATGCGATTGGATATGCATGAATCTAAAACAAATCGCCGAAATGCGTGAGTTGAGCGCTTACTTCCTAACTACGGGTCAAGTCATAGGACATTTTCAACAACGCAATCTCGCGTTAACATGACCAAAATAGAAACACCTTAGGAATCTGCATTGACAGCCAAAAGTAAAACATATTTAACTTCTGAAAATTAACTCAATGATATTTTTCCACTCATAACAAAACATCTATATATATATAAATATATATATAAATAAATATAAATATATATATATATATATATATATATATATATATATATATATATATATATATATATATATATTTTCTGTCTGCTTTACATCACCTTCCAGTCCAGTCCAGGTTTCACTTTAGATGTTTATTCCATGTGCTGAACGTTCAGGGGCGCACAAACCAAACAGTCAAGCTAAGCCACATCCTGTGTGAGCTGCATAAAAACAGAGAAGAGATGAACTTTAACTCCATCCTGCATCAGACTCCCGGGTCATCAGGTCTTTGAATCAGGCAAGTTCTTAAAAGTTTATTTACTCTTTTACATATTTTCTGATACATGTTTATCATATTCCAAACATGCATTTTATAAATGAAGCACTGTTTGTATTTTGAATTTTAGATCACCTTCATCATGGTTCCAGCTTTTCTTTTCCTCCTCTTCCTCTCAGGGACCAGTGTCTTACTGGTAAGTTTGGGACAAGAAGGTTAAGATCAACTTTATTCCCAGTGAAAAGTATTACAATTCTTGAAAATCATTAATAGCCCATGTTAAAATAAACAAGTCACTTAGAGGATTTTTTTTATTTAGATTTAGCTCAACGAAGCTAAAGTAGAAATATATTTATTTGCCTTGAAAACGTTTGTGATGTTTGTTTGTTAGGCGATTATACTGAAACAACAATTTCCCTGTGGGATTATTAAAGTATCTCTGATTCTGATTCTGATTTTTTAGCAAGAAAACTGTTTTGAATGTTTTGCAGAGTGCACCACTTGACAATGACAATAAATCTGGTGAGTCAAAAAATATCTGTTAGACATTTCACATTTTAATAAGTTAAACTCTTAAGGAAAATATTTTTTCAGCTTTGCCAGTGGAATGTTGTCTTTATACATGATTTAGGTTTGCTAAAAAATTTCCAAGTTTTTATTTCAACTTATTAATTGAATATCGTCATAGTTTAGAGCATAATTTTTCTTTAAATTTAACAAGCCACTGTGAGGCTTCCAGATTATACAAAATGTACAAAACAGAAAGTAAGACATTTTTGTGTTGCATGGGTTAGAGGATCCTCGGGTCTATATTGGCTGGGGCTTTAGCCCCTAGGTTGGTCTCTAGGAAGGAGTTAGATTAAATGCAATTGAAGGACCTTAACGGGTGATGACCATCCTGGAGTAGGGGGCTATGGGATGCATACAGACAGACCTTTTGAGAAACTTGATGTGCCAGTTCTCTCTATTGAGTTTGACGGTTGCTTCTTTGTGGTTTCAACTTGTAGAAGCTAAGGTCATGACTGACATCTGTGCAATGGAGCCAAACAGGAGCTTTAGATAACCTGGCCTTTTTGGAGCTGGTGTTCTGAAAGAGGTACCGTCAGCTTTTTTCTGTTGTGCTCCTGGGAAACTTCAGAAGAAAAGACAGAGTCACTTGGAGGGGTTTGATTTGGAGGAGTGCCCTCAAACTGTTAACCTGGCCAGCCAATTTGATAATGTGTGAGTCCCCAAATTTACTGACTGACAACTATACAACGGAAATAAGACTTGGGGCATGGCAGAGACTAGATAAAAGTAGCTCATTCCTTTGGCTGGAGAGCTAAACTTTAAAGATAGTACAAGCAGCTCCACCCTCTGGGTATAATCCCAGAGGGAAATTACAGCTGTTGTGTCTCACTCTTGAGAGGACTCAACTGTGGCAACTGGGGGCAAATCTGATGACTCCTAGGCATCGCTCTTTAGAGCAATTGATTTCAACTTGTTTGGGCCAGTGCACCCCTTTCTATTATCCCAGTCCCTTACTGCCCCCATCAAATAAGATGTCGGATACTTGCACTGTAAATAATAATAATAACAACAATAATAATAATGATGATAATAATAATAATAATGATGATGATAATAATAATAATAATAATAATAATAATAATAATTATTATTATTATTGTTGTTGTTGTTGTTGTTGTTGTTGTTATTATTATTATTATTATGCTTATGATGACTATGATGATAATAATAATGTTATTACTGTTGCTCTTATGATCATTATTGATGTGTTTGAAGTTAGTGAAAATGTTAAAGTACATCAGTGCATGAAAAACATTCATTAGTTTCCCAGGGAACATCTTTCCTGTTCCATGTTTTCCATGTTTCTTTTCTATCCCATTGTCTTTTATTCGTGAACAAGACCCCAAGGTCTTGAGATTCCAGATACAAGCGGCTGAAATTAGTTTTCTCCGTAGTGTGTCTGGGCTCTCCCTTAGAGATAGGGTGAGGAGCTCAGTCATCCAGGGAGGACTCAGAGTAGAGCCGCTGCTCCTCCACGTCGAGAGGAGCCAGTTGAGGTGGCTCGGGCATCTGGTTAGGATGCCTCCTGGATGCCTCCCTGGTGAGGTGTTTCGGGCACGTCCCACCGGGAGGAGGCCCAGGGGAAGACCCAGGACTCGCTGGAGGGACTATGTCTCCCGGCTGGCCTGGGAACGCCTTGGGATTCCCCCGGAGGAGCTGGCCCAAGTGGCTGGGGAGAGGGACGCAATAATCACCTTTTCAGACATATATATATATATATATATTTATATATTGATCTGTATGCTGGATGCTCTCAGGGGAAGTCAGACAATGGACAATCTTTTAAATGTGTAACTACGGTGTTTCCCTCAGAGAAATTGACCCCTTTATGAGAAAGAAACTCTTCCACCGGTGGATTCCATAGAGTGGTCATTTCCCACAGTTTCCACAGTAAATGCCATGAGGGTGAGACTTCACAGATGATACTCAAACTTTCCGTTCTCCTAAAGCCAGCACGGAGCTTCACTATAAGAAGAGTTTAAACTGGTATTGTTGTGCATCTTTGGTATAAACTTTACCTTCAGTGATACACCCACCAAAAGGATCGCAGTGCCCCCTTTTGTAAATTTTGGTTTCAGTGCCCCTTATCTGCCACTAAATGCCACCCAGGGGGCGGTAAGGGCCCTGTTGAGAAACCCTACTTTAGAGGCTTTATGGAAACATCTCCCTGATGGGAGACAAGTTCTGGCAGAAACAGAACTTTTAAAGATCCCATCCTGGAAAACAGTGCTAAAATCTCAAAATTATTATTATTGTTTTAATACTCATGTTGGTTTTCTTTTGGGTTGTTTTTGTTTTGCTGCAGAAACGCTGATGCTGCTTGATGACATTGTCATACCTGATATACGGACCAGGAATGCAGACCCATGCACTGCCAGGGGCTGCAAGTGGCCCAAATATGGACACTTTGTCTTGGTGCCGTACGAGATCTCCTCTGACTACTGTGAGCAGAACTAGTTCAAATAATGACTTATATTAAGCAAACAATATTGCCTTCATATTAAATAAATTTATCTGAGATTGGTAAAAGTTTTAATTGATCAATTCTACTCATCTGTAGCTGTGAAGGAGCGCAATCAAATCATTGATGGCCTACAGAGCTTCAATAAGTCTACCTGCATTCGCTTTGTCCAACGTACATCATCTCATCGTGATTACATCCATTTCTTTTTAGGCGATGGGTATGAACACACACACACACACACACACATACACACACACACACACACACACACACACACACACACACACACACACACACACACACACACACACTTCTATAAATCACACACTGTGAAGAACTGCTCTGTGAACCACAGAGTTCGCTTATGATGCATTCAAAGACGGCTCGGAAAAACACGTTACCACATGTAAGCAATGGATTAAACAGTTACCCAGGCACCCGTCCCAAGGTTTCATTGCAACATCTTGCCCGTTTAACCTTCTCAAAGGCAATACTGTATCAGTCTTCATCTGGCAGTTGTTGATATTAATATGGGCCTGCTCCTGCTTCTTTCTGAAGGCCTGTCTTACCTCGGTTTAAGATTTGGCAGCAAAGGAGAAACAATTATCAGAGGCAAACATTTATAATATGCATATTTAATTCATTTGGAATTCCAAAGGAGACAAAAACTTTATCATTTCGCCGTATTCAGTATATTTACCCGGCCTCCTACCCCATGGTGCTGCAAGCAATGGCGTACCGCGCACGTGACGTCACCGACTCAAGAGCAACGCCCCTTTTGCCGCTTAGGTAGGGCATACAGGTAGAGAACGCCCGTAGCAACCAGCTATTACACGCACAACAGAACCAGCGATATGACCGACTTTGCAGCCATTAAACTTTCCCAAGACGATGTTCCAGGCGCACGGATTACTGGTCGCACTGTCGAAGAACACACCAACCTTCAGCTCAAACGATGGCTTGAGTGTCGAGGGCTTAAAAAAACGAAAACGGGCCGAGTTGATCGAACGGTAAGCTTTGTTTTTTTTTTTCCTGCGCAGTGGTCATGGCGTCGTCGGCCATTCTTTTGTTTGTAATCACCGTCCAGGGATCGGTATATGTTTAATGTTTGTCTTATTTGAAATGTTTTTGAGTAAGCTATCCTGGTAGCAGGGTATCATGTTAGCGCCTGCTAACATGATAGCCTATATGCTATCATGGTAGCAGGCGCTTCAATATTAACATGTCGACCACCAAAATACTCTTACCTGTTCACTACTTGATGTCGCTGGAATTGGGTCAGGATGTTCTTCAGTTGTGCCCTTTCCTCCAACAAAATGCTTGCTACATATGTAGGCCGACCGCACCGGTGTACCCAGCGCACACATTTCTCCTTGGCAGTCTTGAAGAAAACATCCTTCATATGCGGCCGATCAGCGTACCTCGAGTCGCTGTTGCACGTTCCATAGCAACAATGTTTAAAAACCATGGTCTTAGATTTGGAAAAAGCAGTCGTTTACCGAGTAAAACTAAGGGTAACGCACGTTTCTTTTACAGCGACACAGCGGCGGACTATGCAAGCTTGCCCTACTGCATACCACGTCATGTGACGTCATCGTGACATTATGTTTCTAAAAATAGCTCGCTCGCGGTACGCCATTCTGTCTGCTTTACACTACCCTGAACACATCTTTTTAAAAGACTGACTGCCCCTCCTGGTTAGTTTGGGGGGTGGGGGCCCAGACATTGAGGCTCCAGGCTCTATCTGCTTTCAAAACAAAGAGGCTTTTCTTCTCAAGGTCTTCATTCAGTAAAACTTGATTTAGTAGTCAAACCGTCCTATCAGGGGTCAAGCCAGATGACCTCCAAAACCATAAACTAGCTCTCAAAACATCCTGTCAGCTGTGTGTTTTCTTTGCCCTCAAAGGGGAGACACAGTTTAGAGTCCAGGAGTATCTTTTGTTACTCACCATACAAATGCCTGATTAACATAATGACTAACAATATTTTCTACAACACAGTGGAGCCCCTTCTTCCCCCCTCATTATATTAATAGTTTATTGCCTAATCCTTATCCTTCTCCCATTTCATAAAGCAGGGTTGGACAATAACTCAATATCAATATATATGGCAATATAACTTTATTCAATAACAGTGATATGAAATTTACGATATTTGCATGAATACAACATTTATCACTGACTGGCGTACTGGGTTTTATGTAGTTTTATGTTTTAAATAAAATATTTCTAAAATGTTATATCAAAAAAGTTTTATAAACATGACAAAATAATTTGCTGGTGAAGGTTCTCAGTCATCTAAGTCATGGTCATTCCAAAAAAAGTAAAAAACAAAGCAACTGGACTTGTTTTCCGTAGTTGAAGACGTTTCACTTCTTGGAGAGGAAGGCCTTAGAGGAGGAGGCCTTAGGTTCCAACTCTCAAAAACTTACAATACAGCTATAGGATTAATTCCGACCAATCATCACCTCAATTCTCACCCTCAAATGGGTGATTAAAACATCGCTCCTTTAAGCCAGGCCAATAACAACCCTAACGACTCCTTGTTACAGAGGAGTGGACCAGTTTCGGTTCAATCTGCTGGCTTAAGGCCCGTTTACACTACACTTATTTAACCGAGCCGAGCCGAGACCAGTCCGAGCTTGGATCAGTTAACCAAGCCAAGACACCACACTATCCCGGTTCCTTGGTTGCTCCTCGCCTCCTAGTGGCGATCTGCGGTACTACTGCTCTCTTGGATTGAAGGCGGAAGCAGCAAAACAAAACGGCTGCGCCCGTAATATTCAGGATATTATGGTTAGACAGAGTCGGCTTTTGGGACGTGCAGCCAGACACGGTGGAAAAAACGCGGACAGTCAGCTGACTGAAACGGGATGACGCGATCTGCTCATGCGCTCTTTATCAGATAACCGGGCCAGAAAAAAAAAAAACAGGCCGAGACCTGCTCAGGAACTGGTCAGCAGTTAGCGCGGTCCGGTTATGTTTAGCGCGGTCCAGTTCAGTCTGCTGACCGTTTACACATAAGAGTTATCTCGGTTACCGAGCTCGGACTGGTCTCGGCTCGGTTAAAAAAGTGTAGTGTAAACAGGCCTTTTATGTCCTTAACGATCGGCCATTACTAAGGCGTGGACCTGTTTCGGTTGTATTTGCATGTTATCTAAGCCATTACAAGGCCTTTGTTAGGCAGCAGTATAAAGCTTGGTACTGCACATTACTCCAGACTTTTTGATTTGAGAAAGCTTCCTGGAGAGGAAGCGAAACGTCTTCAACTACGGAAAACAAGTCCAGTTGCTTTGTTTTTTACTTTTTTTGGAATGACAAAAAAATTTGTAGAGGTATCTGTTGTGGGCAGGCTTTCTGGGGCTTTTATTTGGTTTATATCAATATTGTAAATATATTGTATCGACTGAAGAAATATATTGTAATATAAGTTTTGTCTGTGTCGTCTAGGCCTTCCATAAATAATCCTTCACAATTCTATTATATTGTGTAAAATACTCTCCAGGTTTTGATATGGGAAACATCACTGACAGATAATTAAACTAAAATGCAATCACCGTTTTTACCGAAAAATTTTAATGTTAAGAAATGATCGTGAAATTGCACCATAAATGGCTATCCTTTCATCACAAAATTTCACAAAGAGCCTACAAAAATTAAATCAACTTAAAGAAGGTTAAAAGAAAATGTTTCCTATATACACCAAACACCAGTATAACAATAATTAAACTTTGGTCGGGTCCCACTGGTCACACACACTGTGTATCTTTCAGGTGTTGGTCCTACCTCGGACGTCAGAAAGGAGGACAGAAAATCTCCCTGACGAATAAGGGCTGTTTGCATCTTGGCAAAATACAACATGAGATACTTCACGCTCTGGGCTTCAACCATGAACAGTCCCGCTCTGACAGAGACAAATACGTTAAAATTCTCTTTGATAACATCAAGCCAGGTAAGTTTATCGAGGCAATAATTAGTTTCATAGTTCAGTCCTTGACTTACATAGATACAAATATACAAGATTAGTTTGAGCAAATTTTGTATCTTAGAAATGCTGTAATGTTGCTTTAAAGGGTGTAATTGATTCTATGTTTGTCCTGCAAAAATTGTTTGTGCCACATTTATACTTTTATGTCTTTAAATGAAAACATTTGGTCCACTAACCAGGCCAAACGTTTGTCACCATTTTTGTAAAATTTGAAGACTGTTGGGATGCAACTTCACATAGATCCCAGATTTTGTAACTTTTAGCAACTAAACTGTAGCATCTGACCATTATTTGCAAACAGCTATTAATATTTTCTCTTCTGAATCCGGGGGCAGGAAAGAGGGGCAACTTTGAAAAGAAGAAAACTAACAACTTGGGGACTACGTATGACTTTGACTCTGTCATGGAATACGCCAAGTGAGTCTTCACCAGCACTCATGCAGTTATTACCTATAATGCTCCATTGTTGTTATTTTGACTATAATTCTCTTTTTAAAGCAAAGCCTTCTCTAAAAATGGGAAACCAACCATTGTTGCCAAAAGCGACCCAAATCTGGTGTTTGGACAACGCATACAAATGGATGATAATGACATCAACCGCGTCAACAAGCTTTATGAGTGCTGTTAGTAAACAAACCTACAGTATATCTACAGTATATCTAATAAGTGTGTCTATGTGTAAATTAGACCTAGACAATTTTCATGTTTTTCTTTGCCTTTCTTCAATCAGAAGACCTTCAAGGTTTGAAGAGGGTGGCCTCCAGATGGACTGCAACTGTACAGAGCCTGAAATCAAACACCAAATCTGACCTAGAACAGAAAATATGATCCTGAAGCAGAAAATATGCATCTGAGTTCATATTGTGCTTTCCTTTAAATGAACTGGGGTAAATCATGGTTTTCTTTGTTTTTGGGAACGTTTTTGGCCACCAGTTGGATCAGGATTGTATTGCATGTTTTTCTTTTGAGGTCTGCCTTTGTACTGGTAAGCACTGCTATATAAACAGCAAGCATCTATAATCACATTTATTTTCTTGCCTTTTCTGTTTTTCTTTAACATTTAGGGATTATAGACAATTATAGGAACAAAAATAATTGGTCATAACCAACAAACCAACTAAAAATATAGGTTAAGAGATTTCTGTTTTGCAATTAACATTGTTTGTGCATGAATGTAATAATTTGCCTAATAAAGAAGCATATTTCAAAGAAAAAAAGACTGTGGGGTAATTATTTTCTTAGATGAGCTCCAGTGTTTTAAAAGGGTGGGTAAACACAAGTATGCAGTACTGACACCTTTAAATTAGCTTTTTTAGTCCAGTATCAGACGAATACCTTTACAAGAAACGTACATAAAACAGGTGTAAAAAAGCATTTGTGCAGGAATGCAACCTAAACCAAACAGTACAGCATATTAAATGTGCCATATCACTTAATATTGAATTAACCCGTTGTTGTGCAGTTATACACTGTTTAAAGTTATTTAATGTTTCATAAAAACTCTCTGTCTGTTAAGTATTGTCTGGTGATAATCAGCTCTTAAGCTGATATCAGGACAATGGTTGAAAGGGATGAATTCGAGCACTAGCGATCTGTTAACAGCAAACTCTGCACACACAGAATAAAGAAGTGACAACTTCTTTTCAAGTTCAAGAATTTATTAACAGAAATTAAACGAACATCCAGAGAACATCACTATGTAATGCTGTTTATCTGACTTAACATTATCTTTCAATTAATAAATCGTCTCTACTAGGCTAGTGAAACTTAACTAAACTACAAAGCAAAATTAAGATAAAAAGAAAGCTAAGCTAAGGAACTATTTACATGCAAAACAAACAAAAGACAAAAAGTGTTGGTCATCATCAGAATAAATCAGTAAATCCTGGTTCACTGCAGATCTGATTCAAAAGCATGGAATGGAGTTCAAATTAGCTTAACTAATTTTGAAAAACCTTTGGCATGTTTTCAATCCAATAACAATGCAAATCCTGAGTAAACAAAACGTTATTTGATTAAATAACATTTTGTTTGAGTTAAAGAACCAGAGTTCATCTTACAGAATGTGAATTGAGGTTAAATTCCGTCCGTCTGTCCGTCCGTCTGTCCGTCCGTCTTCTTCCGCTTATCTGGGGTCGGGTCGCGGGGGTAGCAGCTTCAGTAGGGAGGCCCAGACGTCCCTCTCCCTGGCCACTTGGGCCAGCTCCTCCAGAGGAATCCAAAGGCGTTCCCAGGCCAGCCGGGAGACATAGTCCCTCCAGCGTGTCCTGGGTCTTTCCCTGGGCCTCCTCCCGGTGGGACGTTCCCGGAACACCTCACCAGGGAGGCGTCCAGGAGGCATCCTAACCAGATGCCCGAGCCACCTCAACTGGCTCCTCTCGACGTGGAGGAGCAGCGGCTCTACTCTGAGTCCTCCGCGGATGACTGAGCTCCTCACCCTATCTCTAAGGGAGAGCCCAGACACACTACGGAGAAAACTCATTTCAGCCGCTTGTATACAGGATCTCGTTCTTTCAATCGTGACCCTCGGGGGACACGGTCGAATGCCTTCTCCAGATCCACAAAGCACATGTAGACTGGTTGGGCAAACTCCAGAATCCTGCTGAGGGTATAGAGCTGGTCCAGTGTTCCACGGCCAGGACGAAAACCACACTGCTCTTCCTGAATCCGAGATTCGACTATCCGACGTACACTCCTTTCCAGAACCCCTGAATAGACCTTACCAGGGAGGCTTAAGAGTGTGATTCCCCTGTAGTTGGAACACACCCTCCGGTCCCCCTTTTTTAAATAGGGGGACCACCACCCCAGTCTGCCAATCCAGGGGAACTGCCCCCGATGTCCACGCAATATTGCAGAGCCGCGTTAACCAACACAGCCCCACAACATCCAGAGCCTTAGGTACTCAGGGAGAATCTCATCCACCCCGGGGCTTTGCCACCGAGGAGCTTTTTAACAACCTCAGCATGCTCAGCGCCAGAGATGGGAGAACCCGACCCAGAGTCCTCAGGCAGAGCTTCCTCAATGGAAGACGTGTTGGTGGGATTAAGGAGGTCTTCGAAGTATTCCGCCCACTGATGCACGACGTCCCGAGTCGAGGTCAGCAGCACACTACCCCCACTGTAAACACTGTTGGTACTGCACTGCTTCACCCTCCTGAGACGCCGGATAGTGGACCAGAATCGCTTCGAAGCCGTAAGGAAGTCTTTCTCCATGGCCTATCCGAACTTTTCCCACGACTGAGTTTTTGCCTCGGCGACCAGCCGAGCCGCCTGCCGCTTCGACTGCCGGTACACATCAGCTGCTTCCGGAGTCCCACAGGCCAAAAAAGCCCGATAGGACTCCTTCTTCAGCTTGACGGCTTCCCTCACCGCTGGTGTCCACCAGCGGGTTCGAGGGTTGCCGCCGCGACATGCACCGACAACCTTGCGGCCACAGCTCCGACTAGCCGCCTCAACAATAGAGGCGCGGAACATGGTCCATACAGACTCAATGTCCCCTGCCTCCCTCGGGACGTGTTTAAAGTTGAGGTTAAATTATCTTTATTAATTCAAAACAACATTTGGTATGTGTTTCAACTCATTCACAATACAAATTCCAAGTTAACCAGAACATTATTTTGAGTGGATAACATTCTAAAGACTGATTTGCTCAGTAAAATGATTACTTAAGGAGCGCTTACTTTTATTTATACAATTTTTTCTCCGGGAGCTAGGGGTCGCTATAGTGATCGGACGCTAAATTGGGTAACTCCGAAAAGTTATCAAAATGCCAAAAAATCAACATTAATATTCCATAATAATGTGGAAATAAGGCTCATAGCACTATCGAATGATGGCGGAGCAAAACGATCAAACTTAATGCTTTAAAACAAGCTCCTTTTGATGTCCAGAACTGGATGTTAACAGAAGCCAATAGCATTTTGGCTAGCGGACTTTTCAGCGCTAACTTTAAAGACAGCTTTTTTTTTGTCATAATGAGTGGGCCGAATAACATAAACATTCATTTCCAATTAATGTATGAAATCCTTGTGGAGAGAATGTTTGTTATAACCATAAAACACACGAATGACATGGTACCAAAGCCAAGCAATGAGCTATCTCCGTTAGCTCTTTCATTGTTTAAAAACATGTGGATGCAGCACAACATTTCCAAATTAACCATTTAACCTGTCCCTTTGGGTCTCTCTGTCCAATCTGTCGATGTCTCGTGTGAGTTCAGTCCATTTTGGTCATCCAAGGAAGGCAGGGAAAAGGGAACCGTTGGTTCTTCAGCAGTGGGCTAGTGGCGTAGCAGCAGCAACATGTGGTTGGGGTCGGCCTGGTTGCGGCCTGGGCTTTGCAGTCACGAAAATGGGTTGCTTTGTCGGCTTTCCAGCTCCGTCTGGGGTTCGCTTCCCTGTAAAGGCTGACAAAAATAACCAAAGCTGTTTGGCAATCTGTACTTTGCGGCTGGTTTGCGCAGAAGTCAGAGTGCAACTTAGCTTCATTCCAGCAGTTCCTCCGATGCCAGGAAGCTCCGCCATTGAAGATGGCAGATGGGTTTTGCAGCACTTTCCGTGCAGCTGGAGCTTTTTTTTTTTGGCGGCTCTAGTTGCACACGTTTTATTGACAGTGAGCTGACACGAAGAGGGTGGAAGAGGGGGAAAGACATGCGGCAAAGGGCCACGGGTCGGAGTCGTTCCCGGGCCGACCGCGTCGAGGGCTAAACGCTAACTGCTCTGCCACGGGAGCGCCCGCAGCTGGGGCTTTTTGGTCCTTGAGTCACGTGGCTGCTGGTCAAAGCGGACTCTGGATCAGTAGTGGCTGGCAGTTTCTCCCGATGCCCGGAGGAACTGAGTTTCAGAGAGGCTCAGGTCTCACTCAGCCCGTGACCTCTTCCAAGCCCCATGTGTGGATCCTGCAGGGAAGCCCCTCTCCTCGAGGGCTCCAGGAGAAAAGCAGGCTGAGAGAGAAGTTCTGAGAGAAGTGAGCTTGGTCAGAAGGAGGTCTGTTCTTTTGTCTGTGGGGGTGATTTACTGCAAGCACCCCACTGAGAGGGAGCTATCATGAGAGCAACCCATGTTGCTCTCATGATGGCTCAATGGCACTACACCTGTGCTCAACCATGCATACAAAATCCTTTGCTTGCTGTGCAGCATAGAAATGGAGCTAAATGCGGAAATTCAGTCTGAAGAAACTCATTGCTTACCTCCATCAATCAGGGACTCATTCGCCTCCGACGCAAGCCAATCAGCTTTGAACTGCTCCTCCTCAAAGCCAGTGTCCTGGATCCGTCTTAAAAGAACTTTAAATCCAGCTCAACTTCTACCCAGCAAGCAAGCAGTCGCTGTGCGATGTCTGATCTGGACTCAACCCATGACCGGTTTCAAGACGATAACAACTTATCCTCAAATCCTCCTGCTTCTGGGAACGCATCTAGCCGCGCATACATCATCTCCGACTGCTATATTCACTCCAGCATATCTTAAACAGCGCTGACCTGGACTCACTCTCTTAGCTGGCCTTCTTCCGCCTGTGGCATCTCATTCCGTCACCCAACTTCTGTTTCCCATAATATCCGATTCCTGGCGCAGACGCCGTCTCAGCTCTGCTTCGGCTCTGGTCCCGCTCCGCTTCGTAGCGCGCTGGGGAGGACTCCGCGTCACCGTGGGATCTCTCTGGTTTCGATCGGCTTTGCAAGACCCACCTTTCCGTATCGTCCTGCCGCAACTTTCAGCCGGATCTCCTCTCTCATTCCCGCTCCGAGCAGCTCAGGGTAATATGTATCCACTCATGTTTTAATTTATATTGCACACGTTTGCTCATTACGCTTCTGTATGTCCGTCTATTTAGGCAGAACGTATCCCATCCATTCTAATGTTGTTGTTTTTCTTCTTCTGGTTTTGGCGGTTGGCAACAGGCTTGTAGTAACATTACTGCCACCTACTGGTTGGAGTATGGTTCGTAATGGACTCCATATATCTTCTCTTATTTCGAAATTATATCATTTTAATTTAACTCATTGTTTATATTTTCTACAGTAATTTCTTGCCATTGTATGCTTTGATTTTAAGTGTAAATTAAGTTTGTAGGCTTAAATCTTAACCTTGTTATCACTCCTCTTTTCTATTTAATTTCCCATTCTGTGTTCTCTTACTACCTTTTGATATGGTAACACGTCTCTCCTTTATCATCAACCTGCAGGCTGTACTAGCAAATGTCTCAGCATTTTCAAACCTCTGATTCGTCATCATAAGACTAACTATTGGCAATCCTCTGCAAGCACCTTCAATGTTATTTATGTTCTGTTTAACCGGACAGTAGGGTTGAGTTGATACTTACCCCATTTTTATTTCAGAAGTGCATTTTAAATCCAGTAATTAATACCAATTGTTAAAACTGCTGCAACTCTGGTGCAATTCGGCGTCTGTTTGGACCGGTCTGTACTGGATTCAGACTTTTATTTATGCTGACTAGGCCACTTTTGTCACTCCTGTCATTTCAGTGGTCATTTCAAAGTTTTGCCAATCAATTACTTCAGGTGTGAAATTATACATGTTAAAGTTATTTTATGCTTTTTCTTGTAGGTATTGTCTGAACGTCAGCTGGGCTGTTGGGGAATGATTTGAGTATTGGCGATCTTTTAACAGCCATTTGCTCATGCTTTAGGGATTGACAATTTTCTTTTTTCAGGTTCAAGAATTTATTTTAAGATGAACATCCGGAGAGCGTCACTGCGGGTGCTGTTGTCTGGCGATAGTATTTCAATTACGGAGCTTGTCTGCAGGCTGGTGAGGATAATTAAGCTAATAAACATTGAAGATCATCAGTTTTGTCAGAATGCAGTGCAGAATCTGAGTTAAAGTATTAAATTCATTTAAAACGCCATGGAATAAGCTAAATAAGCTTATTCGATTCATGACAGCATTTAGTATGTGTTCGGCATTCTACGCATTCATGAGTTAAGCAAATATTATTTGATAATTATGTCTTAAGAAGTGTTGCCCGTCTTCATCCATTTATCTTATGGTCACTTTCCTCAAATAGATCTTCTTTCACTATTCCCAGTTGTCCTCTCAAATTAAACCTGTTAACCTGCAAATTGAGTTCTAGGTATGGATTTCAACCTAGTTTCATCATGGCTTCCTGCATTTAAGCTCTCGAATTCACATGATATTGGTCTCATTCCATATCAGTGTTTCCGTTAGCTGCCTCCTCGCTCGTTCAGCTCAGTCTCGCAGATGCATCATTGCCAGAGGCATGCTTCATTTCCAGGCAGCTCAAGTTAACTAATTTGTTTCTTCCTTCTTGAACAGGATACTCTGGTTGAGAGCTGTGTTCTGAACTTCTAGTCTGGTCTGCTTCTCGCCTGGATCGGAAATATATATTTCTATAATGTGTTCTGTTGAAGATATGTTTAAAGATTTTACGGATGCTGCCATCTGTAGGTTTTGGGGGAGTTCTATATAATTGTTGGTTCTCAGATTCCTGATCACTTCAACAAATGGGCATGGTCACCATCATGCCTCGCATATCATTCTGGGCATCCATTCATTTAGCTGCTCAATGCCCTCTAATTTTAAGTATTTCAACTACAAATACTGGTGGTGGTTCAAAATTCATTCATATTATTTGTAGTCCTGTGCTCTATCATGCATTCTGTCAAGTACCCTTTCATGCATTCTTTTCGTATTTGTAATGCATTCTGTCATGCATTTCTTGTGCGTCTGGTCGTGTCTGGTCTTGCGTCATGTCATGCGTCCTTCATGCATTCTGTCATGCATCATGTTATGCATCCCGTTGCATCGTGTCATGTGTCCTGTCATTTGTCTTGCATCTCGTCATGATCACTCGGGGTCGCGTCTGGTCTTGCGTTTGTGCGTCCTTTCATGCATACCGATATGCTTGCTGTTATGCATCCCGTTGCATCCTGTCCTGTGTCCTGTCTTTTGTCTTGCATCTCGTCATGATCACTCGGTGTCGCGTCTGGTCCTGCGTTTGTGCGTCCTTTCATGCATACCGATATGCTTGCTGTTATGCATCCCGTTGCATCCTGTCCTGTGTCCTGTCTTTTGTCTTGCACCTCGTCATGATCACTCGGTGTCGCGTCTGGTCCTGCGTCTTGTTATGTGTTCTCTTATGCATACCGTCATGCATTCTGTTATGCATACCGTTGCATCCTGTCATGTGTCCCGTGACCTGTCTTGCATCTCGTCATGATCACTCGTCTTGTCGCGTCTGGTCCTGCGTCGTCATACGTCCCTTCATGCATTCCGTTATGCATTCTCCTATGCATCCTGTCATGCATCTCTGATGTGTCCTGTCACCTGTCTTGCATCTCGTCATGATCACTCGTTTATTTATGTGCATCATCAGCAAGTTACGCATCAGCAAGTTACGCATCAGCAAGTTACGCATCAGCAAGTTACGCATCATAAACATTCCATTCATCTCACATAACTTTGCAAGAAACGCATCAGCAAGAAACGCATCAGCAAGAAACGCATCAGCAAGAAACGCATCAGCAAGAAACGCATCAGCAAGAAACGCATCAGCAAGAAACGCATCATAAACATTCCATTCATCTCACAGAACTTTGGTAAGTCTTCATGGCAACGGCCCTGTTTTGGTATCAATTCAAGTTCTCTGCTCTATCAGCTTTAAGGTAATTCAACTTCAAATACTGGTGGTGGTTCAAAACTCACTCATATTATTTGCAGTTATTTGTGTTCTTCCTATCATGCACCCTGTCACATACCTTTCATGCATACCGACAGGCATCCGTTATGCATTTTTGTTGCATCCTGTCATGTGTCCTTTCACCTGTCTCGGATCTCTTCATGATCACTCATTTATCTATGTGCATCATCCGCAAGAAATCATTCATCAAGCATCCCTGATAAATTCATCTTTACCTTATCGTTCACCCAATCATCATCTCCCATTCATCTCGTTGTACTTGGGTAAGCCTTCACTGCAACGGCCTGCTCGCAGGCCTTCATAACCACGGCCTGACTTGGTAAGCTGTTTGCAAACCTTCTTGGCAGTTCAATTATTCATCCTATTATCCTTCGCTATAGTCACCCGGCTTATGAGCATACAGATGCTCAGACCTCGGCAATTTTTGGGGGATCATTCCTATTCTCATACACCTGCTTATGCATATTGAAGTATAATTCAGCGTGAATGTTTCCTGCCGAGGTCTGAGCGCCAAAGTCTTAAAATATTGTATCAATAAATTCTTCTAATTGTCTCTTCTTTCTGTGTGAGTTTTTCAGATTGAAATGGAGCTAAAGAAACTCATTGCTTACCTCCATCAATCAGGGACTCATTCGCCTCCGACGCAAGCCAATCAGCTTTGAACTGCTCCTCCTCAAAGCCAGTGTCCTGGATCCGTCTTAAAAGAACTTTAAATCCAGCTCAACTTCTACCCAGCAAGCAAGCAGTCGCTGTGCGATGTCTGATCTGGACTCAACCCATGACCGGTTTCAACCCACCTCCATCCCCTTCTCCACCATCATAGCAGCTCCATCTGGCTTTCCTATGTGCTCCCACAACCTTGTTCCTATTAGAGTGTAATTCCTCCTGGACTCTACAGAATTCACTGTCATATCTCAATCGGTCCGGCAGAAGACCGCCATGTTGAGCCTGGTTCTGCCAGAGGTTTCTTCCCAAAGGGGAGTTTTTCCTCTCCACAGTCGCTTCAAGCTTGCTCATCATGGACAATCATGCAAACCTGTGTTTATCAAATTGGACATCTAGCTCAAGCAGATCATCATATGGACTAAACAAACTTCTTCTATCTCCACTCCACCACCAGTTTCAGGCCTGGGGGATCATTCCTATTCTCATACACCTGCTTATGCATATTGAAGTATAATTCAGCGTGAATGTTTCCTGCCGAGGTCTGAGCGCCAAAGTCTTGAAATATTGTATCAATAAATTCTTCTAATTGTCTCTTCTTTCTGTGTGAGTTTTTCAGATTGAAATGAGGATTGCTCTTGGTAGTCAGGTAAGGACCCCAGGGTATAATTAGTAGTCTTAGCAGTCCAACTTTGCCCTCTTGTGGGGATAGGGATATATATTTATTCTTAGATGTTTGGGTTTCCAAGTTTCTATTTTTTCATGTTTTTTTTGTATTTTGACTATTTCTTTCCTGTTAAGTTTCCTAGATTGTGCTTTAATTAGTTATTTCCTTATGTTCTATATGTTTCTACTGTTTTTATTTCTGATATTTCATGTATGTTTCTGTGACAGCTGTCCCAACTGTCACACAGAGACAGGAAGGGTAATGGTTTTCTGTTCTTAATATTACTTTACATATTGATTCGAGTAGTTTAGATTCTTATCTTTAAAATTGTTTTCATTAGTCTGACTCTTTTGTTAACTATTTGCAGTGCACACATTTAGTTAACTTTGTCAGTTCTCTTGTATTTTTTGTTAAATTGAATTGCTGTCTTAATGCTAAAAAAAGCCCAACAGATTTACTTTCACAAGAGGAGCATTACTGCTTTTGCCATAGCGGTCAGCTTGATATATATGCAAAAAAAACAAAAAAACTTTACTGGATATTATTTCAAGTTCAATGGACACAGAAACGGAAAGGTAAAAGAGAAAGAAAGGAAAATAAAATGATGAGGCAAAGGGGAGAAACAGTGACAAAAATAGAGCAGCAGAAAAGAGGGTGCAAGATAACATCCTCGGAGTCTGCTTCTACACCTACAGAAAGAGATAAAAATAGAACAGCAAAACCAAGCAAAAAGTATCACAGGTACAAACAATCAATGTTTTTGATTACACAACTGAAAAATTAAGTATTCTTTAATACAAGATGTATTTAGTAACAGCCAAAGTTAATTATAGGGTTTATCTGTATAGAAATATAATTATATAATATAATATACAGTAATTTCTATGTCTTGATCCAAGCACCCGTGGGTGTTTGTGAGTGTGCTTGTATATGATTCAGATTTATTTATTTATTGCTCCATGGTAAAAATCATGAAAACAGTCACTTTCTTTCATACATTTTCCAAGAGCAAAAGGGAGCACAAATGAAATAAAATCTTATGGTTTCCATCTTTAGTCAAAAAAGAAAAATAACTTTGCTCAGCTGCTTACAGCAAATAAACCAGTACTATAACAAACATCTATGTTCAAATAAACCAAACATTTTTGAAGAAAATATCAAAATATCGACATTTACACGTACTAATAAATACACAAGGCAAAAATTATATATATATATATATATATACTGCACACGCACACACACACACACACGCACACACACACACACACACACACACACACACACACACACACACACACACACACACACACACACACAGAGTCATACTCCGAGGTCTAGGTGCAGGTCTGGTTTTCCTTCTCTCTCTCCTCAGCAGGGCTGAATGGGCAGGTGCATTACATCGGAGCTGATTACCGCCCTTCATAGGGAGCTGGAACCAGGAGGGCGTCAGTTCGTTAGAGCTTCTGCGTGGTACAGACCGATCTTATTCCTAGTCTTGCCTCTCTGTGAAACCAAAACCTCACCCCTCTCTCTGTCTCTTCCTTCCTAGAACTCCCAAGCCTGAGATCCCTTCACAAAACCGGCATAACTCTGGATACTCGTCTGAGACGCTCCCAGCCTGCCTCCCAGAATCTGTGTAAGCCTCGGATCCTTTCTCTGCTTAAGCCCTTCTACCTGAGCTTACCTGCCTGTCCACTAGTGATGGGTCTGGCAACACCGACGCGTCGGCGTATGTGTCTAGCTCACAGAGCAAAACCTGTGTCGATGCATGTCAAACCGCGTATCTCAATGGCAAAGTCACGTGACCAATACAGCACCTGTTTCGAACTGACTGACGCGCCAAACTGTTTCTGTTCCCTCTAAACGGCACGCGTGTGCATTCACGCACAGCATCTGGATTCAGCGTGCACAGCAAATCTATGCTGCGCAGTAAATAAAATCCAAGCTGAACTGTAAACATAATAATAATAAACCAAGTTTTTTTTAACCATTTTGCAACTCTGGTGTGATGCCATCACACCAGAGTTGCAAAATTAAAATAATTATCAATTAAAAAACCCTTCGATGAATAATTAGGGTAGTGTGAAAGAGTAAAGATGGCATTCTTTGGTCATTTAGCCTCACATTGTCTCGACCCCATGATCCTTGACCCCATGACCCTTAGGTGCGCTCCCTCCTTTGAAAGATCCTGGATCCGCCCCTGGATGGTGTACCACGGCCCCGCTGCCAGGTGCCAATCGGAGCTCAGCACTGATTGATGTGTTGGGCAGACGCCTTTATGGTTGGGCAGGTTGCGCTGTGCGTCTTTGTTCTGAGCATCGTTTCATAAAAAACGACTTATCTACCCGGAGTAGAAAGCTGCTACTCTGAGTAGTTCTACATCACTCTCATGCTCAGCGTTTCTGGTTTCAGAACAGATGATATAAGTCAGGTAAAATCAAAACGTTGAAACAGCTTCTGTTTTTGAATAAAAATGAGTAAAAAAACAAAATGCCAGTCCACAATCATCCTAATTCACAACAGGTTTACTTAGAGGTTATTACGTTATGATACAGGTTCACCTTATTTATTGGCTGTATCTAAAAAAAACCCAAAGATATTTTAAATTCAAATGAAAATATGAAATAATACACTGCAACATTATACAATTACTTAAATTGTATTGTGTATACTGGTTCATAAAATCAGTGTCAGTTAAGTCTGTCAACTAGGTTGCCTGTAGTGATTTTTAAAGTCCAGCAGGTGTCAGTATTCAGTGACACAGTATCGGCATAGTATCAATATAGTTTGGCAATGTGTCGAAACGCTTCATGAAGCCTCATCGACCCATCACTACTGTCCACCTTCTGACACCACCTCTGGAGATCACCAACCGGACCTGCACCTTCCTCCTGGACCACTGGACATCACCCTCCCAAACCAAAACCAAGCCTCTATCTCAGTGAGTTTCTGTGCTCTTCACCATTCAAATCGGCACCTTCAGTTGCTCACCTGTCACTTAACCTTTGCCAGCATAGCCCGGAAGACCCAGCCAGCCGACATCATCTCAGTCCAGACCACAGCTTTTAATAAAACTCTTTAACTGATCATTAGCCTCCGTGATTGCACTCATTCAGTCTCTCTTCATAAACATGACACAGACATATAATACATATTTATAAACACACATAGATGAACCTCTTCATATTAATACTGACTAAATATACTTTATTTATACATTAACATTAAATTGACAAATATTGTTACAACGTTTGAGATCTTCATGAAGTGAGTTTCACAGTTTAACCCCAATAACTGAAGAACACATCTGTTTAAGTGTTGTACGTGTATATCAATGTTTGAAATTATATTTTCTCCTATTAAACTCAATTTCAAAATGGGTGTTGTATTTTTCTGGTAAATTACTACATCTTGCTTTAAACATAATTAATAATGGCCGGAACTTAACCAAATCTTCAAACTTTAATGTTCTGGATAGAGCAAATAGTTTGCTGGTGTGTTCTTGATAACCAACTTTGTGTATAACTGTTACAGCCTTCTTCTGTAATATAAATAAAGGTTTTATATTTGACTGATATGTTTCCCCAGACTTTTACACAGTAGTTAACAATGGCAAAATGAGGGAACTGTACAATATTTTCATTGTTTCATAATTTGACGCATTCTTCACTTTATAACAAAATATTTTGGCAGATTTTTCCTTTAATATATGCTATATGAGGTTTCCATGACAACTTATTAATAATTACACCAAGAAAACGAAACTCAAAGACTCTCTCAATGTCAACTCCATCTACAGCTAATGTAACACCTACTATTTACCGATTTCCAAAAATCATAAATTTGTCTTTTTTATATTAAATGATGACCTATTTACATCAAACCATTTGTCATGTCTTATTTAATGCATTGTACATGTTCCCATACATTATTTCTGGAACTGAATAAATTAGTGTCATCTGCAAGTAAAACAAACTAATAATTTGGAAACATCACATATATCATCAATGCACAAAACAAAATGTTTAGGCCTCAAAACCGAACCCTGTGGGATCCCACATTTAATTTTCATCAGTTAAGATTTGACATCTGTTAACTATACATTATTTCCTATTGTGAAGATAAATTCTCAACCAATTTAATACTATTCCTTTCATACCATATAAACTTAATTTAGAAATCAAAATATCATGATGAAAAGTATCAAATGCCTTTCTCAAATCAATAAACACCCTATTGTAAATTTATTTTCATCTGTTGCTGTTATTATTTCTTCGATAATATTTATTAAGGAAGTTGCTGTGGACTGTTGTTGCCTAAAGCCATACTAGCTTTCACTTAGCAGGTGATACTTTTCTAAAAAAAAAAAAAAAACTAATTTATGAACAAAAAGCTTTTCAAGTGTTAGAGATTGTGAGATTACAGAGACTGGACTGCAAAGTCAGTTACCATGGACATTAAAGATAGACAACAGACTCTGAAGGCACAGAGTCTGACATAGACTGGAAAGAATGACTGATGACATAACACTTTTAATGCAAAGTTTCTCTGAAAGTTGCATTGAAAGCCCATTAAAAGTGCAAACTTTGCATTAAAGTGTCATTATTTACAAAATGATAAAAAATTGGTACTTTTAATGGACTTTCAATTCAACTTTTAGAGTAATTTTAAAAGTGTAGCAATCATGACAACTTTCATAGAATTAGTAAAGACTCTTTTTAATGTTCATGAGAGGTGTTATGTCCTGTTTGACAGTATCATGTCAATCTTATGCACACCCCGTCAAATAAAGTGTTACCTAAAAAAGTTTGATTTTCTCAGATGTGTCTAATTATTGTAAAAGGAATTTGACTGCTTCTCACAGAAGCAGTCAAATGTATTTGCATTTCTGTTGTTATGTGCACATTATCAAATTTCATAAATAAATGTGATTGTAAATAAAGCATTTGTTAGGCCAATTGTTTTTATATAAACTTGGTAACAAAGATAAAGCAAAATTTATATTGACAGTACTGACAATAGTGCAACTTAAGATTTATTTTTTTGCATTAAGTGAACTTTTTTTTTTTTTACAGGTAAGTCTAAATGAAAATTACAAGAACTTGCAAGGACTTTGAATGCAGTGACATCAGCCAAAAAAAAAAAAAAAAAAAAGAGGTAGAGATGGGCTATTAAAGTCTCTCAATGAACATTGATGCTTAAAGTGCAGCCCCAGAATTATTTTGAGTGGCCCACAAAAATAAATTAATGCAGGTGTAAAGTTTGCCTGCGTAGCCAAACATTTGGATACTACTGTCACAGAATGAGAATGTTACACGGTATGTGCTGCACGTCTCATTGAGAGGTACTTTTGCATATAAATGTTGAAATAGCAGTGGTCACATTTCTGTCTAATTATTTTTTGAACCTCCATGTTTGGATCCAGATGCTGCACAAAGAAATCCTCCTGTGCCCAAACAAAGAAGTCACACCACATAAGACCAGCAACAAGAAGCTGGCCTGGTACCTGCCGATAGCAAGCATGAGTTTTCTTTAATTTGAAAACTCCATCTGACATCTGCAAATACTTGCAGTCAACGTAACTTTTTACATTTGGACATTCTATTTCAACCAAGCCAAATGATGGTGTTTCCTTGGGGTCATAAATGAGGCCATCAGGGGAGGCACCTAACCATGGGGCATCGGAGTGAATTACTAGCCCACAAATTGAATAATTCACTATATAATGGTGGGCGTATTCTTTTGCTATCTGAAACTCTATGTCAGAACCTCTCCGCATTTCTGCAGATTCTTTGGTACCCCTGATTATTCGCTCTGCAAGAGATTCAGCAGTGCTGTGACCCCTCACATGACACACTTCCCTAAATCTTGAGGAGGTTATTCTTGATTGTCGCAGCATGTGCCACTCGTGAATTTAGCTCTGGTCTCGTTGATGTCTCAATTCTGTGAGCCATATCAAAGGATAACTGTAAACTCTGCAAATGAAACTGTTCCTCTTCAGTGCAAACCCAGGCACACTTTGTTGGTGACAGATGACTACAAAGTGGAAGAGAATGAGAAGGTAGAGCATGGTGATGTAAATTCAGCATCCACAAGCTGCTTCTCCACACTCATCCCCATGGTTGTCAGCAGCGGCTTCTCCAGTGGATCCAAATCGCTGTATGCCTCTGCCACTCGAAGAACAGACAGGTCAGAAAGAGGCCCAGTCATTCCCATGAAGAGGGTACTCCTTTAAGTAAGAAAAAAAGAAAAGAAAAAAAACATGTATTTAACTCAGGGCAAATGGCTTGTACTTGTATAGCGCTTTTTTAACTAGTATTGACGACCTCCAAAGCGCAAGACGAACTCCCTAACCTCTGTGCCACGTCGCCCCTAAAATATATAAGGCAGCAAGACATGAAAATTAAGTATTATGCACATTATTTACCTTAATCCTCCTTTAGACAGTCGGCCCTGTACAGCCTTTATCATGTGTTCATAGATCAAGTGCAACTTAAATTTCATTGTACTTAAAATTTAGTCATATATTTTTATATAGTACTTCCCTATAAAATAGTATATTTTTTAAATAAAACTACAAAATAGTGTTATGTTAAAGTCATTATACGTAATGACTATAAAAATACAATGAACATAGCCATTAATTACTTGCTAAGCTTTACTGCATCACAGACTGAACTATTTTTAATGAAACATGTCATGCATGTGCACAGCTTTGAAACCTACAGCAGTTTGGGGTTTGTGTCATTGCTGTTCTGTTTCAGTACAGCTGTGACATAGAGCTCCTCAAAAGAAGCATGCAAAAGTAATAAAACGAAATAACACGGAGGCCTTAAGGAACACGACCATATGTTTATCAAAAATTTTGAACCTGAACATTCAGCTGAACTCGAACTCTCACAAATTAACAGTGCTGCCTTGCTTTTAGGTTTTGTGGCTTTTCGTGGTTCCTCATGCTTTCGGAAACAAAAAGAACCGTTGTTTCCCCCGTTACTTGGTCTATGTTTGACACTAACGACGGCAAACACACATTAAAGCAATACACTTAAAAATAAAATAAAAAATAACGTAAGAACATTGTCCGTTAGAAAGAATAATAATGTTTAGATACTTAAATAGCACAATTGTTTGTATAAGCAAAATTCCCGAGAATATTGCCTTCTAGCATAAGCTAAAGTTAATGCTAGCCACAAAGGTTAAAGAACTTTAAAGTAAGACTCACCTTCGTATCTATCCATCTATCCATACATCTTAAAACCTTTTTCCAGGTTGCTTGATAGGGCTTTGGATCCCGCCTTACAAATACGATGTACATCGTTAACACTAGGCAAACACCTACTGTAAAATAAAATTTTTAATAAAGCCAAGCCGCTTTTCCCCAAACAGGGAAGCTGACGTGCAAAGAGCCCATTGTTTTTTTTTAATATGACCATGTCTATCCCATCACAGTCAATTGAAGCCTTATTCAAAAATGTAAAAACAATAGGCCTAATTTCAATTTCAGCAACATCCCCCAAAACCCTTAACTGTACTATCTCGTCTCCACCCTTCCTGCAATTAAGTGTCATGTAACTTATCGCTATCTGTCTGATTTGGCCCCACATTTACAAAAAAAAATTATTAAATTCATTAGCTACTAGCATTCATATTATGCAGCGTCCTATTATTGTTAATAGAATGATCAGGCACAGTTGTAGACGCTGATTTATTACCCATTATCTTATTCAGAATATCCCAAGTTCCTTTAATATTATTTCAACATCTAAGATCTAAGATTTTATCATAATAATCCTTCTTAGCCTGAATGATTGTAATCCCTGTGACTGAGAAGGACATATATGCCACATGTCCATATAGTTATTTTATCGAGTGAACAGACTGTGATGATTAACCACATTAACATTGATTAAGTTACGCTTTTTAACGCTAATGGATACATTTACTACAGGCGGCCGGATAGTATAATTCATCATAACATATAGTATTGACATAGTAGGTATATTTACATACATGTATGTACATTTTGATTTTATTAAATTTTGTGTTGAATCTTATTGTGATTACAAGAGGCTGTTTTACCATTTATGCTGGTCAGTCATGTTACTCGCTGGTGGACGCAGTGTGGCAGAAAGAGTTTTTGCCTTTTACAGTTTAAACTTGGCTTATATTTAAAATGTAAAAAGGCAGATGTTGCTTAGATCAGATTGCACTTTAGATCCCCCCCCCCCATTTTTTTCTTAGGCCAATGAAAACCCAAACAGTCAAGCTGAGCCACACCCTGTGTGAGGTGCATAAAAACAGAGAGGAGATTAACTTTAACTTACATCCTGCATTGAACTCCCGGGTCATCAGGTCTCTTCTTTTAATCAGGCAAGTTCTTAAATGTTAATTTACTCTTTTACATATTTTCTGAAGCATTTTTGTCACTATAAATATCCTAAACATGCATTTTATAAATTAAGCACTATATGTGATTTGAATTTTAGGTCACCTTCATCATGGTTCCAGCTTTTTTCTTCTTACTCTTCCTCTCAGTGCCAAGTGTCTTACTGGTAAGAGTTTAAGACCAACTTTATACCCAGTGAAAAGTGTTGTAATTACTCGAAATGTTTGATAGACTATATCAAAAATAAACATGCTTCTAACCTTGGAAATAAATCACTTGGAGATAAATTAATTTTAGATTTAGCCAAAGGAAAAACTGAAATGTTTAGTCTTTAAAAAACACTGCTTGATTTTCCTTTTTGTAGAAACACATTTATTTGCATTGAAAAAGCTATTTTAGCAGGAATGTTTTGTATGTTTTGCAGTGCGCACCAGTTGATGTTGACGATGCATCTGGTGAGTTAAATAATATCTATTAGACATTTCACATTTAAATAATTGTTTAATATCCCATTCCTGTATTCACAAAGATTCTCAGAGTCCTCTCAGAGAGAGTCTTAGCTTAAGAGAGTTTCAGATCGCTGCTGAGAACAACTCTGAGTAAGCAAATGACTTTGATCTTAGTGATGAGGTGTTGTTGACTCCTTGGCTAGGTGTGATGCTGTCTTTCAAGGGCTGTGATTGGTTGAAAAAAACAACAACACAACTGCGCTTCCAGTGATCAAAGGAGAGAAATTAACCAATTAAACTTGATTAAGAAAGGTGTTTCATGTTGATGGTCCCTCAATCACAGTGTAAATAGGTGGGCTTTGAAGGGTATTGCTGCAGATCAATGCACCTTTCTCTCTGCGTGTCTTGGTGCTGTTTCACACAAGCCTGGAATATATATATATATATATATATATATATATATATATATATATATATATATATATATATATATATATATGTATATATGTGTATATATATATTCTTTGTCTATTTTCCTCTTTTTATTAATGATTATCCAACATTTTCTTCTTATTTATTTATCCTCTGGTAAAATTTCTGCTGCGTGCGATCTCTGACCTGGTCTTGTTTAAAGCAAAAGTTCAGACCTGTTTATTTAAAAGGGCTTTAGTACTCATAATTTGAACTTTTGTGTGATTGCATTTTAACTGTTCTTTTTGTGCTCTGTATTTATTTGTTTTAATTTGTAAAGCACTTTGGTCAATGCTAGGCATTGTTGGAAAGTACTTTATAAATAAGATGTATCTTTATCTTATATTTATATTTATATTTAGCAGACAAAGGTAATCCTCCTTCAATACTTCTGATTGTCTTTTGACAACTTCACCCAAGGCTTCAATGTGTATTATGAAGTTTTCCACATTCAGATAGATAGATAGATAGATAGATAGATAGATAGATAGATAGATAGATAGATAGATAGATAGATAGATACCAGGTTACCGTACTTTTAGGACTATAAGGCAAATAGTGAATTTACCCTGTTTAGAATTCCTGTGAGACCTTTTCAGCTAGATAAGTAGGACACGACTGATCTACTAACCACCTCCGTCCTAGGGCCACACCCTTCTTCAGTGGACAGGACAGGCAACCTAGTAGCCTGAGGCCACCTGTTCCCCAACCACTGCCCTAGTTTACAGTGGCTCCTACTTTTATACAACGGCACTTGTTACACAATCAGTATTTTTTTTAGAAACTCAAAAGTCCCTAAGGGGTTGTTTTAAAGTTTGGGCTACAGGCAACCTTTCAAGACCTCCTAAATATTTCTAGAACCATACACCATGTCTGTTTTACAATCATAGAAGAACTCAGAAAAACGTTGACTCAAAAAGTGAATGTCCACAACTTCTAACAAAATTTTTCATTAATACGCTTTAGCAGGGGACTAGCAACAGCATTAAGCAATATAACAAATTACAAAATTAAACTTCTAATCAACTCCCTATTTCTTATCTAAGGCTGCGTACTAATGTGTTCAGGAAAGAATTTTAAATTTGGAGGAGCAAACTAACCCAAACTTAAGGTGGAAACCCAAAATGTCTTTGAACTCTGGGTAAAGGAGTTGTCCAGCCGAACAACTTCCCTTCTCTCGATGGCTACCCCGATGTCCTGTTAATGTCCCTCTCACAAAGACTCACACTCTGAGCCCCTGCTTTGATGTCTGTGCCTGAGGCGCGTCTCTTCTGCTCGACAAGTTGGTTCAGCTTGAGAACTCACATCTTCGGCACATCTAGGCTCTTCTCATCGACCAGGTCAAACCACAGCAGTTCTTCTTAACAGGATTTGTAGAATCGTTGGCCCACAATTGTGGAGGAACACAGTCAAGTGGATAACGGCTCAGTCCCGGTGGTTCTCAGAGACTGGTGTTCTTCCCCTCGGCCCGTTGCTCTTCTTTTCCTGTCTTGGATCTTTTGTTCTTCTGCTCCATGCAGCGTGTCTTCTTGAGACGAGATCTGAGCCACGAGCACACAGATAATCTTTCCTTTATGTGGTGAAAGAACTGTTGGGAGGTTGCAGCGCTTCACACCCTCCCCTGCATCGAACAGCAGCATCACATCTCTCATTTCCCTTTATCCTTTACCGCAGGCAGCGAGTAAGGGGAGTTGAAGGCCTGGTTCCTCTTTGTCGGTGGAGCTGATGGTCTAGTTCCTCCTTTCTAACATTGCAAGGGGCCCTTCGACCCTTTACCCCACTCACAAACTTGATGGAACCAAATGTCTAGTTCCTCTTCTTCTGCTATAGATGGACCACATCCTCCTTTCTTCTCGGGCAGACTTACTGCAAACAACATCTGCTCCTTCTCTCTAACCGTTGTTACATTTTTCCATTCAGCGCTCACTTACTCCTCCACGGTACCACATCCTCCTCGCTGAATACGCCAATTCCATTTTCCACTCAGCCTGTCTGCACTAAAACACTCATTACTTCATTTATTTAATACATAAGTACTTGATCCTTTTAGAAAAAGAAAAACAATTGGTCAATCATATAATTCAATACAGAGAAAGCAACCAGTTTAAACATACAATTACAGAGCTCTCTATGTTGTCCTTCTTTAACTTTACAAATTTATTGTCCAAATTAATTCCTAATTTGTAAGCAACAGGGGATATGGTCGAGCTCACCACATCACCGATTTTAGAGGTATTTTGACAGCACTTAACCCCAAGTTGCCTACCGAGCTGTGTATCGGTGTATAAATGTGAGCGTGTTAGTGAGTACGATTGGGTGAATGTGGCTTTAGTGTACAGCGCTTTGGGTGGTCAGCATGACTGAAAAAAACGCTATACAAGTTCACTCCATTTACCATATAAGAGACACTGAATTATAAGACGCGTCAGATATTCTTCCTAAGTGTGTAATATCACGCCGCCCCTCCGGTAGGGTGACCAGATGTCCCCCATTTCTGGGGAGCGACCCCGTTTTGGATGACCTGTCCCCAGCAAAAGCTGTACCCAGAAATGGCCCCGATTTCAGTGTATCATGGTGGCGTAAAAAAGTTTAGTGCAACAATATTTAACCATTACTGCTGCTGTCCCAGACATAGTAGAGCTAATCCTAATCCAAGACCTGGGCTAAACACACCTTTCCCACTCCATCGGCTAAGGCAAAAATAACCAACCCCCAGGCAGAGACACTGTGTAGTTGTCATCGCCTCCGCTTAACAAACTCAGAGACGTTCCCGGTTTTTATTAGCAAAATCTGGTGTTAAATACTTGACCTGTTTGCAGTCACCTTACAAAAAAGGCATGGTCCAAAAAATAGATAGCTCAATGTCCAGAATAAAGAAACCAAATGAGAATTTGACAAGGGCTAAGCAGAGGAGGCAAATCCACAATACAATACCGAGTCAAAAACAGGCAAGGCAGGCCAAAAACACTGGAAGTCTATTCAAACTAATGGCTTTTCAGGAATCTGACACTAGATGACTATGGGAGCTCAGTATATAAAGAGAGCAACAAAGGTGGAAGAGATAAAGTAAATGAGCTGCCACAGGTGCAGCTGCTCACACCAATCAGCAGAGCAGAGACCGAGACACAGCCAGGTGCACCGCAATTGACAACAGATCATGGGGAAAACAGGCAAACAGAACAGAATGAATGACACTTCTGGGGCAACGGTGGCTCAACAGGAAGTCATCTTGTGATTGGGAAGTTGCGGTTTCAATTTCCTCTTCCTTCCTTACCACATATTACTATTGCTCCGACCAGGCACTCAACCCCAAGTTACCTATCCTTAATACAGTGTATAAATGTGTGCATAATTGCAAAGTGTTACTGGATGAATGTGCACTTTGAGTGGTCAGTTTGACTAAAAAACACAGCATATAAACACCTTTACCACTATATGCCAGAAATCTTGTAAGTAACATACTTTCAATGTCTGAGCACAACGTCTCCTGTGCAGAGAGGAGCAGAGCTTTTCAATTATCAAGTGATCTTTTAGCTTCCCTGTTAAACCGCCTTGACGGCCACGTTTCCACCGCTGGTCACAACGCCTACGCTTGCTCCTCCTCCAGCGTGTGCTGCTCAGCGAGTCCGCCGCATTGTGGGCCTCTGAAGCCACGTGAACAATCTAGAGTAGTTTTATTTACAAGTCCAAAAACACTTGATGACCGTAACTGCAGCAGGCGCTGGCGGTCATATACTAACCTTCTGGATCGATGTATAGTTTGTAGCGTGCTAGGCGGCATATGTTGGTAGAAATGCTCGCAGGTTGTCGGGAGCTGTAGCAGTCGCAGCCGTTCAGGGCGCCGCTATCTTGGAGTCAGGCCCCTTGATTCAGACCTTGTCTTCAAAAATATGCCAATTGCTCTTGTCTGTTGTGGTGAATAAAGAGCTGTGCGAAAATGCAGAGTCCCAAAATGTACTGACTGACACCTATACAGTGGCAACAAGATTTGGAGCATGGCTGAGACTAGATACAAGCAGTTTTCCTTTGGCAGGAGGAGCTAAACTTTAGAGATAGTACAAGCAGCTCCGCAATCCGGATAGAGTTGCTTTTTCTCACTGTTGAGCAGGCGCACTGGAAGCTGTTTCAAGCGAGGGGGGCTGATGGCTTGGTTGGAAAACATGTGACGTCATTGTGTTGAGGGCTGTGGCTGACGGCTGACGTTAGGGTCACGGGGGGCGTAATGCAGCCGCTGTCTGGTGAACATTATTGTACACTGATTGCACGAAGAAAACTAAAATGATGCGGCGTGCTGCTGCTGCAGCGCATCAACTCCGCTTCTCCGGCCCCGTCTAGCGATCGCCACCTCCCCTCCGCCGCTATTTAAGTAGTAGAACAATGACTAGTGCAGAATTAAGTTGTATTTACCGGAGATGAAGTGTAGACTGCAAATTCTGTCGTGGTATGATGGCTCCCACAGTGCGCTCTTTTCATTGAAAATATCCATTTCTTTCTTTCTCTTAAATGACAGAAACGTACATCCGACGATTTGGAATGCCTCTGTGTGCAACCGGGAGCACAACAAGTCGTAGGCATTGTTTAGATTCCAAAAATAAACTAACTAAACAGGGCAGTCAAACTTTTTTAAAGTAGCAGGCCGCACACTATCAAGTAGGAGGGTGCACTTATGCCGGTGCCCAAACCCTGGAGGGGAGAATTTTGAAAAATAGTCTCCCTGATGTATTTTGGAAGCTTTCAAGACAGGTGATTATTTAAACAATAGAGTCACAGTGCATGTTTCAAATTCAATAAAAGGCAAAAAATGTGAATGATCAATTCTTCAAAAACATTTCTTTTTTATCATTATTCTTAAAACATTATTTTTTCACATGATGTTATCATCATGTTTTAACAAGGTAAGGTAATCTCCATTTGCATAAAATTAGTTTAATTTGAATTACTAGCACCACATAAAACAGATCAGATTAGGTGAGGTCTATTCATCTTAATATTATTATTCACAGTTCTGTTCTAAAAACGATCGTAACATTTCTTCAAGAACCAAGTCGAATTTTTATGATAAAAATACAGGGTTGGAATTTGAAATTGAATTTACATGTTGAATTTATTTCAGTCAAATCGCTCTTTCGAAATCTCTTATCTCAGTTTAATTTCACTTGCACTCATCACACACACAATATCATATCATCTACGAGGATTCTAGAGACAAACACAAAATGCATCCCCTGAAAAACTTCGATAATTTGCTGCTGTAATATTATATTATATGTAATATTATTGATTTTTCAGAATAAAAAGCTAACAGATGTGCATAATCAAAAAATATCAGAAATACAATTAAAGAGCATTCAGTATTGTAAGAAAGCCCGCACTGTTTCTGGATAAATACATTACTGTATGAGTTAAGTTCTGTTCCGTTTTATGCCTCTTTCCTTGTAAGTTTGAAATGTCCCATGCTCCTGAATGCACCATAGCTTTCTGACGCTCGTGAATGCATCACACTGGTCTATGAACCACTGAGCTATATAATATACTGGAGTGCTGATTTTGCCGAAAAACTGAAGTCACTGGCCGCCATCTTGCTGCTCCCTACTCTCATAGAATCCCATAGGATTTGGTTGCAATAACAAGCAGTTTTCTGGCTGTGTGAAAACGTTTCGCAGGTAATTCTACAGTCAGTGGATGTACTAACACTATCAACTACTAGGAAATTAGGTGCTGAAATATTTTACATGTTATTCATATTAAATATATATATGTATATATAAGTATGTGTATATCTATATATGTATATATATATGTATACACATATGTAAATATATGTTTTTGTATATTGTTATTTATATATTTATAAATGTTAAACATATATATTTAAATAAATAAAATGCAAAATATTTCAGCACATGACTTTCTCAGTTCTTGATATTTTTAGAACATAACATAAAAGTATATGGCATTTGACATTTTAAAAGTCTTAAGCCCCCACTGATCATGAGAAAATCCTCGTTATTTGATGCTGTAGCGCACATATTCCCTAGTTACTGGGGGAAAATAGGGAGTACCAATATGGCGGCTGGTGGCTTCAAAGCGACTCGTTCAAACAGACGGTGATTAGCACTCCAGTGTATTATATAGCTCAGTGCTATGAACGCGGTGCTGTGCACGTTTGATCTTCCGCTTAAAAAGCTTTGCAGTTTCAAAACTCACGTCGGCTCTCACGGTTTTATTGCACTTTTCGGCATAACACCGGTCTGTGTTTTGATCGGAAAAGAAAAGTAGCATCTCGGTTGGAACAAGGAACCCAATCACTCGTTAATGTTGCTCTCAGTGGAAACAGATGCTAAGGTGATTCTTGGGATGTATAATCGGGGAAAAGTAGGTGGCGGCAGGAGCTGCTATAGACGGAGATTTGCCGCCGTTGACGGGCTACTTTTGACTACACTGTAAAAAAAAGTGTAATATAACAGAATTTTACTGTTTATTTTACAGATTTTGTCTGTATTTTTAAAATACCATTTAATTTATAAAAAAAACCTGTGATTTTACATGTCAAATGTAAACTAACATGAAATCACTGTAACTGTGAAAACACACAATATTCCTGTTCTTTTACAATAAAACCCTATTAGAAATCCATATATTTATTGTTAAAATACGTTCACAAATATATCGTAATTTCACAAATATTTCGCTGTTATTTAAGGGAATAAACTGTAAAATTCAACTTTAAAACTGTAAAAAAAGTTAAAAATCATTTAAAGTTACTGAGTAATTAAAAGTAAAATAACTATTTAATTAGTAATTTTACTATAATTTCTTTGTTAATTGACTAATGTTTTCATTAAAAATAACTACAATTAGTGCAATTTCCTAGATGGTAACATGTATTAATATTATTTTAACATTTAGTTTCAAAGGTCTTCTAAACAGGAAAGTTAAGGAGGCCAATACCAGGATAAAACCACATAAACTAGGCCTACATGCTTTTCATCTGATGTAATTTACAGGAATAAAAAGTAATAGAAAGTATGAAACATTGCAGGGCCACACTGTAGGCTAATGTTTATTTATATATAAATCCAAACAATGTAAATCGCAAGGTCTTGAATTATGTTACAGCAAGTCTGAACAAAACACGTTTAATCAGGAGACATGCTACAACGTTTCCCTGCACACACACGTACACCAAAAAACAACAACGTCTCACAGCACCTGAATGGAACAACGTGATGACAACAACGCGACAACTCATTTGTGAAAAGCGTGGGTCCCGTTTGGGTTGGTCAACAGGATCTGTTTGAGAAGAAGAAGAAGAAGAAGAAGAAGAAGACGTCCCAGAATCTTTGCTAACCCTAAACAGGTGTCAACCCAACAACGTTGCGCGGCGGTTCCCGTTGGTCGTCTTCGAGTGAACAGCAGCTAATGCCCGATGTCAAGGCTGGAGGAAGGACGGAGGTAGAAGGCAAGTATCAAACTGAAGCTGAGTAGCATTAGATTTATTTACCATCATGCTTCTTAATTACTCAATCGGCACAAAATCCGCTAGCATGTGGACATGTTAGCTTAACTATGACGACAAAAGCATGACCGTTGGCGTCTTCACGTTGTGTAATTATATATTGTCGGCTGACGATTAAACTGAACGTTACAACCTTGAAATGATTATAGGAGTTGTTTTACCGATAAATCAATTAGAAGCGCCGTGAAAACGGCTGCAAAGCGCGCTCCCGAGACAGGGGGAACAGATTTTCACGGGGGAACAGAATTGCGCACACCTGTTCGCGCGACTTAACTAATACATGCAGCCTTTCTTTTCTTGCTATGTCCCGCACACTCTCCCGCTCTCATTCTCTTACACGAAGTTTATTTTTTTTAACATATGTTAAGATGCTTAATTTTGTTTCATCAACGTTGTCACGACCAGCCACTGACGTTAGCTTACCACTTAACAGTGAGCCATTACGTTTGCTTTTGTGATCTAACTGACACAGGCGGAGAGAAAGACGAACATTTGTTTAGAGCTGCAACAATTAACAATAATCGATTATTAACCCTCTTGCCTCTTCTACATTTTCACTAGTTTTTTGGCCACAACTTTCACTGTATCACTTGAAATTAATGTGTGATATTTGGCTAGGATAGGAAGCTTAATTTCATGTAACTTTCAAAATTTGGTTTTGAAATTTTGCTAACATCAATAATACACTGGGTAAAAAAAAATCATACTCGACCTACGCTTTTTTTAAATTATACTGAGATTTGGTAATGGTTTATTTCAACCAGTTACTTTCTTTCTTACTTGTCTTTCAACACTAGTCACTGGTCAACATTAAATTCAAAACAATATGGAAAAATATGTACATGATAAGTTAACAATCATCTTTATTGGGGGTAGATTGGCTAACACAGTTTAGGTCAACTATTTTACAACCAATAGCTTGGTTGTATTTCGATTTTTGGCAAATTTCATGGTTCATATTTTTTTTTCCACCATGTGTACTTTATTGTTACACCTCATGACGTGTCCTATATGCCAGCATTTGCATTGTATGAAGTGAAACAAGCAAGGCAGAGCATGAAATGTTGGAAGCCTGAGCAGAAACTAGATTATTATCCTTTGCCTGTGTACAAGCTTTGTGGGGCAAGGGTAATTTCACTTAAACATAGCATTGTTGACTCTGAGTAAGTTAAAAGTTAAAATATGACACTAATCCTTGAAAAACTGTATTTTTCATCCCTTCTAGTCCTCCTAGGCATGGATACAGAGAGCCCACTTCTGTCTTTCATCAAATCAAGTCTTCCTAAAATGAGAGACCATGAGCCTTTGTTGCAGCGTCTGCAAGATTTAGGAGTTGAGGACCTGGAAGACCTGAGCTACCTGCAGGAGAGTGACCCCCTTTCTGTCCTGAGACCAATTGAAGTCAGAAAGCTTCTGTCACTGCTCAAAAAGACAAGTATGTATTTCAATTTGTACAATAAACTTTGACATTAGAAAATTGTGCATAGTCAAAGTATATTTTTTAGGTACACCTGTTCAAATGAATGCAGTCCAATACAGAAGTTCTACTATTAATTATACTTCAAAGAATCTTCTCCACATTTTTGCTGATGTTTTCAAAAAAGGTGATAACTAGACTGTACCTTGTTCATCATTGATTTCATAGTGGGTGTTAGTGGTGGTGTACCGTACTGCATGATATTGAGAAGGGAACAGTTTGACGTGTGTCAATTGGCTACTTAGTATATAATTATGGTGGGTATTAATATACCCCGATTGAGCTATGTGATGTCTGTATGGCTAAATATTACTACTATCTGTCCTTTATTAAGGCCAACAAGATGTCTTGGGCACTCCTCCAAGCAACCAACAGTTCAGCAGAGCCAGTACCAGTACAAGTCCAGTAACACAGTCTGACGAGATGCACCTTTCTGGTGAGTATATGCATTTGTTGCACAGAATCACTTTTATGAAGAAATTACATTTCTGAGCCTGATGCTGATAAGGAAAAGGGCTCCATGAAAACCCACCTATTATTTCTGTATTCTCATCAGGTGGTTACAGCTTAGAAACTACAAGTTCACCGCAGTCAACACGTAGTTCAAGTGTGGGTATCACACCTCGTCGAAAGTCTGATAACAGCTGGCATTTTAAATTTCAAATTCCTTGGCAGAAAATTCCATCTGAGATCATCAGAAAGCTGGAAACGGGAAACCGGCCAACAAAAAGTGAGAGACTTGAAATCATAGTTGTTGGAAGTTGCGGTCTTTTGTCTCTGTTTATCACAAAATATTCCCCTTTTCTCTTGTCTTTGTACACAACAGGAAACTCAACTTTGGCAGCGGAGAATTTCATGCTGTCTGTGGACCAGACCATTGTGAATGGCCACATCAGAATCTTCAGTGATGCTCTTATGCTGATGTTTGGTTCGTACTACTGTATGAACATATCTTACCCAGCAGCCCAGGCATCAACTTTGGAGTTCTTACAGAGGTAAGACAGCACTAGTCAATTTAATACATCAAAATAAGATAATATATATATTATCTCCCAGTGCTAGTCGCCCCCCTTTTTGTTTTTCTTCAAAATTGCACATTGCCTATTTAAAATGTCCCTGTGTCCACATACTTTGACTTGAAATCAAGTGCCTGACCTCTTCTGAAAAGCTGAGGCCCTGTAGAATGGTACCAATAGATTGATTGTGTGATAAACTGCCAGTGTGGAACAAAGGGTAGAATATTAGTTTTCTTTGGGGGCTGTTTTGTACACCTGTGGAAATGACCACATTCTGCCCCCTTGGTCACTTATATCGTCTTGGAAACACAGCTGAGACCCACTACCAGGTCTAGGATAAAGTATGACTTCTAGGGAGTCATTTTTGTGTGGGCATACACGTGCGATTTTCTCAGTGTTCTTTTGGAGACTCCAAAAAGGACCTTTGGTTGCCAAAGATAAAACATTCAGTACTAACCTGAAAAACCTGAGGAGGTTTGTGGAGGTTTAGCTGTATTACCTTCAGCGTACATTCACAGCAGGGAAGCCTGACAGGCTGCTGCGTATGAACACTCATGCTAGGAGTCACTCAAACCAGACGGGAACCAACACTGCCACTGAGGAGGCCCCACTGGGAGGTGGAGTTGGGTCGCGGAGAAAAGCAGCATGGAGCTGCTGAGATGGACCTGAATGGACATTATTGAAGATGGCGCTGGCTCCTGCCCGGTCTAGGAGACTTGTCTTGCAGTCAGCAGGCAGATCTCCGGTCAGGCTTTTCTGCTGTGCATGTAGGCTGAAAGTAAAGCACCTGCACTTCCACAAGTCTCCAAGCATTTCCTGAATTTATCCAAATATCACATAACAAAATAATATCAAAAACTTAATTTGAATGTTCTGATTTTATTGTAAGAGGAAAAACAACCTTGTTTTCTTTTTTTCTGATTGAGTTATGAAATGGAAAAATGAAAGACCGACCCATGAAAACAATTAGAGTACAGTCCACACTGACTTTTTTTTTTCCCATTTGACAGGTGCCTCTTCAAGATAAATCCAGACAAGGGATCAAAAGTGGAGCGGAACGCCACCAAAAGAAAACTTGCAGTCAGTCCAAAGGTTCTCATACTGATCACCAGAATTGCAGACTGCGAGTGGAGGGAATAAGAAGTGCTCACAAGTTATGTATAATTTGTCCAAGTTACAGACTGTTATGGATTAATATCCAGTGAGGTTTCACATAAGCTGTTATGTAGCTTTGCTTTCAATGATGTGGATTACTTGGCCAAGTTATGGATGCCTTTTGGATGTATGATTACTTGACCCAGGTTATGGAAATGTTACTGTAAATTGGTAACAACTTTTTTCTTTTCTTTTTTTTACCTTTTTTTTGTTTTAGAACCAGTCATTTTAATTTAATTGTTTTTATTTTTTGAATATTGCTGTAATAATGGTTACAGTTAAATAAAAATACAGAGAATGGGAAATTATGGCTATTGTTCAGCTTAGTGTCATTCAAGCACAACAGTTCATTTAAGCCCCTTTTCCCACTAGCCAAAAACCGGTTTAAACCATTTAAAATTTAAATAATTCTGGTGTTATTAGGTGATTATAGTTTTAGTTGAAAGTCTGTTAAATATTCGGGAAATCAATGTAAAAGAAAACAAAAAATTAAATTTACACCTAAGTTTTGAAAGATTAAAAAAAATATTGTTGTATACTGTTACTTTACATCTAATATAAAGTAATATACAGCTTTTTTACATAAAACAATGCCATTAAAGCCAACTAATAGCACATTTCTGTAAATGTAAGCATTATTATTCATATTATAATGTTAATTTACCATCTTTATGGGTAATTTCATTGTTTTAAAACATAATGTTTAAGTAAATGTTAAAAACAAATATAACTAAATATGCATTTGATGTGATCTAAAAATAATGGTAAATTATTGCAATTGTAAACCCAAGATCACGTTTTTCAACATTTTTTTAACATGTTTTGAAAGATGAATCACATTATTTTGTGTCCATATACTGTTATATTACATCAAATATAAATTATTATACAACCTTTTTCCATTAAAAAAACAGCTAGGAACAGAACATTTCTGTGAATTTAAGCAGTATTATTCGTAAGACAACATTTATTTACCATATTTCTAGGTAATTTCATTGTTTTTAAAATGTGACTGTTTGTAATTAAACATTAAAAATAGGATGAAAATACGACAAAAACTTGTTAAATTACAACTACAAACTGTATTTTAATTATGGAAAATAACCGTATTTTTATGAGAAAGTAATTATCTGTTATTTCACAGTATTTTTCTGGCACCCCAGCTGCCAGAATATTACCGTTTTTTTAAGGTTTTTTTTTTACAGTGTACCCTGCTAAAGGTACGCTCTAAATCACCCGTTTTGTCATGTAGTAGACGAGAACAGTACTGTTTTTTGCCTACCCGCGGGACCCGGATGTAGCGCTGACGTCACGTCACGTGTGAACTGGTCTATTATGTTACTCCACAGCCCCCGTAAAGCCCTTTGATATTGTATCTGTTTGTAATTATTATTATTCTATATTGTTCTTGTATGTTCTTTTTTACGAAAAAAAAAAAAAACTACACAGCCCCCCACCATGGGGGGCTGATGCTATGACGAGGGAGACTGCAGCCCCCGCAGCACCCTCCTTCCCGCGTCTATGCTGTTGAGAGGACCCAACTGTGGTGATACCACCGTTTAAAAGCTTATTTAATTAATTCAAGTTTAATCATTTTAATGTAATTGGACACATCTCCCTGATGGGAGACTTCAGAGCAGAAGCATAATCTGTAGTCATCCTATATTGAATAGTAGAAAATAATGGGGGATTGATACCAAACAGTGCTAAAACCAAAGTCCAACTTGCAAGTATATGTCCAAGTATTGTTGAGATTTTTTTAAGTAGAGAATGCAACATCAAATTATACAGTAACTTTGAAGTAAATTTCTAAATGATTATTGTTTTGATATTCTGAAATTCTTTTGTTTTTTTATTTGCAGCAGAAACACCGATGCTGCTTGATGACATTGTCATACCTGATATACAGTCCAGGAACGCAGACCCATGCACTGCCTGGGGCTGCAAGTGGCCCAAATCTGAACGCTTTGTCTACGTGCCCTACAACATCTCCACTGCCTATAGTGAGCAGAACTGCTTTTAAATAACAATTTACATTAAGCGAACAATATTGCCTTCATGTTTAATTAAATATTCTGAGATTGGTAAAAAGCTTTAACCGATCATTCTACTTGTCCATAGGTGAGGAGGAGCGCAACCGCATCATTGATGCTCTAAAGAGCTTCAATGAGTCTACTTGCATTCGCTTTGTCCCACGTAAATCATCTCATCGTGATTACATACACTTTTTTTCAGGCGAAGGGTATGAACACACACACACACACACACACACACACACACACACACACACACACACACACACACACACACACACACACACACACACACACACACACACACACACGTCACTGTTCCAACATAAAACTGAATCATATCACATTATAATTCTGTTATATATATATATATATATATATATATATACTGTATACAGGACTGTCTCAGAAAATTTGAATATTGTGATAAAGTTCTTTATTTTCTGTAATGCAATTAAAAAACATGAAATGTCATACATTCTGGATTAATTCCAAATCAACTGAAATATCGCAAGTCTTTTATTGTTTTAATATCGCTGATTATGGCGTACAGCTGAAGAAAACTCAAAAATCTTATCTCAAAATATTAGAATTTTTCCTCAGACCAAGTAAAAAAAATAAATTATAACAGCAAAACAAAATCAAACATTTGAAAATGTCCATTAATGCACTCAATACTTGGTTGGGAATCCTTTTGCACAGATTACTGCATCAATGCGGCGTAGCATGGAGGCAATCAGCCTGTGGCATTGCTGAGGTGTTATGGATGCCCAGGATGCTTCAATAGCGGCCTTTAGCTCATTTGCATTGTTGGGTCTGCTGTCTTTCAGCTTCTTCTTCACAATACCCCACAAATTCTCGATGGGGTTCAGGTCAGGGGAATTGGCAGGCCAATCAAGGACAGTAATGCCATGGTCAGTACACCAGTTACTGGTGGTTTTGGCACTTTGGGCAGGTGCCAGATCTTGGTTGTGCAGCGTTTCCTGACACATTTCCCCCTTCCAACACACTTTTTGTGAATGTGCTTTGAAACTGCACTCTGTGAACAGCCTGCTCTTTGAGAAACTTCTTTTTGTGTCTTACCCTCCTGATGGAGGGTGTCAATGATGGTCTTCTGGACAGCAGTCAGATCAGCAGTCTTCCCCATACTTGGGATTTAGTTTACTGAACCAAGCTGAGTGTTTTTCAAGGCGCAGGAAACCCTTGCAGGTGTTTTGAGTTAATTACGAGTGACGATTCAAGTGATTAGTTGAATAGCCTACTAGTATACTTTTTCACGATATTCAAATTTTCTGAGACAGTCCTGTATATATATATATATATATATATATATATATATATGTATATATATATATATATATATATATATATATATATATATATATATATATAAATAAATATATATATATATATATCTATATATCTATCTATATATATATATATATATATATATATATATATATATATATATATATATATATATATATAAATACGTAGCTGCACAGTGATGTAGTGGATTGCATTGTTGCCAGGCAGCAAGAAGTTCCTGGGTTCAAATCCTACCTTTGTCCTGAGTCTTTCTGCATGGGGTTTGCATGTTCTCCCTGTGCATGCGTGGGTTCTCTCCGGGTACTCCGGCTTCCTCCCACAGTCCAAAAATATGACAGTTAGGTTAATTGGCCTCTCTAAATTGTCCTTAGGTGTAAGTGTGTGCGTGAATGGCTGTTTTTCTCTGTGTTGCCCTGCGATAAACTGGCAACCTGTCCAGGGTGAACCCCGCCTCTTGCCCATTGACAGCTGGAGATAGGCACCAGCACCCCTCGTGACCCCACAAGGGATAGGTGTGTTAGAAAATGGATGGTCAAAATGGATTAACTCTTTGTCAAACTTTTAAGTAAAAAAAAAATAAATGAAAAAACACCAGACAAACAGACATAAGCAATTGTCCCCTTAATCAGCTGTTTCTTGATTTTTCCAGGATGGCACAATCACTATTTTAACCAAAAAAGGTTAAGAATGTCACAACAAATGGCTATCCTTTTCCCCATAAAATTTCTCAAAGAGCTTAAACAATTAAATCAATTTAATAAGGTTGTATAAAGTAAACCATATTTACAACAAAGACCAGGACCTGAACAAGTATTTATTTTTCCACTTGTCACTCTGCGTGTACCTTTCAGGTGTTGGTCCTACCTAGGACGTCAGAAAGGAGGACAGAAAATCTCCCTGAAAAGAAAGGGCTGTTTCCGTTTTGGCACAATACAACATGAGATACTTCACGCTCTGGGCTTCAACCATGAACAGTCCCGCTCTGACAGAGACGAATACGTTTGGATTCTCTTCAAAAACATTGAGGAAGGTAAGTTTGAAGTAAAAAAAAAAAGCTGTTTCAAAGTTCGATCTTTCACTTGTATAGATACAAATTTTAAAGATTTGTTTAGTTTTAGCAAATTTAGTGTCTTAGAAATATTGTAATGTTACTTTAAAAAGTGTAATTAATTCAATGTTTGTGCTGCAAAAATTGTGTTTCCCACATTCATACTTTCAGGTTTTTAAAATAAAAATATTTAGTCCACAAACCAGGTCAAACACTTTTTTTTTGTAAAATTTAAAGAGTTTTGGGGGCCGACTACCCTCAGATCTCAAATTTTGCAATTTTTGGCAGCTAAACTGCAACATTTGACCAATATTTGCCAACAGCTGACACTGAATATTTTCTCTGTTCTGAATGCGGGGCAGGAAAGGAGGGCAACTTTAAAAAGAAGAAAACTAACAACTTGGGGACTCCGTATGACTTCAACTCTGTCATGGAATACCCCAAGTGAGTCTTCACCAGCACTCATACAGTTATTAACTATAATGCTCCACTTATTATTTTGACTCCAATTCTCTTTTTAAAGCAAAGCCTTCTCTAAAAATGGGAAACAAACCATCGTTGCCAAAAGCGACCCAGATCTGGTGTTTGGACAACGCATAAAAATGGACGTCAATGACATCGCCCGCGTCAACAAGCTTTACGAGTGCTGTTAGTAAAAAAATTAAATAAAAATAATAATATATATATATATATATATATATATATATATATATATATATATATATATATATATATATAGCTAATGGGTGTGTAAATCTGCCTAAATGAAAAGTTACTCATTACTTTCTATGTTTTTCTTTGTCTTGTACTCAATCAGAACTCCATGGTTTGACAACTTCAACTTCCAGGTGGATCAGGATCGTATTCAATACTGCCTTCGTACTGAAAACTACTGGGAAAGAAACAGCAAGCATCTACAATCACATTTATTTTATTTCTTTTTTGTTTTTGCTTTGGCATTTAGGGATAATAAACAAATATAGGAAAAAACATGTATGGCTCTTAAAGGGGAAAAAACAACAAAATTATGGGTTAAGGAATTCTGCTTTGCAATGAACCTTATTTGTAGAAGAATGTACTAATCTTTCAATAAAGAAGCATATTTCGAAAAAGGCTGTGGAGAAGTTTTCTCAGATCATTGCTTTAAAGGGATAGAAAAGATAAAGTTTTAAGTATCCCTGTACTAGAACTGGTGCGTCTATATGGTATATTGTATGTTTTACTAAAAGATGAGCTAATAGATATTTCACAGTCTAATTTTTGGGATTAAATGTTGTCATAGCAGACATTTTAAGAGTAGTAACAAATATGTTGTTACATAGAAAAAAAAGATGGACTGAAATGGAATGAATTTATAAAGCATGTTTGTAGTCATAGTGAACACTCAAAGCACTTTACACTATAGCCACATTCACCCAATCACACTCACTACGGGCCGCCTGCGGTAGAAATTCAGCCCGACAGTCAGATTTGGAGAGGCATTCAATTTTATTGTATTGATGGATGCAAGTGAAGACATAATGTTGACATGAACAGTTTATTTTCAGAATAAAAACACCATCTTCAGCAACTAAAACTGTATATGTATTTAATGATTGCAGTGGTGCTGCAATCATTAAACACAATACATATTTATGGTGGGGATGTTTCATCAACTTGCACTCTATTAGTAGGCACCTTTACTGTAGAGGCACACATGTTCATTGTTGTCACATATGTTCACATATAGCCTTTTAATCATCAAAAGAAGTTTAAAAGTAACTTACCAATATTTTTTTTTGATATTCTGTAAGAAACCACAGAGTTCAGGAATATGATGGTGCCCTTTTTCCACAAAGAGGAGTGGTGAGCTTCTCCAGACCCGTCACTTCCGCAAACACCAGCTCCAGCCTCTACGTCACGCGCAGTCATGTCACTTCCAGAACCTCGTCTCACCCTGCCCAAGCTCTTTAGGGGTGATCCCGAGCATTGTCGGGCATTCCTCACCCAGTGTGACATTCATTTTGAGCTTCAGCCGTCATCTTATCCCACTGATCGCTCAAAAGTCACATATGCTATATCCTTGCTGGCTGGTAAAGCAAGACTGTGGGGAACATCTGAGTGGCAGAACGACTCCCCTCTATGCCACTCATATTATGATTTTTCCCGGGAGTTGGTCAGAGTGTTCAGCCCAGTGTTGCCCTGCTAGGAGTCCACTAGGGGGCTTTTGGCTCTCAGGCATGTACGACCGGTGTCAGAGTCTGGTCCGCATTGCCGGGAGTAAGTCGGACTTGTTTCTGGTGAGAGTTGGACTCCGCCAAGGCTGCCCTTTGTCACCGATTCTGGTCATAATTTTTTTGGACAGAATTTCTAGGCGCAGCCAAGGTGTTGAGGGGATCCGTTTTGGTGGCCTTAGGAATGCGTCTCTGCTATTCGCGGATGACATGGTCCTATTGGCTTCATCAGGGCGTGATCTACAGCTCTCACTGGAGCGGTTCGCAGCCGAGTGTGAAGCAGCCGGGATGAAAATCAGTGCCTCCAAATCCGAGACCATGGTCTTGAACCGGAAAAGGGTAGAGTGCCTTCTCCGGGTTGGGGAGGATGTGCTGCCCCTAGTGGAGGAGTTCAAGTATCTTGGGGTCTTGTTCACGAATTAGGGGAAGATGGAGCGGGAGATCGACAGGCGGATTGGTGCAGCGTCTGCTGTGAAGCGGGCGCTGTACCTCGATTTACCAGTGGATCTACGTTCCTACCCTCATCTATGGTCACAAGCTTTGGGTCGTGACCGAAAGAACGAGATCCCGGATACAAGCGGCTGAAATGAGTTTTCTCCGTAGTGTGTCTGGGCTCTCCCTTAGAGATAGGGTGAGGAGCTCAGTCATCCGGGGAGGACTCAGAGTAGAGCCGCTGCTCCTCCACGTCGAGAGGAGCCAGTTGAGGTGGCTCGGGTATCTGGTCAGGATGCCTCCTGGACGCCTCCCTGGTGAGATGTTTCAGACACGTCCCACCGGGAGGAGGCCCAGGGTAAGACCCAGGACACGCTGGAGGGACTATGTCTCCTGGCTGGCCTGGGAACGCCTTGGGATTCCTCCTGAGGAGCTGGCCCAAGTGGCTGGGGAGAGGGACGTCTGGGCCTCCCTACTGAAGCTGCTACCCCCGAGACCCGACCCCGGATAAGCGGAAGAAGACGGACGGACGGACGGTTATGTCTAGCTCGGTTCAGTTCAGTCTGCTTACTGTTTACACTTGAGAGTTATCTCGGTTACCAAGCTTGGACTGGTCTCAGCTCAGTTAAAAAAGGGTAGTGTAAACGGGGTAAAAAAGCCTTTGTTTGGACTACAATCCTCGGCTCTCAAGATTTCTGTCATGAACAGGGGCGGAGGACCCAGTATTCAGCCAGACAAGCAGATGCTGTTTTAAAGGCAATTTATTAAAGGACGGGTAATGGGTCAAAATGGGAGTGACAGGCAGGCAGAATGATAAATGGAAACCAGTTCAGGGTCAAACCAGGTGATAAATGTGCATGATAGTCCAGAGCAGATGCTGGGCACAGATTTGGGGAACAGATCCAAGTTTGGAAACGGGCAGGCTCAATAAACAGGGGTCAGGCAAGCTCAGAAAACAGATTCTGTACAAGCCAGAAATACAGCAGTACAATGGTGTTATTTGGTGACGCTTTGCCTTAACTACCACTCCAGTCTCCTCACTCACTCTTCTGCAGGCTTGGTCCTTTCTGGATTTATCTTGGTAGTATTAATTGGTTGAGTCATACAACCCAGGCCAACCATAGGCTGCTATTATCAGCTTGTCTTCAATGTAAAATGAAAACAGCTTTGTCTCCGCAGCAGTACTTCTGCCCACGTCACAGCCACATCAAGTTCCTGATTGGTTGTCGTAATGCGACAAGACACAAACATTTGGATTTTTCAACCCCAGCCACTGTTGCTTTTCATCCATCCCAGGTCTAGCTTTCCTTTAATCGCCAAAACCGCTCCTTTTGCATGGCTAGAAAAGCTTCTTTTGCCTTGCTTTGCGTAACATCGCTCCTGTGTTGCACCTGTCACTCAGACTTTCACTAATCAGTGATTAGTGAAAGTCTGAGACAACTAGAAAAAAATATTATTGGTCTTAAAGGGGAAGAAAACACAAAAATATAAATTAAGGAAGTTCTGCTTTGCAATGAACATTGTTTGTGCAACAATGTAATAACCTGCCCAATAAAGAAGGATATTTCAAAGACAAGATTGGTGTTGAGAAATTATTTTCCTGGATCATTGTTTTAAATACAATGATTGTTTTAAATAAAATGTACCCTTTTAACAGGTAAAAAAAAAAAAAAACATCAGGTAAACACAAACAGTGACATAACAGGAAAAAAACCCAATGTATAATATTAATAATAATAATAATAATAATAATGTATAAATCACAACACTCTAAAAACAGTCATAACTTGATGCCCCCATAATGTACTTTCCATAAATATCAAAGTAAGTTAGCATAATTGTCTAACACTGTATCTTGACTCCAACTTCTTTTCCCATCTGTACCTTTCTGTATAGTTTATCAGGAATGTTATGGACATGAAAAGAGTGTCAAATAGTCTGAGTCTGACCCTAGAAATTGAAACTTGTGTGCTGTTCAATGTTATTTGTGGTTATGCCCCATGGGTGTAACCTGACTCTAGCCAGATTGATATCGCTCCGCCTAGCTCAGGGGTCCCTGGTCTGACACACCTGAGTCAAATAATCAGCAGGACACTGAAGAACCTGACTGCATACTGAGGAGCTAATTGTGCTATTTGATTCAGGTGTGTGGGGCCAGGGAAATCTCTAAAGGTTTCAGGACACCGGCTCTCGAGGACCGGAGTTGGCCACCCCTGGCCTAGCTTCATTCACATACATCTGGGACCTCTTCCATAGAGAGTGATATCTCCAACCAATTTTATTGTCTAGCCAATCAGGACACAGAGCTGGAGTTTCATAGAGGTGACGTAGTGGAGAAGCGACCGTGACGTGAGACAGACAACAATGGCGGCTCGTCGAGGAAGCAAACGTTAACGTTGATGCTGCTATTTCTTTCGTGTTGTCCAATCTACCTAATATTGTTTCATTAAAAGAACATCAGAGAACGCCTCTGAAGGCTTTTGTTGGTGGAAACGATGTTTTCGCCCTTCTCCCGACTGGATTTGGAAAGTTTTGTTTTCCGAGACGCGCCCGTGGCGGAGCGGTTAGCACGAACCAAGTTAGGAGGCCTTTAGTCCTCAACACGGTCGGCCCGGGGTCGACTCCGACCCGCGGCACTTTGCCGCCTGTCTTCCCCCCTCTTCCTGTCAGCTCACTGTCAATAAAACGTGTGCTGCTAGAGCCGCAAACACATAAAAAAAAAAGTTTTGTTTTTTCCTGCGTCTCTCTCATCAGTGTCACGGGTTAGCTTCGATGTGAGTGGTTGAAATAGCACGTTGATAAAGATGACAGACAAGTGGCTTATCCAATCATATGCAAGGATTTTTGATAAGGCCCAGCCTTCAAAAAAGGCAATTCCTATGGAGAGGTCCCAGATGGATGTGAGTGGAGCTAGGTGGGACGAAATACATCTGGCTAGAGTCAGGTTACCATGGGTGGGGTGTGAGATGAGAATTTCTGGATTGAGTTAGATGTTGTGATGCAGAATACCTCTAGAGACTTTAAAAAATATCAACATCAGCTCTTCTCTGACAGGATGGTGGGAGTTCCTTAAAATGATGGAGTCCTAATTTATCCCATGCAGCTGTACACCCATCTGCAATCATCCAACAAAAAAATAGAAACTTTCCCTACTGGAAGGGTAAAGGTATTGAATACCTGGAATATGTAGTTGAAGAAACTGAGTTTGCTCTTATAATATCAACAAATTAAATATATAATTAAAAATGAATTTAAGCATATTAAAGGTGGTTCCTGGATCTAAACCCCCCAAAACTACTGTCTAAATTATACAGGACACCGTCTAAATTAGATGATTCAATATCTCTTCCTATTATGAAATGGAAAGAGGATTTATCAGTCAGCTTTGAACAAAACACCTGGGCTCAAATATGTTTAAAAACTTTCAAAATTACTAAAAGCACAAATTTACAACAAATACAATACAAAATCATTCACAGAGTACACTTTACAGGTCAAAGATTATTCGGGATGGGTTTGCACAATATAATATCTCTTCACAGTGCACAGGCAATAATTCTGACAATTATATTCATGCACTACGGTTATGTACACCTGTTCAGAGGTGTTGGGTGCAGTTATGTAAGGACTTGTCAAAGTGAGATGTAAAATTCCACCTTCCCCTCAGTTTGCTTGCTGGGTAACTTGGATGTTTTGGGGGGGGAAAAAATCACCTTCCATGCTTTCACTGCCTTTTGTATTGCAAAGAAAACCATCCTCATGAATTGGAAAAGCAAAGAAATTCTCAGTATCAATCACCAGAGGTGAAGATGGTTGAGAATCAGCCTCTCGAGAGACTTCATCAGGTGCCATATTAGTGCTACCGGCCTGTAGCTGTTGAGGTTTTTGGGTTGTGGGGTCTTAAGCACTGGTACCACACAAGAGGCTTTCCACAGCTGGTGTCCTCTCCTCTGCTTCAGACTAATGTGCAAGATGTGCCCTATGATGCCACACAGCCCATCTGCGCAGCACCTCAGAAGCCTGGAGCTGATGCCATCCCGACCTGCAGCCTTCCTTACTTTGGTCTTCCGCAGAATGTTCCTCACTTGAGGTGTTCAGAAGGATAGGGTGGTACAGTGGAGTCCATCTCCTCAAAATGCAAGGTAAAATTGGTTCCCTGTTCACCAAAACAGATGTAAACAACCATTCGTGCAATAATTAAACATAAAATAAACAGTACAGCATATTAAAGGTAGAGTCAGCAATTTTTCCCCCCAAAAGTTTCCCTTTTATGAATAACTGCACATGTGCAAGACCATCTTTCCTCCTCTCCCTCTCCTCATAGGGGATCTCGTGAAAAAAATCCAAATTCATTCTGGTCATTACTTTCTACTGAGGCCTTCCTCTTCTCATAAACTTGTACGCTGTTTGCTTTTTGCGGCTCTCAGCCATATTCAAAGTATACAGTGAGAGCATCAGAGCTACAATGACTGGCTAACACTAAATCTAACTGCTAAGCTAACCGCTGAGCTAACCGGATACATAAACACTAGAAGTGTGCATGCACAGACAGCAAGCAGAAACTTACAAGGTACGAGCACGCACACTGGCATTACGTGAGCACGTCAGAATGATTGGCATGTGGGACAACCTATGGATAACGTGATCCTCCCGTAACTTAAGGGACAGAGGTGAGTGTGGCCAGAACCAAAACTATGACCAATCCCTGCCGTTTGGACCGAACAACAGAGATTGGTTCTGCAGCTCCCACAGAAATTTTCACCTCCTATTTCTGAATACATACTGTATTGACTACTTTCAGGATGGAAGGACCATTTTACCCAGTATAACAAAAAGTGTTTACCAACTACAGCTTTAAGCATCCCAGTGTATAATTAATATTCTTAGCTGTCCAACAGTTCCCTCTTGTGGTGATAGGGCTGGAGTTATTCTTAGATGTTTGAGTTTTCAGGTTTCTACAAGTTTCTGTATTTTCTGTTATTTTGTATTTCGACTATTTTATTGCTGTTATGTTTCCTTGATTGTGCTTTAATTAGTTATTTCCTTTTGCTTATTATTCTTAGGTGCTTGAGCTTTAGGATTTCTCTTTCTGTTTTTTACTGTGTTTTTCCAGCTGCTACCAGTTTAGTTCATACCTTTGTGTATTGTGTTTTTAATCCATCCTTTATATATTTTGTAATATTTTTTTAGATTCCTTCCATGTATTTCTCTTCAGTCCCTGTTCATTGTGCTCCTCCACTCAGCTCATCTGTTTTCTTTGGTCTCAGTTGTTGCTCATCTCCTCCTCTTTGCCTTTTTCTTTTTCTGCCTCAATTTTTTCCACATGCTCCTTCATGTTTAAACTCCCTTGTTTCCATTTCTCCACACTGGTTTCTTCCATTTGATTTCTTGCACCCTGTTGCTGCCCTGTTCTAACTGATTTTAAAGTTTACTTTTGTAACTTCAATTAAATATTTTTTCTCCATGCAGCTTTCAAGTTCCAGCTTTTGGTCCTGTTAAACCCTCACAGAACATGGAAGATTTAGATTTGCAGAGTTGGATCTTCTGGAACTCTGTCCATTAGTCTGATTTGGCCAAAGTAAAGATGTTTCACATTCTGGTGCAAACAAGTTTGTGTCTTTCAGACATGGTGGTGGAGGGTTAACGACCTTGGCCTGTTTTGCATTGACAGTACCTGGGCACCTTGTAGTTATTGAGTCAACCACTGTTTACCAAGGCAAGGCAAGGCAAGGCAAGGCAAATTTATTTATATAGCACAATTCAGTACAAGACAATACAAAGTGCTTTACATGATTAAGATATACCAAAATAATAAAATGTAGATAGAAAATAGAATAAAAGCAAGTAGGGATAGAATGTAGTAACAAAAAAGAACATTAAAAACAGTAAAACAGTTTAACTAGAACAGTCAAAGGCAATTTTAAACAGATGTGTTTTTAATCTTGATTTAAAAGAACTCACTTTTACAGTTTTCTGGAAGTTTGTTCCAGATAAACGGAGCATAGGAACTAAATGCTGCTTCTCCATGTTTAGTTCTGGTTCTAGGTATGTGGAGTAGACTGGAGCCAGAAGACCTTAGTGGTCTGGAGGGTTGATACACTGATAACAAGTCTGTGATGTATTTAGGTGCTAAGCCATTTAAGGATTTATAGACTAACAGAAGTATTTTAAAGTCTATTCTCTAAGATACAGGGAGCCAGTGTAAGGACTTTAGAACTGCGGTTATGTGCTCTACTTTCTTAGTCTTAGTGAGGACGCGGGCAGCAGCGTTCTGGATCAGCTGCAGCTGTCTGACCCACTTTTTAGGAAGTCCTGTGAAAACACCGTTGCAGTAATCAATTCTACTAAATATAAACGCATGGATTAGTTTTTCCAGATCCTGCTAAGACATTAGTCCTTTAATCCTAGAAATGTTCTTCAGGTGATAGAAAGCTGACCTTGTAATTGTCTTTAGATGCTTTTGGAGGTTCAGGTCTGAGTCCATCACTACTCCCAGATTTCGGGCCTGATTGGTGGTTTTTAGCTGAAGCGACTGAAGCTGTGTGCTAACTTTTGATCTTTCCTCTATTGGTCCAAATATTATTACTTCAGTTTTGTTTTTATTCAATTGGAGAAAATTTTGGCACATCCATGCATTGATTTCTTCTAGGCATTTACTCAGTGCTTGAACTGGTTCATAGTCACCTGGTGACATGGTGATGTAGAGCTGTGTGTCATCTGCGTAGTGATGGTAGCTGATGTGGTTGTTTTTTATTATCTGAGCAAGAGGGAGCATGTAGATATTGAATAGGAGGGGACCCAGGATGGACCCTTGGGGAACCCCACATGTGATTTTTGTCATCTCTGATGTAAAGTTACCTACTGATACAAAACGTCCCTGTCCTTTAAGTAGGATTTAAACCAGTTGAGAGCTGTAGCAGAGAGACCGACCCAGTTCTCCAGGCGTTCTAACAGGATGGAGTGATCAACAGTATCAAATGCTGCACTGAGGTCCAATAGAACCAGCACGGTGGTTCTTCCACAGTCTGTATTTATATGGATGTCATTAAACACCTTGATAAGGGCGGTCTCTGTACTGTGGTGAGCACGGAAACCTGACTGGAAAACATCAAAGCGGCAGGTCGTAGTTAAGAAGGTGTTTAATTGTTGAAATACAACTTTTTCAATGATCTTACTGATAAAGGGGAGGTTTGAGATGGGCCTATAGTTCTGGAGTAGAAGTTTGTCTAAATTGTTCTTTTTCAGCAGTGGTTTGATAATTGCTGTTTTTAGGGACTGGGGGAAAACACCTGACAGAAGGGACGCGTTTATTATCTGAGTCAAATCAGACGCTATGACAGGTAAAACTTTTTTAAAGAAAGCTGCGGGGAGAACATCAAGGCAGCTTGAGGAGGAACTTAACTGCTGAATTATCTGCTCTAAGCTTTTGGAGTTTATTTGGCTGAATTGGGACATTTGGTCAAAATCAATTATGGTAGGAGACAACGTTGGTACTCAAACCAACAGATTGTAGAGACAAATGTGAGACCATCTGTCCAGCAACTGAAGTTGGCTCCAAACTGGGTCTACCGTACAACGATTCCAAACATATTTATAACAAAATGTGCACCTCTTGATGCTAAAACTTAAGACGACTCAACATTCTAATTCAATGTGTTGCGTCTAATTTCTTTTAACATTTTCTCTTCTGGGTGTTGTCATCAATGTCTTCTTGTGTGAAATTCAGGAGGAATGTGCCCATTTCAGAGCAAACCACTTTGGTTCTCTTTAGGGAAGTGCAAGAAATTATTAAGAAAACCACAGATAATACCAACACACCGAGTGTTTTTCCTCATGTTATGAGTTTTTATAGCAATAAGCCATACTAAATGTGCTGGTAAACAAAAGCTGTTGCATGTTCAAAGGGATCAAATTTGGGAAATCTTTGTTCAAATTAATAAATTATCATTCCTCGCCTCACTTTTTCCCATTTATTGACCTTTCCTCTGAAAAAGAAAATACTTTTTTTATATACTTTTCAGTGGGTGTGGGCTTTTTAGTGGGCTCTCTTCTCCTTTGAGAATCTTCACTGTGGGCGTGGCTGGCCTATCCTGACTGCACACCTGCCAATAGTTCCCTCGTCAAGCTGCTGGGGAATATAGGGATCTGCAGGACACTCTATATTCATCTGATGGTCAACCTGTGTTGGCAGTATCCAGCTTTAATGTTCTTGGTTCTTTACAAATGAAGCCTTGTGAAGCGCTGAAGCTTCCCTTTCAATTGCTTGACTGAAGAGCCAAAGCATCATGATTTTTTGTGTGTTCTGCTGGGCTATGAAGTGGACAGTAAGACTGAGCAAAGGGCACTCCTGAATATCTTCTTTGACTCTGTGGTGGCATCAGCCAACTTCTATTGCAGGGGTTCCCAAGGTGGGGGTCCTGAGATGATTTGATACTGATGTGCTAAAAAGATTTTGTATTTCTTTTTTTCCCTTTTTTTTCTTTTTCTTTCTTTTTCTTCTTTTTTTTCCTTTTTTTTCTTCTTTTTTTTCCCAGAAAAAAAAGAAAAGAAAAAAGAAAAGAAAAAAAAAAGATTTTGTATTTCTGAAACCAGTGCCAAGTAGACAGTGATGGGTAGATGAGGTGTCATGAAGCGTTTCGACATGTTGCCAAACTGTGTTGATACTGTGTCACTGAATACTGACACCTGCTGGACCTTAAAATCTCTACAGGCAACTTAGTTGACAGTTAACTGACACTGATCTGATGACTTAGTATACACAATATTACAATTTAAGTCATTGTATGTTGTATTACTTAATATTTTCATTTAAATTTAAGATATCTTTGATATTTTTAGATACAGTCAACAAATGATGTACACCTGTATCATAACGTAATAACCTCTAATTAAAGATGGTGTGAATGAGGATGCTTCTGGACTGAAATTTCTCCTTACACATTTTCATTGAAAAAAATAAGTTGTTCCAACATTTTGAAAATGAGTCTGTTATGCTTTTTTGATATCACATATTCAGCTGTAGAAAACACCCGCTCACACAACACAGATGAGGCTGGACTGCAGATAAATTGTAATGAAAGGCGTGAGAGGTTTGGATAGATTGTTTTGTTTTTTATCATGTATTTTATCAGGTTTTTATCCAGTATATCATAGGATCCTGGCACCTAGCATTATTGCCCTCTGCCAAGTATCTGTGCACCTCCTGGATTGCATCAGCAGTGGGACTTTTGGTCTGCCTGCCCACTTCGATGTTAAGATGTTGGCAAAGGTTATCTAAAAATAACAAATTGGCATTTTAGTACATGATTGACAGACGACAAACTAACAATGCTCAATAACATGCCTGAAGTGGGGGCAGACAGCTGTTGTGAAGATTCAATTCAATTCAATTCAATTTTATTTATATAGCGCCAAATCATGAAACATGTCATCTCAAGGCACTTTACAAAATCAAGTTCAATCAGATTATACAGATTGGGTCAGATTATACAGATTGGTCAAAAATGTCCTATATAAGGAAACCAGTTGATTGCATCAAAGTCCCAACAAGCAGCATTCACTCCTGGAGAAGCGTAGAGCCACAGGGAGAGTCGTCTGCATTGTACATGGCTTTGCTGCAATCCCTCATACTGAGCAAGCATGAAGCGACAGTGGGAAGAAAAACTCCCCATTAACGGGAAGGAAAACCTCCGGCAGAACCGGGCTCAGTATGAACGGTCATCTGCCTCGACCGACTGGGGTTACAGAAGACAGAGCAGAGACACAACAAGAAAGACAAAAAAGCACAGAAGCACACATTGATCTAGTAATCTGTTCTACATTAGATGGTAGTAGCGGGTGAGCCGTCTTCTCTGGATGATGTCACAGTTAACAGAACGCCAGACCAGGTGTACCTACTATGAAGAAAAAGAGAGAGAGCAAAAAGTTAAAAGCTGAAATGACGACAGTCATTTCAATGACGAAAAAAGCCCAGCCAGATGTTCCTGGCTGGGCTTCTGATTACAAATGCACATTCTGACTGTAGTCTGCTGATGGCCTCATTGCACGACTTGGAGGAACTGATTTACATCTGAGGTCTAGAAGTGTTGCCAGGGTGAACTCACTTAATGACTCCAGATTGGAAGCTTGATGGTTAAGATTGAGATAACCTGCAGAAAACTAAGAGTCACTTTGAAATTAATTTCAATTCAGATAGATCCAGTGGAAACTCTGAGAGGAACAGGATGAAACAACAAGGAAATTAAAACAAATACCTTTTTTTTTCTCCAATGTGAGATCAAAATGGTCCCACACGGCGGAAACCTTTCTTTTGGCTTGAGGAAGCTCCATAATTCTCGATGAATTTGTTGAACCGCTAAAGATCAAAGATTCTTTTTGGCAGATGCATCCCATTGATGGATATCCTTCCTTATAAACACAGTGTAGCGCGTCAGTTTCAAATCGAAACAGTTCCTGTATCGGCATCGACATGGGTTTTGCTCTATGAGCTCGACGCATGTGCCAATGCTTTGGTGTTGCCGGACCCATCACTAGCGCCAAGTATAACTTTATAAGGCACTCAACATTTCTCATTTGAAAGCCAGAAGAAGGCTGCATTTGTTTTGTAAGAAATCTTATAAAAATACAACTTTATTCTCATAATTTTACACTTTGTTCTCAAAATGTTATGACTTTATTCTCATAATTTCCCTACAAAAAATAAATAAAAAATTAAATCCCACCAGCGAAAGGAGGGTCACCAGTCTGTGACACTGTTATTTTAGGGTCCCAGGCTGAAAAGTTTGTGAACCTGTGTTTTATGGTGTGGTCTGTTGGAGCAGCAGATGATGGACAACGTCTCCTTTGCCATGCATGGAGCTGTTGCAGAGCTGGAGGGTTCTTTTCAGTGACACCCTAGATCAGGGGTTCTCCGACCTTTGGGGGCCAGGGACCCCCTTATCAAAAGTAAAAAAAATTCCAAGGACCCCTTTAGAATTTTCATCCATTTCTAACTCACTTATCCCTCAAGGGGTTGTGAGGGGTTGCTGGTGCCTATCTCCAGGAGTTCAATAGGCGAGAGGCGGGGTACACCCTGGACGGGTCACAAGTCTGTCGCAGGGCTAGATTATTTTTATACTGTTTTTTATATTCTTAAATACTATAAGATGCTTATTTTACAAAATCCTGTACATATACCCAATCTGTTATAGAAATCTGTATATAGAATTTTTTTTTACATGTGAACATGTTAAACACAAGAAAAAAAAGTTTGGGTTATATTTTATCTGAATCGTTGGCCTGGCTTACAGGGGAGATCTCCTCTGGAGATCCTAACGACTCCCTGTTACAAAGGGGTGGACCAGTTTTAGTTCAATTTGCATGTTATCTAAGCCATAAAAAGGCCTTTTTGGGCGATAATATAAACCTTGGAACTCCACACTACTCCAGACATTTGAATTGTGAAAGCTTTCTGGATGGGAAGTGAAACGTCTTCAACTTTGGAAAAAAGTCCAGTTGTTATTTTCTTTTCTTTTTTTTTACTTTTTTTGGTAAAAAAAATGTGAGCTTCTGTGCTTTCTGTGTCTCTGCTCTGTCTTCTCTAAGCCCCAGTGGGTGGAGGCAGATGAGCGTTCACACTGAGCCTGGTTCTGGTTCTGCTGGAGGTTCTCCTCCCTGTTAAAGGGGAGTTTTCCTCTCCACTGTCGCTTCATGCATGCTCAGTATGAGGGATTGCTGCAAAGCCATCAACAATGCAGACGACTGTCCACTGTGGCTCTACGCTCTTTCAGGAGGAGTGAATGCTGCTTGGAGAGACTTGATGCAACCTGCTGGGTTTCCTTAGAGAGGAAACTTTCTGACCAACCTGGAGGATCTGATGGAGTCTGACTTTGGAAAGAGCCTTGAGACGATGTGTGCTGTGAATTGGCGCTTTGTACGTAAATTTTAATTGAACTGAAGGGAAAAGCAGAGACTCGTACTTCTTACTTTCACTGCACAATTATCTTATTCAAACACAATTTGTGTAGCTCTAGTATTAAATATATATTATATGTAAAGCTTTTTGTCTGAGTCCATGACAAATACACACATCACTTAATGCTCCTAAACTTAGATAAACAAGACCAACATAGAGACATTTTACCAGAATGGACTTCCACATATTCAATGAAAACCAAACACAGTATCAGCCCAGACCTGCAGGGAAGAACAGCGGTGGAGGGCTGACAATGTGGGCCTGCTTTGGAGCGACAGGAATTTGGCACCTCATTAAGTGAGCCTCAAACCCCTCTTTATACCAAAATATTCCAAATAAAAAAAATCAAGCCATCTTTCTGTCTCCTGAAACTTGGACCAAACTGGGTCGTCATTGGAAATGCCGCCCCAAACACAGCAGAAAATCTAGTACAGAACAGCAGAACAGGAATAGCATCAAAGTGTTACAACAGACTGAGGTCGATAACTCAACCTGATTTAAATGCTTCCACAGAAGCAGCGTTCTAAAGAAATCTTGTAACATTGTTTTTTAAGCTCTGCTTCTGCATTTTTTAAGCAAGGACTATGTAAGTTTATTTCCTTTCTCCCACACACAGAAACCAGGCATCTATGATGCTTTGAAAACTAATGTCTTCAGTTTATGGTTTTTCTCTGTTACAAACACTTTAATGGATCTTGGCATCGAGATTATTGAGCATTTGAATAAACTTGCCTCTAAAATACTGCTTGTACACCATATTTTTGCCATTGTATTGTATGGGGTCTTTATGAAACAAAGCTGAAATGACACACCTTCTTTTTTTTTTCTTTTGTTTTTTAAATAGTGTCCTGTCTGGCAATGTGGCAATAAGAATTGTTGTCTTAATGCCAAAAACAGCCCAACAGATTTTACTTTCACAAAGGGAGCCTTACCGCTTTCACCATAGTGCTGCGCTTGATTTATACATGCAAGAAGCTTTATTATAATTTATGCAGGGAATATTTCATGTTATATGGACACTGAAACAAGAAGGTAGAAGAGAAAAAAAGGAGAAAAGGTGAAAGAGAAAGAGGAGAGAAAATGGGGAGAACGATACTACAACATCCTGTTTGCTTCTTTACCTGCAAAGAGAGATGTAAAAAGATTAGCACAACCATCCGATAAAGTATTAAAGATACAACCAAGTAACGCCTTGATACCATCACTGAAGAATATACAGTATTAATTAATATGACATGTATAAAGTGACAGTTGAAGATAATAATAGGGGTTTTCTGTGAAATGACACCTGTTCTAATTGTCTTGGTTCTGGGTCCTTGATATATATATATATATATATATATATATATATATATATATATATATATATATATATATATATATATGTATATATATATATATATATATACACATATATATATATATATATATATATATATATATCCATCCATCCATCCATTTTCCAAACCGCTTCTCCCTCATGGGGTCGCGGGGGGTGCTGGTGCCTATCTCCAGCGTTCACTGGGCGAGAGGCGGGGTACACCCTGGACAGGTCGCCAGTCTGTCGCAGGGCAACACAGAGAGACAAACAGGACAAACAACCATTCACACACACTATATATATATATATATATATATATATATATATATATATATGTGTGTGTGTATAACTGATTTCTCAGTTTTGATGTTAGTTCCTTGTTCTGAAATTTTTTGTGGCTCAGTTTTTTCTCTCTCGTTGTTTTCAAGCCTTTGAAATACCAAACAGTCAAGCTAAGCCACACCCTGTGTGAGCTTATAAAAACAGAGAAGAGATGAACTTTAACTCCATCCTGCATCGGACTCTCAGGTCATCAGGTCTCTTCTTTTAATCAGGCAAGTTCTTATGGTTTCTTTACGCTTTTAAATCTTTTCTGATTCATGTTTATCACTCTACATATCCTAAACATAAATTTTATAAATAAAGCACTGTATGCATTTTAAATTTTAGATCACCTTCATCATGGTTCCAGCTTTTCTTTTCCTCCTTTTCCTCTCAGGGACAAGTGTCTTACTGGTAAGTTTGGGACAAGAAGGTTAACTTTATTCCCAGTGAAAAGTAATACAATTCTTAAAAATGATTGATAGACCAAATTCAAATAAACAAGATTTTAATCTTGGAAATAAATTACTTTGAGGTAAATTAATGTTAGATTTGGCTAAAGGTAAAACTGAAGTGTTTAGTCTTTGAAAAAAAGAAATAACTGCACAGCTTTCCTTTAGTAGAAAACATTTATTTGCCTAGAAGGAAAACTATTTTGAATGTTTTGCAGAGCACAGCGGTCGACGTTGATGATGATGATGATGCCTCAAGTGAGTAAAATGAAATCTATATCAGACATTTTACATTTGAAATTGTTAAATTCTTAAAGAAGATAAATGTTTCTGCTTTTCTAGTGGTATGGTGTCTTTTTGCATGATTAAGACATAAGATGGTTTGGTTTGCTAAAACATGTTCAGTTATTTCTTTTCAAAATAATAACTGAATATACAAAATTAACTTGGGTCTTAGTTAGGTAGAGAATGTAGCATCAACGTAAAACACCTCAGTTCGCTCACAGCAACTTCAAAGTAAATCTCTAAATTATCATTGTTTTAATATTGATTTTAATTTCATTTAATTTGCAGCAGAAACACCGATGCTGCTTGATGACATTGTCATACCTGATATAAAGACCAGGAACGCAGACCCATGCACTGCCAGGGGCTGCAAGTGGCCCAAATCTGGACGCTTTGTCTACGTGCCCTACGAGATCTCCTCTGCCTATAGTGAGCAGAACTGGTTTTAAATAACAACTTACGTGAAGCGAACAATATTGCCTTCATGTTTAATTAAATCATCTGAGATTGGTAAAGCTTTAACCGATCATTCATTCACTTGTCCATAGGTGAGAAGGAGCGCAACCGCATCATTGATGCTCTAAAGAGCTTCCGTAAGTCTACCTGCATTCGCTTTGTCCGACGTAAATCATCTCATCGTGACTACATCCACTTTTTCTCAGGCCAAGGGTATGAACACACACACACACACACACACACACACACACACACACACACACACACACACACACACACACACACACACACACACTGTTCCAACATAAGACTAAATCATATCACATAAAAAAAATCATAAAATGTTTTCAACAACTCTTCAAATTATAATGATATGTTTGCTAATTTCGCTTCTCTACTTGAAAAAATTATTTAACACTTTTTATTTTATTTTATTATCAGTCATAGACTACCTGCAGTTTTGTTTTGGAGTATTTTCCAAGGTAAAATTATTACCTCATTACCTCAAGAGGGCAAAAAATGATTGATTACCTTAATTATATATATATATATATATATATATATATATATATATATATATATATATATATATATATATATATATATATATATCCTCCTTTTTGTCAAGCATTTAAGAAGAAAATGCAAATAAAAAAAGAAAATAAATCAGTAATGATTAAAAAAAAACAGCATACAACAAAAAATATCAGCTGTCACATATTTAAAACCTTACTTCATTTACAAAAGACAAATATTGATTCCAGACATGAATATGTTATTCCTTTCGACAAAGCAGTTTGGCTATCAATGAATCGAAACATGCAATCTCCATCATTTCTTTTATCCATTCCCCTTAATCAGGTGATTCTTGATTTTTTCAGGATGGCACAATCACTTTTTTAACCAAAACATTAAAATGTTAATAATCTGACAGTAAATGGCCATCCTTTCCCCATAAAATGTCTCAAAGAGCCTAAAAAAATAAATAAAAACAGGTTTAAATAAAGTAAACCATATTTACAACAAACACCAGGACCTGAAAAAGTATTTATTTTTCCACTTGTCACTCTGCGTGTACCTTTCAGGTGTTGGTCCTACCTAGGACGTCAGAAAGGAGGACAGAAAATCTCCCTGAATAGAAAGGGCTGTTTCCGTTTTGGCACAATACAACATGAGATACTTCACGCCCTGGGCTTCAACCATGAACAGGTCCGCTCTGACAGAGACAAATACGTTCGCATTATCTTCAAAAACATTGAGGAAGGTAAGTTTGAAGTGAAAAAAAAGCTGTTTCCAAGTTCGATCCTTTACTTATACAGACAAATATTTTTAGTTTTAAAAAATTTTGTGTCTTAGAAATACTATAATGCTACTTTAAAGAGCGTAATTAATTCCATGTTTGTGCAGCAAAAATTGTTATTCCTATATTCATACTTTCAGGTCTTCAAAAAATTAAAATATTTGGTCCACAAACCAGGTCAAACACATTTTTTTGTACATTTTTGTAAAAACAATTTTAATTTTTTTAATTTATTTTCAATTTCTTTGAGCAAAAATACAAGTAAGATTTACATTGAGATGTTAAGACATTTTAGTAGCGCTCAAAAAGAGTAGGTAGAAGTTCAAGAACTTATGAGAACCTACCCCCAATTACAATATTCATGACATTTAACATATGCAGTCTTTTGATAAAAGGAGGCATTACAAATCAAAGCACACTTACATGAATACAGTGTCTTATTTTAAGGCAATTGTACAGAAGGAAGATATCTAGTAGTACTTATTGAAAATGTTACAAATTATCACATTAAATGTTTGGGTTACATGCATATTTTTTAAAGATGACATATTTATACCTGCTTTTAAATTGTCTTAGCGTGGTACTCCTTTTTATTTCTATATCTAACCTATTCCACAACACAACTCCTGTTTGGCTGAGCCCCAGACTTTTAAGTCTCAACACAAATTTTCCTCTCAAATTATAATTCTCTTCTCTACTTTTGAACGTTTTTTGTATATTGCCAGAAAGTAGATCACGGCTTGCTTTGTACACTACAGCAAGAGTTTTAAATTTGATTAAGTCTTCGATTTTCATTATGTGAGATTTTAAGAAAAGTGCATTAGTATGATCTCTGAATCCAACATTATGAACGATTCGTAAGGCTTTTTTCTGAAGTTTGATAAGTGAATTGAGATTACTTTTGTACGTATTACCCCAAGCCTCTATGCAATAACTAATGTATGGAAGAACTAATGAATTGTAGAGGATATGTCGTGCTCTATAATCAATCAGGTGTCTTACTCTATAAAGTATTGATATACTTCTTGCCATTTTTGATTGAACATTTGCTAGTTGGGGTTTCCAGCTTACATCATGACTTAAAATCACGCCCAGAATTGCATGTTCATTAACTCTCTCAATATTAATATTGTTTATTTGAACATTTACTTGAATGTCTTTTGGTCGTTTGCCAAAAATGATCACTTTAGTTTTAGAAATGTTCATTGATAATTTATTATCGTCAAAGCATTGTTTTAACTTGTTTAATTCTGTTGAGATTTCGGTCATTAGGAGCTGTAGATCTTTCTCTGAGCAGACTACGGTAGTGTTGTCTGCAAATAATGTAAATTTTGCTGAGATATGGATATGACAAAGGTCATTTATATATAATAAAAACAGTTTAGGGCCCAAAATAGATCCTTGGGGCACACCACAAGTGATGTACCGTCTTCTAGATGTGATGTACCTAGCTGTACATATTGTTCTCTATTAGACAAGTAGGATTTGACCCAGTTCAGTGGAACTCCTTGAATGCCATTTTTCTCAAGTTATTGTAATAATATTTGATGATCCAATGCTTTTTTCATATCTACAAAAACTCCTACGGCGATTAACTTATTATCTATATTATCAATAATCACCTCAATAACATTCATTAAGGCTAAGGCAGTACATTGTTTCGAAAACCATATTGATTTTCATTAAGTAATTCATGCTTCTCTATAAACCTATCGAGACGAGCTGAGAAAACCTTTTCTAGAATGTTAGAAAACTGGGGTAAAACGGATATGGGCCTATAATATGATATTTCCTGCCTATCCCCACTTTTAAATATAGGCCCAACTTTTGCAATCTTCATTTGAGCTGGGAATGTTCCCGTTTCCAGAGATAGATTACGTATATGAGTTATGGGTACAACTATTTCATGAATGATTCTTTTGATTAGAATCATGTCAGTTTCATCGTGATCTTTTGATTGTTTGCTCTTGCAATGATTTATAATGTTTATTATTTATTTACTGTTTGCTGGAGTCAAGAACTGCGACTCCTTAATTTCCAAAACATTTCCTAAAATATTTCCATTATTTGAATTATTAATTTTATTTGCCATTTCAGGTCTAATATTAACAAAGTACTCATTAAATATATTTACAATGTTTTATAGATTTGTCTCTTTGTAATCATTTTGTGTAATACAGTCTGGTACAAATTTTTTTTCAAGGTTTTTCTTAATGACTCTATAGGGTAGTTCACGTGTGACGTCCCGCGTGACGTCAGCGCTACATCCGGGTCCCGCTGGTAGGCAGAAAACAGTACTGTTCTCGTCTACTACATGACAAAACGGGTGATTTAGAGCGTACTTTTACTTCGTTTATTTATGGAATCTAAGCAATGCCTACGACTTGTTGTGCTCCCGGTTGCACAGAGAGGCATTCCAAATCGTTGGATGTACGTTTCTGTCGTTTTCCAAAGGAGGAAGGACGAAGAAAGAAATGGATATTTTCAATGAAAAGAGCGCAGGCAGACACTCCCAATGGACTGGGGGGGCATCGTACTACGACAGAATTTGCAGTCTACACTTCATCTCCGGTAAATACAACTTAATTCTGCTCTAGTCATTGTTCTACTTAAATAGCAGCGGAGGGTACACAGATCGCTACACGGGCCGGAGAAGCGGTAGCAGCAGCAGCCAAGCAGCAGCGGCGGAGCAGGCAGCGGCTGCTCTGCCAGTTCACGGGCTGCGGCAGCAGCCAGCGGCTGCTGCGTAAACACTACACGGGCCGGCGCCCCGGCCCGGCTACACGGGCCGGCGCCGCCGGCGCCCCGGCCCGGCTACACGGCCCGGCCCGTGTAGCCGGCGGCGCCGGCCCGTGTAGTGTTTACGGCTACACGGGCCGGGCCGGGGCGGCTACACGGGCCGGGCCGGGGCTGCTAGCAGCAGCTAGCAGCAGGGGCTACAGCCGCTGCTGCTGCCATTACGCCCCGGTTCACGGGCGCTAGTACTTCTGTGTTTACGCTGCAATGTCGCCGACACCGCCACCCATTTTAACAAGACAAAAACACCTAAATAATCCGTAGTGAAATTTTTTTTTTTTTAACCTACCGGGCCTCTGCTGAGACGCGGCCTGTGTCCGACGCCGCTTTGTGCTGTTGCACAAACATGTGTGAACAACATCCATCCATCCATCCATTTTCTGACCGATTAATCCCTCATGGCGTCGCGGGCGTTGCTGGAGCCTTTTTCCCGATTTAAAATAATTGTAGCCGTCCAGTGGTTTCAGGGGCTTTCGTGCTCTCTGTCTGTACTGGCCTGTCGTGTTTATAAGGCGGCTGTATATGTCGCGGTACAGAAAACTTGGCCAGCATTTCACAGACTCGCTCCGTCCCTTAAGGCTTTTGCTGTGTGGATCTGGCAATCTGATACCATCAACCATCAACTTACTCTTAAAACGATCTTGTAGTACGTTATCTAAAGAAGAAAAATACGCGGAGAACTCGTCAGTTTCTCTGTTTGCGTCCGCCATTGTGTTCGCCTTTTGCCTACCAGTCCGGCGCGCATGCGCGAAAAACCCGCCTCAAAACAATAACAATGAACTACCCTATTTAACGTACTCCACAAGCCTCTCATATTGTTTTTATTTTTCTCCAGCAGATTTGTGTAGTAAGCTTTTTCACAGCTTCTGATTATATTAGGTTGTCTATTTTTGTACTTTTTATATTTTATTTGTGATTCCACAGTTCCTTTTTTAACAAACATTTTATACAGTGCATTTTTCTTTTTACATGCATTTATTAAACCTTCCGTCATCCAAGGGTCTTCATTCTTTTTTGTTTAAATTGTATATGTTTTGATTGGACAGTGTAAGTCATAGGCAGCTATGAAGATTTGTAAAAACTTTTTGTATGCTTTATCCACATCATGTTCAACCAGAACTGTATCCCAGCTTTGTTTTGACAAACTTTCTTGTAAGGCAGTTATTGAACGTTTGCTTCTGGATCTACATTTAATCATCTTATGTGGTGTAGCATTTGAGCATTGTTCCACTTTGACATTGACTAATGTGAATACAGGTAAGTGATCACTTAAGTCATTTACCAAGACTCCACTCATCTTAATGTGCTCCAACTTATTGTTAAATATGTTGTCAATTAGTGATGCTGTATTAGCTGTTATTCTTGTAGGAAGTGAAATCAGTGGAAATAATGAGTCACTAAGCATAGTATTAAGAAAACATTCTGTTGGTTTATGGCTTTTGTGTTTAAGGAAATCAATATTTAGGTCCCCACATAAAATAATCACCTTGGATTGATCAACAAGCATCTTTTCCATGTAATCTGTAAATACTTGTACATCTGTTCCTGGGGCTCTATTCACATATGTTAAAATAATATTTTCCCTTTTCTCCAGGACTATTTCCACTGCTAAACTCATATGTTCCACTGCATTTGCTTGCATTCTTATGTTAACAAATAGAGTCACACCACCGCCACGTTTGTGTTCTCTGTTTTTATAGAACATCTCATAACCTTCAAATGTTAAATTTAGGTTTGAATTGCGATTTAACCACATCTCTGAAACTGTTGTGACATTAAACGAGAAATTAAGATTGGCTAAACATTACTTTATTTTATCAAAGTTGGCCTGTAGGCTCCGGCTATTAAAATGAATAATTGATTTAATATGTTCAAGCTTATCTAATGAAGGCATTTGTGTGTCTTCAAAGTACTTACAATTTGTTTTAATGTGGTTATGTAAGTGAATGCCAGGATCAACCTCATTTAAGACAGATTGAACATCATGGTTTTCTCAGTTGAATATTGCAAATTCCTGCACTACATTAAACCCATCCTCATCTTTAGAGGAAGATCTGTCACTGAACAAGTTATTCAAATTGATGAGGGGTGATTTTGCATTTACATTAATTAGTTAGCCTATACTTGTCCAGCTCATCTTCTTCTCTGATCCAGATTACCTTTGCTTCTCCAGGAGTTCCGTTAAGTTTGATGAACACTTTACAATTTGAGGTCAAAGTTGCTTGTATCTTATTTAGTTTTTTCAATGCATGCGCCTGCCTTGCAATGTTTACATTTCTTTTTGTTAGGACCCTTTGAGTTTTTTCCCTTGTTTGAGCACCAAATTTTTCTCTTTTCTGTTTGTAAACCTTATTATGACTGCAGGTTTCATCTGTTTGTCTCTACGTGGAAGTTGGTGGCAGGCCTCTATGTCCTGAGAGCTGGGCCGGATTTTAGCAGGGGCTTACCGGGGCTGCAGCCCGGGGCCCCAGCATTTCGGGGGCCCCGAAGGATGTTTTCTATTTTTGTGAATGGATAGTGCCCGCGAGGATCGTGCACCGCAGCGGCGCTTGGTTGCGAGGGCCGATCGACGCAGCTTGCGGCTTTAACATCCTTCATATGCGGCCTATCAGCGTACCTCGAGTCGCTGTTGCACGTTCCATAACAACAATGTTTAAAAACCATGGTTAGGAGACGTCTTAGACTTAGAAAAAGCGGTAGTTTTACCGAGTAAAACCAAGGGTAACGTACAGCGAAAGAGTGGAGGAAAACGCATATTTGCCCTACCTGTACCACGTGATATGACGTCACGTTCTAAAAATAACTCACTTGCGGAATGCCATTTTTTCTGGCAAACGTCCATCTTGAATGCTTGCTTGTTATTGGTCCACTTTTGACGCATCTTACGCATTGGGGAGGAGATGCGTCAAGGGAAACCTCCAGCAAAAAAAACAGAAAAGTGGGCAACTTTTCAAATTTCATATCAGACTAAGGCTTAAATGTCTGATAACCCTTTCACTCATTACTGAACGGGCTTGGTGTTACTGGTTAGGGCAGTGGTGTCCAAACTTTTTGACATGAGGGTTAATATTATGTTAAAAACAACTTTGGGGCTGTAAAATAATTTTGAAAACAAACTTGGTCTTTTTTAAAGTTTCTCTGTTAAATGAAAGTAAAAATTTAAATGAGTGTAGATACAAAACAAAGATTGTGCTTGTCTGAATTATAAGACAGGCTCAAAGTTTCAAACTTTTCGGGGTTGAGTATTGTTTTCTTATTTGGTTTGCGTTTGGGTAAATGTAGGTCGTGTTTGTGGTTCGAGTTCCTACAACGAAGTTGAATGCAAACGTGTCATTAATAAATGGAAATCTGTATTTTGTTCTTCATATTTTTCAAGATGTTCTCTGTAAAAACCTTGGTCTAGAAGATGAAAATTGTTCATTTGCACCCACCTCTGCTTTTATTGAGAACTGGGGGCTGTAAAAAAAATCCTTCAGAGGGCATATATATATATATATATATATATATATATATATATATATAATACTCGAGCCCAGGGGCCCCCATCCTGACTCCAGCCCAGGGGCCCCCATCCTCCTAAATCCGGCCCTGCCTGAGAGTCAAAAATAATTCCTTTACTGTGAAGATATTTTACCACCTGCAGTCCCGTTCATTGTGTTCCAACCCATCTGACGACACAGCTCTAGCATAACTTCTAGGTTTTATGTTCAAACCAGTGACTATAAGGTCGTTCAATCTTGAATATTGCTATAAGTCTGCTACTCGTCTCTCTAATGTTAGTATTGTGTTGTCTTTTTCCTCATTCATTTTTTTAATTGCTTCATTTCTTTTATCAGGTCCACAATGGTTTGCTGCTGCTTTGTCATTTTATCCATATGTTCAGTAAGATACTGCAGTCAGTTTTTTATTACCTCCAGTTCTTCCTCCATGGCCGCATATGTCTTTTTTGGACCCATATTAAAAACAGGTTCAATCAGTCTAGCTCCTCTCCCGAGGAAGCACTGGTGTAGCCTCATTTGAAGAGTGTTGGGGGCCAACTACCCTCAGATCTCAAATTTTGCAACTTTTGGCAACTAAACTATAATATTTGACCAATATTTTCAAACAGCCGACACTGAATATTTTCTCTGTTCTGATTCTGGGTGCAGGAAAGAGGGGCAACTTTGAAAAGAAGAAAACTAACAACTTGGGGACTCCGTATGACTTCAACTCTGTCATGGAATACCCCAAGTGAGTCTTCACCAGCACTCATGCAGTTATTAACTATAATGATCTACTGTTGTTATTTTGACTCCAATTCTCTTTTTAAAGCAAAGCCTTCTCTAAAAATGGGAAACCAACCATCGTTGCCAAATGCAACCCAAAGCTGAAGTTTGGACAACGCATAAAAATGGACGTCAATGACATCGCCCGTGTCAACAAGCTTTATAAATGCTGTTAGTAAAAAAATAAAGATTATATATATATATATATATATATATATATATATATATATATATATATATATATATATATATATATATATATATATAGTATAAATAATATTTATAAATCTGACCTAAATGTAAAGTTACTTATTATTTACTATGTTTTTCTTTCTTTTACTTAATCAGAACTCCTTGGTTTGACGAGGTCGGGCTCCAGGTGGATCAGGATCGTATTGCATGTTTTTTCTTTTGGGGTCTGCTTTTCTACTAAAAACCAATGAGAAATAAACAGCAAGAATCTAAAATCACTTTTTTTCTGCTTTTCTTTGGCATCTAGGGATAATAAACAAATATAGGACAAAAACATTTATGGCTCTTAAAGGGGAAAAAAAACAGCAAAATTAAGGGGTTAAGGAATTCTGCTTTGCAATGAACCTTATTTGTGAAAGAATGTACTCATTTTTCAATAAAGAAGAATATGTAAAAAAAAAAGTTTGTGGAGAAATCTCAGATCATTGCTTTAAAGGGATAGAAAAGGTAAAGTTTTACTATCTCCATACTCTGGAACTGCTGGGGTCTATATGGTATATTGTATAGTTTACTAAAATATGAGCTAATAGATCTTTCACAGTCTAGTTTTTGGCAATAAATGTTGTCATAGCAGACATTTTAAGATTAGTAACAGATATGTTGTTACATAGAATAAAAAGATTGACTGAAATGGAATGAATTTATAAAGCATGTTTGTAGTCATAGTGAACACTCAAAGCACTTTACACTATAGCCACATCCACCCAATCACACTCACTACAGGCCGGCTATGGTTCATATTCAGCCTGATTTGGAGAGGCATTCAGTTTTATTGCTCGAAGGATGCAAGTGAAGACATAATGTTGACATGAATAGTTTATTTCCAGAATAAAAACACCAGTTTCAGCAACTAAAAATGTGTATATGTATTTAATGATAGCAGTGGTGCCACTTTCATTTTTAAGATGGGGATGTTTCATCTATTAGTAGGCACCTGTAAAGGCACACATGTTCATTGTTGTCACACATGTTCACGTATAGCCTTTTAATCATCAAAAGAAGTAAGAAAGTAACTTACAAAAATAATCTTTTTTGATATGGAAATTTTGTAACAAACCACAGAGCTCAGGAATATCAAGGTGCTCTTTTTCTACAATAAGGAGTGGAACGGTGTTTGTGTGTTATTAATGAAACAAATTGTTTCTCTCTGTCACCTGTCATTGTTATGCAGGTCATTCATGAAGAATGGTGGTCATTAATAAAAACCACTGATACATAAACACTGACCACGACAAATGTAAATAATCTTCACTGTTGCAAGGACACAGTTTGGCGTTGCGGTAAAGGAACAAACCCACCCGGTCTAACACGGGAGGATTGCGACGAGTAAAGAAAATGATTCAGGGCACCTGCAGCTGTTCGGCTGTAACAGATCATGTCTAACCAACCTGATAGTACTTTTTTATTATTGTTTGACCTACATACGTCCTTACTAAAAATTTATTTGTGAGCTTGCTTGCTTGCTTTATCTTGCTGCTTACGCTTTATCCATAAACTTACTGTGGCTGTGCAGTGAAACATTTAAATATATACAGACTTTTTGGGAGAGGAGACATCTGTTCAGCGACAACGGTTCCATCCAAATAGGTCAGGTGCAAAACGGCTGATTTCAAACATCTTCTATTCTGTGAACCATGCACCATCAGCTTAGTCCCAAAACAAAACTCAACCAGTGCCAAAACAAATGATAAGCCCAGTACAGCCCGAACAAGCCAAGATAAAGATGGCCAGAAAGATGACACAGAAAGAGGCTATGTCAGAGCTACAGGAGGATTCAGCAGGACAAAGAGAGGACCAAAAACTTCCATCGTCAAAAGTAAGCCAGCTTTTCTATACCAAACTTAGAAAAACCCCTGTTGCTGAACTCATTTCTGGGAAAATAACCCGAAGTCTGAATAAAGTTCTGAAAGTGATTAAGTCAGAATTCAGCAAACATAAAAAAAATATCATTATGATGTGTTCATGGAGAAGCATCTCACACACCAAGGAATGTGACACTCAATTTCACAGAAATTGAGTGTCACATTCCTTGGATACATTCAGCACCTGCAAATTGATCCATTTGGTGTACATATGTACACAGAAACTGGAATCAACATTCTTGTACAACATCTGAGAAATAAAAAATATTGGCCTTGTACTTAGATGCTACTGGTAATGTTGCATCCAAAGTTCCAAGGCAGACCAGGAGACTTCTTTACTACTCTCTCACTCTTCCTGGGTGTGGTCAGGGTGCACCTCCCCTTTCAGCCAATCACATTCTGGGTGATGCAGTTTCTGCAATACCTGTCACAGTACACAAAGTTCATCAGGTAGAAACTGACAACAGCTGGGCACTGATACATAGTGTTCTTCTGACCTTCAACAAGGAGTTACCTGGACAAGGCTTTTGCAATTTGTTCAGTACAAAGGGCTTTGAAAAACATGAAGTTCACTGTGTTGCACATGTGCTCTGCACATGTGTTAAAAGCAGCTGCTCATTCTATTGGAAGAAAAACAGAAGATAAAGGTTTAAAGGCTTTTGCAACCTTTGCATTTGCCAGGTTGCAAAACACAACTTCACTGACTGATGCCCTCAACATTTTTTGATCACTATCCAGTGTTTTATGTAGGAAACATAACACCAAAACTGTCCTTTTTAACCTGAAAGTATGCAGGAAATAATAAAGAAAGGCAAGACACCTGACATGGACGAGACAGAAAGGTTGGAGGACCGCCAACTATTACAGCAGGAAGAGGATGAAGAAAAAAGACAAACCTGCACAATTATTGGTAGATCTCCCTTCATCTTCAAATTCAAGGAGGTTCTGGAGGAGGTACTTATTGAGCTCGAAAAAGAGGATGTCCAAACTCAACAAACTGCATTTCCATATGTGGTGGATAGGCATAGTTTTGATCACGTGGTGTCGGTAGTGACTGTAAGATCACCTGTTTGCTCACCTGATGAGTTTCAGTGAGTGGGTGATGAGGGATGTCTACTTTTTGCCGACCGCTTTAAGCTTTAGATGTTTTTTGTTTGTTTTTTTTGCCTTTCATCGCGGCTCGAATCTGTAGATCTGTTTTTATGCTGCTGCATTTGGAACTGGTGTTTTGAAGATCAATACCAATAAAAGAATCTTAACTGCAGCTTGGATTGACGTTTTGAACATTTCCCCTACTCAGCCGCTCGGCGACTCATTTTGTGTGATTGTGGCCCACACAACACCGCCACACCACACCTACCCAGGTGAAGATGTTGTGACCCCCCGTACGTTTTGCTGTTGGACTGTGGCTGTGGGATTTTGGTGTGCGTGTGTGCTGTGGCTCTGCGTGATTTCAGCAAGCTGGTGCTTTGACGTTTCCTTTATTTTGGATTTTGGCAAATGACATAAAATGAATGGATCATCTGCTGCATCTTTTATTGAAAAACCTGAAAAGGATAAAAGAACTATCGTTCTTACTGAGAAGGCTGTCGCAGATAAAATTGAAACGATCCAAACAGAAAAGAAAAAGGCATGTAAACAAAATAAAAGGTGTAACTGCGTCTCTCAAAGAGCTAATGAAAGATGAAGAAAATTATTCACAAGTAATGTTACAGTTGGATGAGTTAAGACACCTCTCTAAGGATGCCAGCCAGCCTCACTCAAAAGATCAAAAGTAAAGAGGGTCAATGCATGTCATTCATTTTATGAAACATTATTAATACTTTAATAACATTATTAATGCTTTCATTTCATGTCAGAGGAGGGCTTGTGATTTTTTTTAATCATTAAAAAATTTTCACAAACAGAGGCCACTTGTAACCAAAGAGCAACATTTTTGTTCCTCCTGAAACCGTGCAGAACACGACATTTTTAGGTTTGCAAAGTTGGATCTTCTGAAACAATTTACTATAGACTAATTGAACTAAAGTAAAGATGGTCTACACACTGGTGTGGAGATACCTCTTACTATCTTTCAGGCTCAATTGTTGAGGGCTAAAGATCTGGGCCTGTTTTGCACTGACAGTACATGGGCACTTTGCAGGTTTTGAGTCAACCACTGTTTACCAAGAAATTATAGAGTTAAATGTGAGGCCATCTGTCCAACAACTGAAGCTGGACGACTAAACATTCATTTCAAATGTTTCATGTTTCATATCTTTTAACTTTTTCTTCAACTGGGTATTGTTTTAAATGTCTTTATGTGTGAATCTTCAGGAGGAATGTGGCCATTTTAGAGGAAGCTGCATGAGATCCCTTTAGGGAAGTATAGCAAGAAAACTCTTTTGAAATTATTAAAAAGAACCACTAAAGACACCAGTGAACCAAGTGTTTTACAAGTTTTTATTGAAATAACTGGGAAGGTCTATTAAATGTGCTGCTGAACACCACCTATTGCATGGTCAAAGGGACCAGTTTTGGGAAATGTTATAAATTGTTAATCTTTGTCCAGATTAACAATTTATAATTCCTCGGCTCACTTTCTCATTTAATGGGATCTCCCTAAAAAACTAACCAAACTTTTTTCCAGAAATGACAGCAGTACCTACCAAAGTAAATTAGCTTAGCTGTCTAATATCAGGATTTAAATTAAGCATTCTGCTCTAACTATTGTTTGTCCGTATCCTGTATTGGAGCCCTGAATGTTGAAAGTTGCTGGAAGGTGCCTCTCCTGGGCTCTCTGTGGTAATACAAAGGGATTCATATCAGAATATCATATCATATTAAAAAAACATTTTCACAATTAAAATCAATCATGTCATGTTGTTGGACTTTGTTGGGAGTCAAAGTGTCAAGATCCAGGTGTCATTGTGGATGTGTGGATGTTGGTGTGAGTTGTCTTTCGCTCTGAGGCCTTGTACACACATAGCTGGTTCTTCATAAAAACAAATATTTCCTTCATATGGTTTTTAAAAATCATATTGTTCACACAGGATTATTTTCAAAATAGGTTTGCATCCACACAAACCCACACAAATAACCACTGAGCATTGTTCTAAACATACCAAACGCAAAAAACAGAGAATAAGAAAATTTAATTCTGCTTTGGGAAATAAAAAGTCATATTTATTATTTGAAATGCACGAAAGTCTTATTCAAACACAGTTTGTGAAACTCTTGTCTTAATGAAAATATTTTTGTTTGATTTCTATGACAAATAAACAGATCACTTAATGCTCCTGAACTTAGATAGACAAGACCAAAATAAAGACATTTTTTCCAGAATTCACATATTCAATGAAAACCAAACACAGTATCAGCCCAGACCCGCTGTGAAGAACAGCGGTGGAGGGCTGACAATGTGGGCCTGCTTTGGAGGGACAGGACTTTGACACGTCATTAAATGGACCCCAAACCTCTCTTTATACCAAAATATTCCAAAGAAAAAAAATTAGGCCATCTCTCTGAGTCCTGAAACTTGGAACAAACTGGGTCATAATTGGAAATGCCGCCCCAAACACAGCAGAAAATCTAGTACAGAACAGCAGAACAAGAATAGCATCAAGGTGTTACAACAGACTGAGGTCGATAACTCAACCTAATTTATATGCTTCCACAGAAGCAGCGTTCTAAAGAAATCTTGTAACATTGTTTTTTAAGCTCTGCTTCTGCATTTTTAAGCAATGGCCTTGGCCCTTAAATCCTTTCTGTTATGCACAGAAACCAGGCATCTATGATGCCTTCAGTTTATGTTTTTTCTCTTTTACAAACATTTAAAGGGAGATGTGGATCTTGTTATTGAGGTTCACACAATCTCAGAAATAGCAAACCATGTTTCTCCAAAAAATAAGCACTTTACCTCCCCATGTGTGAGCTTGTCTAAAGGAGCATAGTGCAAGTTCCAAGATTTATGCAGACGTCTGCCCCCTCTGGTGATAAGTTTAAATTACACCAGTGTGGTGCATAGGAGAAGATGAAAAGCATCTGCCTCTGCGACTGCACATGTCTGTTGTTTAAAGGTGTAATGTCTTCTGAGGCAAGAAAGCTTTAAATATCGAAGTTAGCCCGTGTTCTCTTGCTAATGAATTGATTATGGCAGAGACTCAACAAAGTAGCCACGTGAATCAGAGCATGAACGCCCATAGGGTTCGACCCAAATAACTCTCTCATTAATTTAAATATCCAATCTATAGAGGCAACTACGGTAAATAGAGGATAACACATTTTACATGTTGGGCAATTGTACGGGCATTTATGAGAAAATATTTTTACTTCAAAACTTAAATGAGGCATATTGCTCATTTCCCTCAACCCTAAAAAAGAGCACAATCCAAACAGTCAAATTAAACATAAAAAAATGTCTTAGTGAAATTTTCTCTGCAAGTTATTGATCACTTTAATGGATTTATTTTATTTTATTTAATTTATTTATCCTCTACTTATACAGATTGAGATCTGTTTTTCAAGAGAGACCTATTTAAAATACTGCTTGTATGTTATATCACTTTGGCCTGACCCAGAAGCATTGAAGTGTCTGGGATTGAGTGTTTTCTCTTTTACCATTTTACAGTTTTCTTTATATATATATATATATATATATATATATTTATATGTTTGTCATTCTAAGAGGAAGTTGCATTAAAGCAACACAGAACCAAACATTTGAGATTGAACGAATTGACTGAAAAGATCATGCAACACTTTCAACTTGTCTTGGTTCCATTAACTACCTCTTAAAGGTAGTTAATGGAACAGAAACCTTAAAATTTTCAATAAAACAAAATGAAAATATTTCAGCAGAAGATCAGCTTCTGTTTTATTCCAGGTTTTGGGAGATGAAAACCTTTTTCCAGCTCAAATTTGCTTTATTAAAGGCAACCTCTGGAAAATTTGCTGGCTTTACAAGTAATGACTTCTTAAGTTGGGTTTTAAACACAGTTAAGTTAAAGACAACTATCTGATTGTGTTATTGTTAGTTTGATCCATAAAAAAACTGTAGTGTTTTTTTCTTTTTTTCCCATTGGTTGTTGTGAAATTCAGACTTTGTGGAATTGTAAGACAAACCTCATTTTAATATTAATTTAACCCCTAAAAATCTTCTTGATTCAGTTGATATGAACATTCAACCTTGATGGACCTGGTTACTGATAATAATTTATTACTTTACTTTAGATGTTAGTTCCTCTTTCTGAATTTTTTATTGACTCTGTTTTTTGTTGCCTTTTTCCCCCCAAACCTATGAAAAACCAAACAGTCAAGCTAAGCCACACCTTGTGTGAGCTGCATAAAAACAGAGATGAACATCAACTCCATCCTGCGTCAGCCTCCAGGGTCATCAGGTCTCTTCTTTTAATCAGGCAAGTTCTTAAAGTTTCTTTGCTCTTTTGCATATTTTCTGATGCATGTCTACCATATCGCAAACATGCTTTTTATAAAAGAAGCACGTTATGTATGTTGAATTTTAGATCACCTTCATCATGGTTCCAGCTTTTCTCTTCTTCCTCTTCCTCTCAGTGACAAATGTCTTACTGGTAAGTTTGGAAGGTTTAGATCAATTTTATGCCAAGTAAAAAGTATAATAATTCTTAAAATTGATTGATATACTGAGTTAAAATTAACAAGCTTCTAAAGATGGAAATAAACCACTAAATGGAAAATTGGTTTTAGATTTAGCTCGAGGAAAAGCTGGCATGCCTGTTTTAATTATAAAAAACAAAAACCTCCATTTTTCCTTTCATAATTATCAGAAAAGCTTTTTGAGAAGGAAAACTATGTTTTGAATTTTTTGCAGACCACACCAGTTGACGATGAAGATGAATCTGGTGAGTGAAGAATATCTGTATTAAACATTTCATGTTTGAATTAGTCAAACTCTTAAAGTAATTCTTTTTGGCAGTTTTTCCAGTAGCACAGTGTCTTCATGCTTCAAGACATAAGATGGTTTAGGTTTACTAAAAGGTTTCTACAGTTTTATTCAAACTTAATAACTAAGTATCTTCACAATTTAAAAAAAAAAATAATTTTGATGAAGCCACTGAGAGACGTGACAAAACTGTTTAAGATCCAGGTTTACTTAAAGCCCTTTTACACATCCTCAGTTTGGTCGGGCTTTACTTGGGTTTTCCCACTTAAGAGCGTTTCAGCAACACTTTTTCTCAGCCCCAGCCCAGCTTTTTCCAGTCCTGCTCAGGAGTAAGGTTGATCAGAGCGGAATAGGGCCGAGTTGACTGCTGTTCACTGATTGACCAAGGGACGAGGAGAAACTAGAAGGTTTTCTCAGAGGAAGTCCTGGGAGAAGTTCAACTGAAGAGCGACGACATTAATATTATGGACCGCCATGAACAGAGTGGCTCAAACCGAAATATGATTTTACCATTTACAAACCATGAACCACCCCTGAAGGAAAAATAAGGAAAAGATTAAAGACACTTAAGCTTTCTATAGGCAGACAGTGAAACTACTGTGTGTGTGCGAGAGAAGACTGACTCTCTGCTTTGCTGCCGCAGCAGAAGTGGAGAGAGTGGAGGAAGGCAGAGCTGAATCAGAAAAGCACCAATATCCAACCTATAAAAATAATTTCACTGTGGTTAAAACTTTGTAGTTTTGCGCTTTGAAGTCCTTCTGGTCGTTCTCTCCATGGCTAAGGCAAAAGCTTTTGCCTTTCACTTAATTTCACTTATATTTTAACTCCATAAGTCGTATTTCTGAAGCTTGTACCCTCAAACTTGGTGAAATAAAGTTTGGTTCTGATTCTCTGATTCTGATGTTTGGTGCAACTGTGGCTCAATAGGAAGTGTAGTGGTTTCGTAATCAGGAGTTGTGGGTTCTATTTCCTCTTCTTTCCCTGCCACATGTTGATGTGACCCTGGATAAGGTTCTCAAGTCCAAGTTGCCTACAGTTCTGAATACAGGTGTATGATTATGTGTGCAATTGTGAGTGGGACTGGGTTAGTGTGTGTCAGTTTGACTAGAAAGGAAAAAAATAATACATTATCTATGATATGTATGGATTTGAATGATAGATGCGGGAATCCTGTGAAGAGAGGGGAAAGCTTTTCAGCGATCACTAATTGGTAATACATCAGATCTGGTCGTGTGAACTGCCAATCACAAACAAGTTGTGAGGATAACAGGGAACATCTGGCAGAGGTCACCATTTGGAACAACATGGCACATTTGCTAGAGAAAGTTGTCTCGCATTTGAATTTTAGGGTCCATGGTTTTGTAAGATAGTGTGATGCTTTTGGTATCTTCAGGTCTTGATCTTCAGTCTACGGTGGAATAGTGTGAAGCAAGTATGGAGCACCCATGATGATAGTCAGCTCCTCCAAGTCTGAGGCCATGGTTCTAACTAATGGTAGGATGCAGCAGATGAATAAAGAGCTGAGCTGAGTCCTCATATTTACTGACTGACAACTATACAGTAGCAATGAGATTTGGACCATGGCTGAGACTAGATAAAACTAGCGTATTCCTAAGGCAGGCAGTGCTAAAGCTTAGACAAAGTTCAAGGAACTTTACTACCTGGATAGAAATGCTGTTTCTCACTACTGAGAGGACTCAGCTGGTGGTTTGGTAAGATAGTGTGGTGCTTTTGTTATCTTTAGGTCTTGATCTTCAGCCTGCAGGGGAGTGGTGTGTCTACAAGGCAGAAACAGAACTTGCAGACGTACTATCCCAGCTGAAGACAATGGAGAAACATTACAAAACAGTTAAAGTTAAAAGTTAAAAGTTACATCTAACTCATATGAATATGTGCAACTATTGCTGGGTCTTACTTAGAGAATGCTGCATCAAGGTGTAACACCTCAGTTTGCGGACAACAACTTTGAAGTAAATCTCTAGATTATAATCATTGTTTTAATATTCATGTTGTTTTTTTATTTTTTTTTCATTTTCAGCGGAAATGCCGATGCTGCTTGATGACATTGCTGTACCTGATATATGGACCAGGAATGCAGACCCATGCACTGCCAGGGGCTGCAAGTGGCCCAAATCTGGACGCTTTGTCTACGTGCCCTACGAGATCTCCTCTGCCTACTGTGAGCAGAACTGGTTTTAAATAATAACTTACATAAAGCAAACAATATTGCCTTAGCATTTAATTGATTCAACTGAGAGATTAAACTGATAAATCCTACTTATCTGTAGGCAAAAGTGAACGGAACCGCATTGTTAAGGGCCTAAAGAGCTTCCATAAGCGCACTTGCATTCGCTTTGTGCCACGAAGATCATGTCATCGTGATTACATCCATTTCTTTTCAGGCGATGGGTAAACACACACACACACACACACACACACACACACACACACACACACACACACACACACACATCCATCCATCCATATTTTAAATACTTACTGAAGACCTTGCCTTGACTTCCATTGACATCTTTTATCGACACCACAGGTGACGATAAAAAATCTTGGATGAAACAGGCAAAGCATTGCCGTTCCACTTTTTATAGACCACAACTGCATGATTTCAATGTGACAAGGATGGATTTAAAAGCATAATATATCCCATTTAAATAAACTTTGAAGAAAAAAAAGTTTAAATGAAAAAAATACATGTTTACACTAAACACTGGAATAAGAACAATTAAACTTTGGTCGGGTTCCGGCCTGAAAATGTATTTGTTTTTCTGCGGTGGTCCTGTGTGTACCTTTCAGGTGTTGGTCCTACATCGGACGTCAGAATGGAGGACAGAGAATCTCCCTGAAGAGACATGGCTGTTTGAGTCTTTCCACAATACAACACGAGGTACTTCACGCCCTGGGCTTCAACCACGAACAGGTCCGCTCTGACAGAGACAGATATGTTCGGATTCTCTTCAATAACATCGAGCCAGGTAAGCTTAAAATCAAAATAATCTGTTTCATAGTTCAGTCCTTCACTTATACAAATAAAAAAAGACAAGGTCAGTTTCATTTTAGCACATTTTGTATCTTAAAAGTCCTGTAATAGTACTTTAAAGAGTGCCATTATTATATGATGTAACTCCAGTGGATTATTAAAAGTCTGACCATTACTCAAATCCATCTATCTATCTATCTACCTACCTACCTACCTACCTACCTACCTACCTACCTACCTACCTACCTACCTACCTACCTACCTACCTGTCTGTCTGTCTGTCTGTCTGTCTGTCTCTATATCGATACCAATATCAATATAGATAGATAGATAGATATACATATATATACATATATACATATATATATATATATAAATATATATATATATATATATATATATATATATATATATATATATATATATATATATATATATATATATATATATAGATAGATATAGATATATGTGTGTGTGTGTGTGAAAATATTGTGTCTGTGTGTATATGTTATCTGTGTACATTATGATCACAATGCAGATTCTCGATTGATTTAAAGGTCAACCAGGCCCCTTCTCATTAATTAACTCGGAAAACACAAACCCTTTTTATTTATTTTTCTGGTATGCTGCAAAAAATACTCTTTGAGCCACATTTACACATTCATGTCTTTAAAATTACAATATTTTTTCCACAAACGAGGCCAGACATTTGACACCATTTTTGTTAAATTAGAAGAATGATGGGGGCCAACTTCATTCAGATCTCAGATCTTTTAACTTTTAGCAGCTAAACTGGAGCATTTGACCAATATTTGCAAACAGCGGTGACTGAATATTTTCTCTGTTCTGAAACCATGGACAGGAAAGGAGCACAACTTTGATAAGAAGAAAACTAACAACTTGGGGACTCCGTATGACTTCAACTCTGTCATGGAATACTCCAAGTGAGTCTCCACCAGCACTCATGCAGTTATTAACTATAATGCTCCACTGTTATGATATTGATCATATTTCATCTTTTAAAAGCACTGCTTTTTCTAAAAATGGCAAACCAACCATCGTTGCCAAGTGCAACCCAAAGCTGAAGTTTGGATATGCCCAAAAAATGAGCGTCAATGACATCGCCCGCATCAACAGGCTTTATAAGTGCTGTTGGTAAAAACAATAAATATATATATATAATAAGTTTATTTATGTGTAAAACAGAACTAGATGAGAATTTTTTAATTGTTTCTTGTCTTTTCCATTCAATCAGAACTCCACGGTTTGAAGAGGCCGGCTTCCAGACAGACTGCAACTGCCCAGAACTTGAAACTAAAAACCAAATCTCAGAAAAACTAATTGGGAAGCAGCAGAGAATAAGTTCATATTGTTATTTTCTTTAAATTAAGGGGGGATGTTACTGTCTGTATTGCATGTTTTTCATTTGAGGCCTCCCTTTGTACTACTATCCACCGAGAAATAAACTGCAAGCATCCATAGTCACATTTTTTTTTTTGGTTTTTGCTTTGGCATTTAGAGACTATAGTTGAATATGGAAAACAACAGCTGGGCAAAGCTAACAAAAACATTATTTCTGCTTTGCAATGAACATTATTTGCACAATAATGTGCCTAATAAAGAAGCATATTGCAAAGAATTTTTATTTGTGGACAAATAGTTTTCTTGGATCATTGCTTTAAAGGGATAGAAACTTTCTTAACCATCCCTACAGCATACCGGGACTTTTTTGTCCCAGAATGCCAGTATACCCGTATGACGCGTCTTAACACAGCACAACTCCTGTTGCCTCGCAACGGAGAGAGCATGAAGCAGTTGTCTCTGTTTAAAGTTTGCTAATAAATGTTTTTTACATAAAATAAAAAAGTCTAAACTGTTGGGTAAACTTTTATATATATTTGTATTTTTTCCTCTGTTGTTATCTTAGGGACACCTAGACTGAAAGTTAGCGTTTCTAAAGTTTCAAATATGTTGTATAGATAATTTCATCTTGCGCTTGAAGAAAAAGTAGAAAAATTGTTACAGCAATGTCTATCGCGAGTATCAGCTGGAGGTCCCAAAGTCAATGTGGGAGACGCCATCAAAGTTGGAAACAAGTATGACATGAGCTAAAATCCTGTAGGACGTTTAGGTTCATAATTAAAGAGATAATTTATTTTTTGAATGCATTTTGGTGATTTGGAGATGTTTGGTCATAACATGCAGCACCACATTTGCTGAAAGCCAAACATAGTACTCCAGCACACATATGGCAGGTAACGTTCAGTTCAATTCAATTAAAATCAGTTATATTCAATTTTATTTATATAGCGCCAATTCACCACACACGTCATTTCAAGGCTCTTTACAAAGACAAATTAAATCATATCATCCAGAGAGATTGGTCAGAAAGTTTCCTCTCTAAGGAAACCCAGCAGGTTGCATCAAGTCTCTCCAAGCAGCATTCACTCCTCCTGAAAGAGCGTAGAGCCACAGTGGACAGTCGTCTGCATTGTTGATGGCTTTGCAGCAATCCCTCATACTGAGCATGCATGAAGCGACAGTGGAGAGGAAAACTCCCCTTTAACAGGGAGGAGAACCTCCAGCAGAACCAGAACCAGGCTCAGTGTGAACGCTCATCTGCCTCCACCCACTGGGGCTTAGAGAAGACAGAGCAGAGACACAGAAAGCACAGAAGCTCACATTGACCCAGGAGTACTACAGAGATAGCTCAGGGTAACCTAAGCTTTGTCAAAAAAGAAAGTTTTAAGATTAGTCTTAAAAGTAGACGGGGTGTCTGCCTCACAGACCAAAACTGGGAGTTGGTTCCACATGAGAGGAGCCTGATAGCTAAAGGATCTGCCTCCCATTCTACTTTTAGAGACTCTAGGAACCACCAGCAGATCTGCAGTCTGAGAGCGAAGTGCTCTGTTAGGAACATACGGGGTAATCAGAGCTCTGATATATGATGGAGCTTGATTATTAAGGGCTTTATACGTTAGAAGAAGAATTTAAAATTGTATTCTTGATTTAACAGGAAGCCAATGAAGGGAAGCTAAAATTGGAGAAATATGATCCCTCTTGTTGATTTTCATGAGAACTCTTGCTGCAGCATTTTGGATCAGCTGAAGACTTTGAACTGCATTTTGTGGACTTCCTGATAGTAAAGAATTACAATAGTCCAGCCTTGAGGTAACAAATTTTAATGCCATCGAGATTAAGTGATTGATTAAGAAGTTTGTTTTTAAGTACTCTGGACCAAAGATGACAACTTTTCTCTTGTCAGAACTTAAAAGGAGGACATTTAAAGTCCTCCAGGTTTCAATGTCATCAAGACATGCCTGTAGTCAAAGTAATTGATTCATCAGGATTTATAAATAAATATAATTGAGTGTCATCAGCATAATGGTGAAAACGAAACCCATGCTGTCTGATAAATATACCAATCACGAGCATATATATAGTAAAGACAATTGGCCCAATGACTGACCCTGTGGTACTTCACAAATGACCCAAGATGTTTTGAGTGAAGATCATGTTGAGTAATAGATTTATAAAATATATTTTCAATATTTATAAATATATTTTTTATAAAGACTGTATTGCCCTGACAAAGCTGTCAGCTGGCCTGATGGGCAGGTTTAGCACCGACGCCCTGTTCTTCTCCCAGATGAGAGCAGATTCACTCTGACCTCATGTGACAGAGTCTAGAGAAGCTATAGTGAACATTATGCTGCCTGCAACATTGTTCAGCATGATTGATTTGGTGATAAGCCCGTGTTGATCTGAGGAGGCATGTCCATGGCCATACCTATACGTGGCCTCATGTTGTAAGACTATGCAGGTAGTTCCTGGAGGATGACAGAATTGATACCTACGGCTGGCCTCCACACTCCTCAAAATCGGACCAGCATGCAGCATCAGTTTTTCATTTTCATTTTCTCTGTGACTTTAGATTAAGCCCTCTGTGGGTTGACCATTTACATCAAATAGTAGTGGCTGTCAGAATCTCAGGTCTGGGTGCAGGTTTGGTTCTCTCTCTCTCTCTCCACATCACCTCTGATTGGAACCCTTCTTAAGGAGCTGATTCCAGCAGGAGGGCGTCAGTTCTTTCTCGCTCCCAGCGTGGTACTTAACCAATCTAGTAATCTTGTTCTTGTTAAACCCTAGTCTGGACCTAACTCAGTGTTGCTCATCGGTACCTTCCTCTGCTCACCGATCTCCACACCTTTCCCCAGTGGAACCCGGACAATCCGACCAGCCAGAACCATCACAGAACTAACCACAGCAGCTTTACAATAAACTCTCTTACAGAACTGTCTGTCTCTGTGGTTGCCCTCATTCTGAGTCTCACTTTGTAAATCATGACAGTGGCATCCTTTTGTTCTCAACATATTACCCATGCCATATCAGTATAGATATCCAGTAGGGTTAATATTATTCTTTTAAAATCAGGTTTTTATGTTCTTTCAAAGTGTTCCCTTACTTTATTCGAGCAGTGCATGCAGATGTCCAATTCTCGTCCTCGGGGCCAATGTCCTGCGACTTTTAGATACCTCTTCTCTTTAACACACCTGAATAGCATTAAGTACATTCTGAGGAGGAAATTTAGACCTTTGATTCATATGTGTTGAACCAGAGGCTAATCTTAAAGGGGCGGGACAACGGTCCTTGAAAACTGCAAAAATTATATAGTTATAATATTACTTTAATTACTTATTTATAGCTCTCTTTATTATTCATCATGCACAATTTTGTTCACAGTATGTTTTTCATTTCAGAATCAGAATCAGATCAGAATCAGATATACTTTAATAATCCCAGAAGGAAATTGCTGTTTTAGTACCATCACCATTACATAAACATCACAAACATTTTAAATTTCTGATAAAAAATGCAGTTTCACAGATTACGGGATTAAGATTAGAACCATCTGTTTATAACTTTTTTACCACTAGGTAGTGTCCTGTGTAGGGTTGTCATAATACTCCATTTATTGATATTGATATCGATGCTAAAAAAAATTCTTCAGAGATGCTAATTTGCATCGAAGTACCACCGGTGGTGGTTTTACTTTTAACATCATAGTTTAACACCAACAGCATTATGTTAATATGGATATATTAGCAACAGCTGCTGTTAACTCCTCACTACACCTAACATTTTCTGACTTTAGAAGCCCCCTTAAGTCCTAAGATGTTTTATAAATAACTTTTATTCAAAAAACGTCTTATTTATATTTAAAAGGTAAACATTTACAAGCTTCTCCATCTGGTGCACCTGACATGGCGTGACTAGACTCTTGGAAAATAAATAGAAAATAACATTCAGACAAAGTCTGTTATTATGTTGATTTTTATTTTTTTCATTAGACCATGCATGACGAAACCACATTAACGTTGTGCTTGGTGGTGAAGAACGTGTGCACTGTTTTCCTTCAGTAAAAGCAGAGTTCAGCTCTAATTAGTAGAAATGTTTCAGATGGCTCAACAGATTCTGCAATACTGCACAACATAAGCATGTTCTGAACTTCTCTTATTTTAATTCTGAGTAATTTGTGGGATTCAGAGTGTTTTGAAAACAAATGTTGCAACCCTGAACACCCCTTCCCAGCCACTGTTGCTGTGTTCAGTTCCAAGTAAACCTAACCTTTCACACCTCTCTGGAACAGTTTAAAGCTCACTTGAATAAAATGGCAAAAAGAGGGACATCCATCTCTAAGACAAACGGTGATCTGAGACAAGTAGCCTGTGTGGGTGTGGAGTGTGACAAGTGACAACACATGGAAACTTTATCACTGTGGCTGGTTTGAAAACCATCAAGCTGTAAGGCTTAATATTATTACACACGTCAAGAGCTCAACATCCACCCCAAAGACTTGCCGTTGCGCTTACTTCTTGCACTCTTACCTCATCTTGTTTATTTCCCCTAACAGGTTTTACCCTTTTTTTAGGTTTTCACAGGACTAGTGGCTTGTTTTTAGTGGGCTGACAGGAAAGGGGGTATGAGAGAATGGGGGAGAGACATGCAGCAAAGGACCACAAGTCGGAGTTGAACCTGGATCAGCCGCGTCGAGGACTAAGGGTTGTGTGCGCTGACCACTGTGCCACCGAAGCACGCCCCTTTTTGTGTTTTTTTTTAACTCAACCTATCAGATAAAATGTTTCAGACTGATGGCCTTAAAAGGTCTGTTTGGAATTTGACTGAGCTTCTAAAAAGCAGTAGACCTGCGAATCAGCTATTAGTACTTGTTAGAGTTTGGGCTTTAGAGGACCACCATCATGACTCCAGCTCTTCTCTTCATCCTCTTCCTCTCAATGGCAGATGTTTCTATGGTGAGTTTTCTAAAGTGCAGAGTTTAACCTTTTGACATTAAACTCCACTTTTTCCCCCTCAGTAAACTTTACAAAAGTCCTCACAATGTCGAGCTGATGTAACTTAGAAGATTTATGGAGAACTGAGAAGAGTACATTTTGATCTAAAATTATTTATTAAATTTATGATGAAAAGTAAGATGGCTGTTTTCTGATCAAAATTGCATTTGAGAAAACATACATTGGAATATTTTAGAAGTTGAACCTGTAAGCATCTGTTGCAGAGTGCACCAGTCGACAGTGAATATCAAAATGGTGAGTGAAATATAATTCTCAAGGTTTGATGCATTGATCATTCAATTTGTGATTTATTTTTGTTTTTTTGCTTTATCCAGATGAGTCAGTGGATGATTCTGAAATCCCCCCAAGACCCAAAGGTGATTCACGTAACACACATTCAAAAAGAAAAAAGACAACCTAGTCATGGTAAAAGGAACCAGACGGCAGACGTAATCTCCTGGTTAGTTAAATGTATGGTTTGGACGATGAATTACTTGATTCAGTAAATACATCAACAAAGATGTTTTGTTTTAGTTGTTTGAGCTGCAGCCCAAATAATCAATGGTATGAAACTATTAAAAGCAGGAAGACTCAGTTTACAATGTAAACCACCCTTAAACCAATCATGCATTTTGCTGCTTTAGAAATGCGTTTCCTTTCGGCTGTGGTACAGAAGCAGTTGTGCTGTACGGCGACATCGCAGAGCCGAAAACGTCAAGCAGGAATGCAGACCCTTGCACTGCCATAGGCTGCAAGTGGCCAAAATCAGGACGCTACGTTAACGTGCCGTACTACATCTCTTCTGACTACAGTAAGGATCTCTGATTTCTACTGTTGACCGAAGAAATACAAAAGGATTAGTTCTCCCCTATAAAATCAAGCTTTGCTGAGATTTCCATTATTTAACCTCTCTGTAGGTGAGTACGAGCGCAACATCATCCTCAGAGGACTGCAGAGCTTCAGCCTATCCACCTGTATTCGCCTCGTCCCGTGGAAGTCTGGAGATCGTGATTACATTTACATTGAATCTAAGGATGGGTAGGAACACACACGGCTAAAATAGCAAAGCACACATATGCAAGTCTTTAAGGACCAATACTACATCACACTGTAAGAAATATGGGGAAAAAAATCACTCGTAAAAACTTTGAACGTCTTATTTTTATATTTACCTTCCACAAATCCTTTTACTTTTTGTAGTAAAAATATTTAGTTGTGTGCTTAGCAAATGTATGTCTTTTACAGAAAATCTTTTTAATTTAAATATAATCTTATTGCTCTGCTGTCATCTCCTTTTAGAAGGCACCCAAAAGCAGATTCAGAGTCAGTGGCACGATCTCTGGTTTAATAGATGGCATGAGCATAAGATGAAATCTGTTGTAGGGGTAGATGAAGAGAGATCTTGTAGCTTGGCAAAGATTGAGATCTGATGGGACTGGATCAAAAGACAAAGAATACAAGATTAGAATAGTATTTTAAATAATTTTAGTTCAAAGGTTCATAATTGTTTTTTTAGCTTCTGAATAAATGCTGGTATTTTACTGTTATTTAAAAGAAATCTGAACTGCATTTGATCAGCTCTAGTTAAAGATTTTAAAAACTGACTGGTCAGTCGTGAACTTAAAGGTATATAGCCACGTCATATGCTTATATAAAAAAAATGTTTGATCATAATAACATAAGGTTATATGCAATAGGCCTCCATCTTGATAATGTTTTGATGGTCCTTTTAGAGACGAAAAATAACTCCCTCTTGGGCGCGATTAACAAATATAAACAGACGTGTGGCCATCTAGTGGCAGTATAGCAGAACTATCATAATGCTGGTTTGCTTAATTGATAAATCAATTATAAATAATGCCAGACCGAGCCTGACCCTCTGCAATGCCACACAGTAAAGCGGCAGCTCGGCGTGTTTGAAGACCATCCATCCATTTTCCTACACGCTTAGGGAAGAAAAGCGTGGGGTGCTGGTGCCTGTCTCCAGCTGTCAATGGGTGGGGTACACCCTGGACAAGTCGCCAGTCTGTCGCAGGGCAACACAGAGACAAACAACCATTCACGCACACACTCACACCTAAGGAGAAGCAAACCCAGAAAGAACCCACACATGCACAGGGAAAACAAGCAAACTCCATACAGAAAGACCAAGGGTGGACTCAAACCCAGGACCTTCTTGCTGCAAGGCAACAGTGCTACCCACTACCCCACTGTGCAGTCCACATGATCAACCATTATTAATTAAATAAACCAATCTACAGCAAATTTAAGAGCCTTATATCAGAACATTTACTCTCATCAGTCAACTCTGCGGTCACATCTAACCCTCGGCAGGTTCAGCGTCCGCTTCAGTGAACACCAACATTCATACTGTATTACCAGAGACATTCCAGTCTATTTCCTCTTGGAATCATAAACCTGGACCAACTTATACTTACAATATATTTTGGAATGTGTGAAACCCTTATTGGATCAGTTCTCACAGGTTTCAAAGTAAATATTTAGCTTTTTTTCTAGACTTGACTGTTGGTTTTCTGTTTTTTTGTGTGTGGTTGTGTGCTATGGAGGAACAGGCACGCCCATCGAATCATTCATGCAGCTTCTCAGAGTAAATTCTGCCATTTAAACCATCCATCTCCAGCCCAGAAAGTTCTGGACACAGTAAATTAAAATACAACAATAAAGTTGTCTATTAAAATAAGATTTTTTTTCTTTTCTATTCTTTTCAATATTGGTCAGATCTTCACTACAGGTCCAGTACTGTCAGCACAAAGCTTGGTGCCGATGTGTCTTCCACTTTTTGCAACAAAACACAAATGTTTAGACTTTTTCCATTTTAGCTGCTGGTCCTACCTGGGCCGTCAGAATGGAGGGCAGTACGTTTCCTTGGCGAAAAATGGCTGCTTGTACCAAAGCACTGTGCAACATGAGGTTCTTCACGCTCTTGGCTTCAACCATGAACAGGTCCGCTCCGACAGGGACACATACGTCCGGATCCTCTTTGAGAACATAGAGCCTGGTTAGTTACAAACCAAAGCTGTAAGTTGATTCTTAGCTATTTCTGTGGAAAAAACGATTCTCACGTGTTTACCTAAACCTTGTCTGCTCTGGATTCTTGGACAGGACGGGAATTTGCTTTCGAAAAGAAGCAGACGAACAACTTGGGAACACCTTACGACTTTAACTCTGTCATGGAGTACAGGAAGTGAGTTTTTGTGATAATACATGGTTTTACATTAAGAGAAATTATGGTATGTTCTCCTGTTGGGTTATTTCATATTTGCTCACAGAAATTAGGGAAATTTACACTAATGCAAATCTGTAAATTACGCTAAACTGGTTTGATAATTATGCGCAATAACTGAATGCTTTTTTTTAAGTGATGCCTTTTCCAAAAATGGAAAACCAACCATCGTTGCCAAGTGTAATCCATACATGAAATTTGGAAATGCAGAGAATATGAGTGCCAATGACATCCTTCGTATCAACAAACTTTATGAATGCAGTGAGTAAAAAAAGATACCTAAACAAATCATGCTGTTGGCAATTATGCAATGTTAATTATTCATGTTACTTAATCTTTTTTTTTCTTCCCTAAACAGAACTCCCTGTGTTGAAGTGGTCGGCTTCCGGATGGTCCTGAAAGGGCAGAACTTCCTTTCTAGATATGAGAGATGCAAGAAGAAAAAAACAATCCCCCCCTTTTTGCTTGATATAACTGACTGCTAAAAGTAGTTATTGACGCCTGTTTGAAATTAAACTGATTTTCTTTGCTATCCTTATGTTTGCAGATTGTTCAGTTCTTCTGATGCACTTTGGACTAAAAATGTGTAATTAGCTGAATGTTTTTGCAAAACGTAGGTATATATTTGCTATTGTAAGTCTTATAAAAAAAACTGCTGAAATAATTAATTCTGAAATAAAACAAATTTTAATGTCATACAGAAAGAAAAAACACTGAAAGTAAAATTGTTACTTTATTCTTATGTCTAAAATAAGGGTAACAAACAGAAAGTATAATAGCTAATCAAATGTGTTTAATCATTAGAAAAAAAATAAGTATTGTTTAAATGGATATTCTGTTTTCTCTTTTCCTATATTTGTTCTTCACAGAATGCAAATTAAAAGCAAAATACATGCATATTTTTTTGTTTGATGCTTTAGACTATTCTGTTTATTTGAAGTATTGTACTAACCAACTTTCAGTTCTGAAATGTGCAGTGTTAAAAAGGAGGTTTTATCTGCAAGTGATATGCTATTACATCTCAGTGCACTGGAATGCATATTCCAAAGGAATATGCATTCCAAATTAAAAGTACTTTAATTTTTAATTGTCAAATTAAAAGTACTTTAATAAAAACGTTTAAGCAAAAGTTAAAGACTCTTGTTTGAGGAATACTGCAGCCTCAGGTTCTCCAGGAACTCTCGCTGTTTCCCTGAGGATTACTGCAGCAGCTGCTCACTCTGTGCTCCGCTGGATCTACTGCAGCCCCGCGTTCTATGGACACTCTCCATGCTGCCTTCCTGGTCGTCCTGCAGCACCACGTCCAAGGAACTCTATCTCTGCGCCTCTGTTTCTAAAGCAGTCTTAGTACCTCAAAGAACTCGTCACAAGATCCTGCTCTGTGTTTTCCAGTATCTTCTGACAGCCTGCTCCTGCACCCATCATCTACAGTCCGGTAACTAACTCTGGTCATCATCATCCACAAGTCATTACTTTCAATAAACTTTCAAAACAAGCTCTCTGTATGTGTGTGCTCTGTCCGGGTTCATGAAGACAAATCATGACTATATATAACTGTAGACTATAATCATGACTATATATATATATATATATATATATATATATATATATATATAGTTTTTTCATAGTTTGGCCGATCATGCGACTTATAGTCAGGTGCCTCTTATATATCCATTTTAAATGGTAAATCACACTAAACTATGTGAACCAAATAGTAAACAATACCATCTATAGCCACAGGAGGGCGCACTAGGCTTATGCTATACGCTGCTCCTGTACCGCTTAATAATTAATTGAAACCTTTACTTATAAACAACAAAGATTGAACGCATATTTGTATGTTGTTTCAGTATGCATTCACACAGCAGAGTTGTGTGGTCCAGCTCCAAAGGAGAGCCCAGACTGAGACATAACCCTTTTATTGGGTTTGTTGCTTTTATGCTAGTTTATCCCTTTTAGCCTCCCAGGCATGCTCCATATTATTCAGCCGTTTGTGGATGCAGCTGTGTCATTGACAACTTGACTTGAAGCTGCCTTATCAGATTTAATGTCAGTTCTTTGTTTTGGATTGTGTAAAATAGATTTGTAAATAAATGCAATTTATAGTCTGATGCAACTTATGTTTTTTTTTCCTCTTTAAGGTGAAGAAGATGATATTGAAGTGCTTGACTGGGATAGAAAATGCGAGATTCTGAGATCCAACACTGTCACCTGCATGCGGTAGTTTGACAAGCGTGTTGAGGAACTTTTCAGAGATTTGCTGCTGTCAGATGTTCAGCCTGTGACTATTTCTACAGAATCGAGTTTCAGCATATAGGAAGTCCTCACATCCATTGTCTGATTTGGACTGAGAACAGCCCTCAGATGATTCTGATGATCAAACGGTGTGTGATTTTTGTTGATGAATACATCTCAGCACAACTTCCAGACCCAGAAACCCAACCTGAGCTGTTCCAGAAAGTCACAGAAATTCAAAACAGTAAGAACCACTAAACAGATAAGCGTCCTACACTACCTTTCCACAGATGGCCAGCAAAGGTGGTGGTGGAGTTGCTGTGTATGTTAAAATCCACATTCAGGTGTGTGAAAGACAGGCTTTGAAGGTTGAGGCTCCATTCAGGGCAATGATTGCTGCTGTGTACAGATCTCCTGACTACAATCTGAGACCCTTCCTGGAAAATCTGGTGAGCCTTTGGGATGCGCTGGAGGTGTTAAACTATCATCCTGTCATTGTGTGTGGAGACTTCAATGACAATCAGGTACTCAGGTCATCAAAGCCAATTCTGGAGCAGTTTCTGTCTCGAGGATATGTACTGCAACCACAGACAAAAACTCACCATTTGATGTCATTTTCATTTCTCAGCCACAGCAATGCCTTCATTCAAGTGTCATGAGAACCTATTACTGCTACCACAACTGTTCTTTTATTCTGTCCACCACTGAACCATGAGGAGGTTGGTGAGTTTAGAAAATCCTGAACAATGTGAAGAATCTATAATTGAAATTCGTATTTCAAATGTTTTGAAGAACTGTTTTATCCTGAAATCTAATTCATTGAAGTATGCTTTGAAATTGTGTTGGTCTTCATGCAGAGAATAATGAAAAGTATGAAAGGGTTACTATTCAAGTTTTAGGCTGATAGCCAAGGTGTCAGGAGTTGTTCAGATGAACCCGGACGCAACCACACACAGAGCATCGTTTTGAGAGTTTTATTGGATGAGATGAGTAGTAGAGGATGAGAACCAGAGAGTCTTTTACGGGGAAGGGGCAGGTGGATGGTGAAAGCAGGAGGAGTGTGGGTAAACTTTGGGGTGGAACCCAGGACTGGCAGAAGAGCTTCTGGACGAGACCCGAACAGGGCTTGGAGCGGGGTCCAAGCAGGGCAGCGCCTTGGAACGGGATCCAAATGGCTTCAAGAGAAGTAGAGAGACGTGGGGAGAAGTGAGACACTCGTGCAAGGATGACGAGACGAACCGACAGGGAAGAGCAGACTGAGGTGGGCTTATATAGGAGTGTTGACAGGTGGATTGAGTCCGACTTAATGAGCAGTGGAAAGGGGCAGGAAACAGTGGTGGAGTGAAGAACAGGCTTTATGAGAGGAGGAAGGTGCCAGAAAATGTCCAGGGTGAGGCAGGCAAAAACGGAACCCTGACACAAGGTATATGAGTTTCTGTTTTAATTTGCTTAGTATTTAAATACAGATAAATAACACTGTGAATAAGATAAGAGTTAAGTTAAGATAAGTTAGTCTTTATTTATCTCACAATGGAGAAATTCACTCGTCACATCAGCTCATACAAGAGGTGCAGAGTAGGGAAGGTGTATTCAGTTATATACAGTGAATCTTCATATATACAATGGGTCAAAAAGAATACCAAAAAAATACAAAAAAGGAAATAGGAATGTAAATGTCTCAATTACATTCTTAGTGGTCTATATATATATATATATATATATATATATATATATATATATATATATATATATATATATATATATATATAAACATATCTATATACTTAAATATATACATATATCTATGCGCCTACATACATACGTACCTACGCGTATATACGTGCATATACATTGTATACATTTGTACATACATACATGTGTACTGACTTATGTTCAGGTGTTGGTAGCAGCAGAAGTCACTACATCAGGATTATTGCACGGGTTGTAGGACAGTGTATTAAATAGATTATTGCACCTTGGTTATTGCACATTAATTATTACCGTTATGGTCACAGTTGCAGTTACAGTGCAGCATTGTAAAATCTGATAGCAGCAGGAATGAATGACCTGCGGTAACGCTCCTTTTTACAGACAGGATGTCTAAGTCTTGCACTGAAGGAGCTGCTCAGCTCCTCTACAGTCTTGTGCAGTGGGTGGACAGTTTAGTTGTTACTCTACTGAATAAAATATGCCAGGTTTGGAGCAGCACAAGTCATTCAACACGACCAAGGCAGAAACTTCAAGTCAGGTGTGTTGTCATGTGTGAATGCATGGGCATGCAAAAGACTCGGACTACTCCTCTCCATCCGCAGAGTGATGGGTTTTGGGAGTGGTTCAACTGAACCTTTGCAAAACAGCTCTGCATCCTCACTGCAGAACATCAACGTGATTGGGACCTGCACCTCCCTTTCGGGTTATTGGGCTATAGATCAGCTGTGCAAGATTCCACCTCGTGCACACCTGTCCTGCCCTGCTCAAGTTGGGGAGCGACCTGCGGCCGGTGGCAGAAATGGTGTTTGAAGGAGCCCCTAGATGCACCAGCAGTGTCACCAAGACCGAACACGCTGGAAGGCTTCAGGACCGAATGGAGTCGCCTCATATCTTTTCACGTGACCAGCTGCAGAAAGCAGATATGAGACAGAAAAGAAACTACCACATGAGGGACAGAGGGAAAGACGTTGTGATTGGGGACTTGGTGTGGGTGTATAACCCAAAGAGGAAGAAGAGCCACTGTCCTAAGTTAGACAGACCATGGGTGGAGCCTTGTAAGGTTTTGGAGAAGCTGGGTGAGGTGGTCTATAGGGTCCATCTACCACCAAGGGGAGACGGGTGGTCCTCAAGTTGGCCCCATGCAGGGGTGATGCACGTCCTCATCAGTGTGTGGGGCCCTCAACACCTTCCTGGAGGAACAGGACAGCCAAGCGCCCAGGCTTAATGACTGTATCTAAAAACTAACTCCCCACATTGTTCCCCATCCAATCTGCAGATGACCCCCTGTTCATCAGCAGATTGCTCCAGGACGGCAGGTTCGGCGGCCTTCGTTAACACCAAGGTGTCCTCGGAGACAGAGAAGGCACCTCAGGGACTTTTTATGAGACCCCTTGGGGCAACGGTCTTTGTAAGGGGGGAGCAGTGTAGCGATCCTGCAGTAATTTTCCATGTTATAACGCTCCTGTTATAGTGCTGTAATTTCCCATGGGGTGTGAATGTCTTGTTGCGTGGAGACTCTCGGTGTGTGACTGTTGTGTTGGTGTGGTTATGGCCGACATTAAACAAGATCTGTATCAATAGTTAGTTCTTCCTGCCTCATTCAGTAAGGCCCGCCTCGCCTGGTTCGGAGATTTGGCAGCAAAGGAAGAAAACAATTATCAGAGAGAAAACACTTATAATATGCATATATTTGTTACAATTAGAATTCCAAAGGGAGACAAACACTTACAACGTTACAATAAGTTTCATTTAGTATATTACCAAAGTCCTCCTCCACGGCCCTTGTAAGCATTTGTCTGCCTGACATTACCTGAACACATCTTTATGGACTGACCGGCCTCTTACGGAATGTCAGGGGAGGGGTGAGGGGCCCGTACACAGTCTCCAGGCACCCATATGGACGGGCCTGCATAAGCAAAACAGATCCTCAGGAACTAACTTTTAGTTAATAGCCCAGGTTGTCTTTTAGGAGTGAACATAGATTAAGAACCACTAAGAACCATAAAACAGCTTTTAAACCATATACCATTTTGAAAGTCCCCCATAAGATGACATGTTTCATGAATTGGCGCTATATAAATAAGATTGAATTGAATTGAATTGAATAAAACTCTGGTGTCTCTTCGTGCCTGGTCTCTACAAGAGCTTGAATGAATTTATTGCTGCAATTTCACTTCTGTAGACTCCAAGCCACAGTTTTAGTGATAACAAGATAACTCTTTGTGCTTTAAAAATATGTTATGACTTTCAATACTAATCTACTTCATTGAGCATCTCCTGTACATCCTTTAATTTTTTTATGTTTGTGTCATAAAATGTCACTTTCACAGTTAGACTGAAAGATTCTCATCAAGAGAATAAATAAATATTTTAGAAATAAAACCATGAAAACCATGTCACTTTAATGATAATGCTTAAAGTTTATTGAGCGGCAATAATAAGCTTTTGGGTTACAATACATAATTTTATTCTTTGTAAAATAAACACATTCATTCTGGTTATAAAATTCAGTGGTCAGTGTGCTCAAAAATAAAATTTCAACATTGTTTTTACTTTTTTGTTTCACTAATTCATTTTCTTTTATTACAATATGGGGGCCTTTGAGTTAAATGACTTTTAAAACCACTTTTTACTAGATTGTTGTCCAGTTTTTCTTTACAAAATGTTATTATTAAACTGTTCTTTATGCAGGTAGTCTCATTGAGACATAAGCTCACATTTACTAAACAGACCTGTTTGCACAAATTTATGGACTCACACAGAACGACTTACTTCATTACAGTGTCACAATGTGTAAAACACCACTCAAAAAAATGTATTGTGAACAATCAAGCACTGACATGTTCTTTTTCTATTTTTCTGACTTGAAGGATTGCAGACACACAGGCTTAGCGAGAAAGCTGTTGCTTTAAAATGATGTATTTCAGTACAGCACATCTGGATTCATGCGGCTCTGCCGTTTAGATGAGCCATCTGGGGGAAAAGAATGAAATTATTGATATGAAGTAAAATGTTCATTAACTTGGATAACCTTAAGCAAGAATAGCAATGAGAAAATGCAGTTTTTCGTTTGATTTTTAGCTTACAGCATCTGTAAAGCTTGTTGACACGAGCAATGTCATTTTCGCTCATTTCACTGGCGTTTCCAAAGGCGAGGTTATGATTGGACTTCGCTAGGATGGTTGGCAACCCGTTACTGGAGAAGGCGTAACTTAAAGAAAACACAGTCAGATACAAAATAATGTCACTGGTTTGCCGTATGTCTGTGGCACATTTAAAAATGACAAGATTTTGAAAAAGCAAATTTAAAGATAAACCCTGTGATTGAAAAGAGTAGATGTAAATAAAAACAGAAAAATTGACAAGCATGAAATAAATAAACAGGGTGACAAAGCTGCATCCAGAAATCTAAAACATAGAAAATTACACTTGAAATAAAGGTCAATGTCTGAAAGTTTTTACAGATGGGATTTGATGGACTCATCAACAACTCATCAACAAATGATGTTGTTTACGAGTTTAAGGTTTTCCTAAAACCATTGCATGTACAACCATTTCAAGCTTTAAAAGTTAGTACGACATCCTAAAACTAACAAAGATGGATATGTTAGTAATGCAGTTCTTCTAAAACTGGAGTGATGTGGTGTAAAAATAATGAGAAAATATCTTTTCAAGCCAACATGGTGAATTAAGGTACTCAAATCTAGAACTGATGAAGGCATGAATTAATTTTTCAAGGTCTCCTAATCAAACAATAAAAACCTGCGCTCAAGCATCTTAGGGTTTTTTTTCACGAGAAGTGGGGGGATGGAGTCTAAGATCAATAGACCAACTGGGTCTTTGTCTTAAGTGATGTGGTGACAGCTTAGCCTGTTGCAGTGGAGAAAGAACTGAGCCCATAAAGAAAGGCTTTTTGATTAACTGGTCAGTTTATGCTCCATACCTGACTTATGGTCATGAGGTATGGATCAATACCGAGAGAGCAAAATTGTCAGTACAAGCAACCAAAATAGGCGTCCATCATGGGGTACCCCAGCCCACCCTAAGAAAAAGGTGAGGAGCTCCATCATTTGGGGGAGGGACAGAGTAGAGGCACTGCTCCACCGCATCGAAAGAAGTTAGTTGGAGGCTTCATGCATCTAATGACGAGGCCTCCTGGGTGCCTACCTTTGAAGGTAGGCCCAGTTTTACAGAAGGGATAATACATCCCTAAGAACATCCTAAGAAGCCTGGGGAGCCCCCAGAGTGGGGGTGGCTTAAGTTTTCCTCCTGAATCTGTTACCCTGTGAGACCGCACCTTGGCTGATCGAATAGACCAAAAAACAATGCCATATTTTTAACTTTGAAAGAACAATGGTAGCAACAGGGCTGAGATTACCAGTAATCAGCTGATTTTCAAATAGAAGGATTTTAGTCCTCTTTTAGCAAATACTGAGTTAACCATTATTTAAAACCTCGTATAAAATTAACCAGAAGCTGCAAGTGGGACAGAGAAGTACTTTGCAAGGAAAATTAACTTAGAAATCACTGGTGTAACAATCAAAATAACTATTGTACTTCTGCAAAAAAAAAAAGAAAAAGAAAAAAAAAAGAATCCAAAGAAACCTTGCAAAATAAAAACAAACTAGGACCCCAAAAAGCCGCTGGACAAGCGGGGAAGAAAAATAACTACAACCTAATACCAAACATAAAAATGTGTTTGATAGTAATAAAAACTGTTTTCTGTTTAGTCACAGATCTTCAAATTATGTTGTTGCTCTTGCAAATGGAAAAATTTAAAACCCTCTTAAGAAAAACTTAACCCTGAAAATGAAACAATAAAAGTTGTCCTCAAACGTGAAAAATAAATCAGTATGAGCGCTGTTTGTTTCTAAACAGCATTTTACACAGACAAGGGTGCATTTTAAATGACAATGACTCACTTGTTGTAATGCATGACAGAGCCAAAATCGTAGGGAGTTCCCAAGTTGTTCGTCGGCTGCTTTTCGAAAAGGTAATGTTTGTCTGTTAAAATCAGGAGATAGTTTCAACACCTTTTAAAACAAGTAATGTTATTTACAGTATTTCAAAGTAACTATTCTTTTACTTAAACTGTTCAAACTTTTGTCACTAACCTTGCTGAATGTTGTTGTAGAGAATCCAGACGTATTCATCTCTATCCGAGCGGACCTGCTCGTGGTGGAAGCCTAGAGCATGAAGAAGCTCATGCTGCACAGTTGAGAAGTATACACATCTATTTTTCTCAAGGCTGATGTGCTGTGTTCCTCTTTGACGACCCAGATAGGACCAGCACCTGACATGGAGACCAGAAAAGAAATGGAAAGATTGCTGCCAGCATGGATTTTAATGATTTAATAATAAGACACCGGTACCAGTGGGCCAGTGTTTTTTCACAGGAGCACAGAACAAAAGATTGGGGGGCTTAACAGGTCAACATTTCATCGTTCAATATATTAAGCCAAAGAGCCAATTGTGGCTCTGGAACTGCAGGTTGCAGACCCCTGATCTTTTTTCAATACATCGGGAGCTTAACGTGAAACAGCTTAATTTTTAATTATTTTGTTATTTTATTATTGGGTAAAAATATAAACAAAAAAAATACAACTGATCAAAATAACCAGTCAGTCACGTTGTCTTTGTCAGCATTTATCATCCTAAGAAATTTAATATCATGTTTTTCGTACAGGGGCCATAACAGGGGCCAGGAACATTTCTACAGGGGCACAGGCCCCTGTTGGCCCCTGTCTAGAACCGCCCCTGACCGGTACTATAATATATTCTCAAGCCCTGCAAAATGAATCATACCCCTAGTAGATTTCAATTTATTCTAAACTTGATTCTCCTGATTTTCATGGTTCAAGAGATGCCTGTCTCACTTCTGTGAGAAACAAACCTGTTCTTAGAATGGAAACAATTTTATATGTATGTCTGCCAGGAGTATGAAAAAGTTTGCTTAATGATACATGCTGATAATTATTAGATCTGGACTTCTAGATTGTGACTTGAGGGCAACAGAAAACTAACATAATAAGAAAGCAAATGTTCAGCAGCATATCATTGGTGCTCTTTGCTTTGTGAATGAGACACTGAGAGGGAGTATGCAGCAAGCACAATAGATGAAGCTAGTATTACATGTATGGCTGCAGTTTAAGCCCCTAAACAGTAGCAGAAGTGTGTTCTTTGGTGTGTTTTCCTACCTAGAGTTAGGTTCAGAAAAGAAATATATGAAATCTCGAACACCAGAACTCCAGGGAACAAAACGAATGCAGGTGCGCTGGTGGAAGCTCAGTATCCCCAGATTGATGATTCTCCTTTCTGCCTCAGCTAAGGGAAATTTTAAGACAAAGTTAAGTTGTATTTATTAAACTTCTGGTTATTATTTGTTTAAAATAAGTAATATGAACTCATGTAGTTTCTACATTGAAGTTAGAACTGCTTACAGAAGTCCGGTGAGATGTAATAGGGAATTTGGACGTAACCTCCCGATTTGGGCCACTTGCAGACATTGAATGCACATGGGTCTGCATTCCTGGTGAAGGTAGTTGGTACGGCAATGTCTCCATGCAGCACAGGGGGTTCTGTAACGACATTAATGTCGGATTAATTTGAAAGTAAAAGGACAGACTTCAGAACTTAGTCTTTTTTATCATATTTGGATGCAACAATTAATATGAATTGCAATAACAATGATCATTAAAGTAATATTATTTAACAATAAAAACTGGAGGGAAGGTGTTCAAAAATGGTCAGTAAAATTGTAAAAGAAGTCAACCAATACTGTGTTTTTTTTGTCTCAGAAGTACTGCTGCTAGTACACAAATTAATCTGGCGAACACATAAATCCAATCAGAATATATAATTTCACTTGGCGAAATTAACACATAACTATTTTAAGCATCTTTATCTGAACTGAAGTTTTTTCCCCTCTTTTTTATTGTCAGATAGCAGAAGTAAAATGTTAGATATTCAGATGATCCCTAGCACAAATAACTCCAGTTCCCAGCATTTTTAGTGGCAGGATTGTGAAGTTTAAAACTGTACAGATTGTGGAAACAAAAACCCTGTGGAAACTATTTGGAAGTATGCAATCTACAATTAGAGCTGGACATTTTATTCTTTTTCACTCCAGTCAATGTTTAAATATTTCAGTCGGTTGTCTCTTCATAATTTTTTTTATGTCACTTTGAAACTTTATTTAAAATCAGTGTCTTACTTAGGTTAAGCTTGGGTCCTGGGATGGCATCTGTGATCCTATCTGAAGGAGAAATCAGAAGAAGTTTAGGTTTGAAATGTTCACGTTTCACATGTCAGACTTAAGTCAAGCTTTATGTTCAGCTCACCCGTTTGATTTTTTATTTCAGCTGGTGCGCTCTGCAACATAGAAACACATAATTTACAAAACATTTAACAACCACATAATGTTGCTTTGCCTAACAAATCTGTTTCTAACAAATTAAAAGCTTTAATTTTTCTCTCTGACTCCACAAAAACCAACAGATTCACTTCCAGAAAGTGTATTTTCCAAATTAAGTTTTTCGTTCAACTTGGTTTCTGGTAGCTAAACATTGTGAGAAATTTAACCCAATAATCCCAAAATGTTACCAGACAGCCATCCATCATTGAGAGGAAGAAGAAGAAAAGAACAGCTGGAGTCATGATGACGGCTCTCAGAAGTTTCACCTCAGGGCTTGAAATCTGATAAGTCTTGTTTCAAAGTTATGGCCAATAAATGCGTTTAAATAGAGAAATAAAATAGATGTCTGCCTGAAGAACCGAGAGTCTGCATGCAGCAGATGTTCATCTCCTCTCTGTTTATAAGCAGTCCAGGATGTGGCTTAGAGATCCTTTTAAGGTCAACCACTAACGCCCGACCTGTTCTGTGTGGGCAGATTTGTAAAAATAAAAATAAAAAAATAACACAACAAAAGCTGTTAATCATTAAAGAGGAAGTAAGCCACGCAATAGTGTTACTACCAGAGACAAAAGAGAAAAATTATGCTAAAATGATTAAATCACAATGCTCGTCACTTCATTCGATCACATGTCTGTTAACCTTCAATTCAATTCAATTTAATTCAAATTTATTTATATAGTGCCAATTCATGAAACATGTCATCTCAAGGCACTTTCAAGGCACAATTCAATCAGATTATACAAATTGGGTCAGATTATACAGATTGGTCAAAATTTTCCTATATAAGGGAACCAGTTGAGTGCATCAAAGTCCCGACAAGCAGCATTCACTCCTGGGGAACCGTAGAGCCACAGGGAGAGTCGTGTGCATTGTCCATGGCTTTGCAGCAATCCTTCATACTGAGCAAGCATGAAGTGACAGCGGAAAGAAAAACTCCCCATTAACAGGAAGGAAAAACCTCCAGCAGAACCGGGCTCAGTATGAACGGTCATCTGCCTCAACCGACTGGGGGTTACAGAAGACAGAACAGAGACACAATAAGAGAGACAAACAAGCACAGAAGCACACATTGATCCAGTAATCTGTTCTACATTAGATGGTAATAGTGGGTGATCTGTCTTCCCTGGATGATGTCACAGCTAACAGAACGTCAGACCAGGTGTACCTACTATGAAGAAAAAAGAGAGAGAGAGCAAAAAGTTAAAAGCTGAAATAACAACAGTAATTTCAATGCAATGCAATGCAAAACTGGAGAACAGTAGAAATCAGTAGAGTGAGAAAAATAGACCCTGATATCCTCCAGCAGCCTAGGCCTATAGCAGCATAACTATAGAGATAGCTCACTCTAGAGAGCCACTCTAACTAGAAGCTTTGTCAAAAAGGAGAGTTTTAAGTCTAGCCTTAAAAGTAGACAGGGTGTCTGCCTCACGGACCAAAACTGGGAGTTGGTTCCACATGGGAAGGAGCCTGATAGCTAAAGGATCTGCCTCCCATTCTACTTTTAGAGACTCTAGGAACCACCAGCAGACCTGCAGTCTGAGAGCAAAGTGCTCTGTTAGGAACATACGGGGTAATCAGAGCTCTGATATACGATGGAGCTTGATTATTAAGAGCTTTATATGTTAGAAGAAGAATTTTAAATTCTATTCTTGATTTAACAGGAAGCCAATGAAGGGAAGCTAAAATTGGAGAAATATGATCCCTCTTGTTGATTTTCATCAGAACTCTTGCTGCAGCATTTTGGATCAGCTGAAGACTTTGAACTACATTTTGTGTACTTCCTGATAGTAAAGAATTACAATAGTCCAACCTTGAAGTAACAAATGCATGGACCAGTTTTTCAGCATAACTCCTGGACAGAATGTTTCTAATTTTGGCGCAATTCCTGAGGTGAAAAAAGGAAACTCTGGAAACCTGTTTAATATGGGATTTAAATGACATGTCTTGGTCAAAAATAACACCAAGATTTTTTACTTTATTACCAGAGGCCAAGTTAATGCGATCCAGATTAAGTGATTGGTTAAGAAGTTTATTTTTTGAGGACTCTGGTCCAAAGATTACAACTTCTGTCTTGTCAGAATTTAAGTGCAGAAAATTTAAGGTCATCCAGCTTTTGATGTCATCAAGACATGACTGCAGTCTAAGTAATTGATTGGATTCATCAGTATTTATGGGTAAATATAGCTGAGTATCATCAGCATAACAGTGGAAATCAATCCCATGCTGTCTGATAATTTTGCCAATCGGAAGCATATATATAGTAAAGAGAATTGGTCCAAGGACTGAAGCCTGTGGTACTCCACAAGTGACCTTAGAGTTTAAAGAAGATTTATTATAAACATGAACAAATCTGTCCAATAGATCAGATTTAAACCAGCCTAATGCTTTCCCCTTAATCCCTACAGTATGCTCAAGTCTTTGTAGGAGAATATTGTGATCAACTGTGTCAAATGCACACTGAGATCTAACAGGACAAATACAGACACAAGACCATTATCTGAGGCCATCATTAGTGACCTTCACCAGAGCTGTTTCAGTGCTATGATGAGCTCTGAAGCCTGACTGAAACTCCTCAAGTAGGTCATTGCTTTGTAAATGTTCACATAGTTCATTAGCAACTACTTTCTCAAGAATTTTTGATAGGAAAAGAAGATTAGATATAGGTCTGTAATTTACTAATTTATCTTGATCAAGAGATGGTTTCTTAAGTAAAGGTTTAATAACAGCTACTTTAAAAGCCTGTGGTGCATATCCATTTCCCAAGGATAGATTAATCATGTCTAAAATAGTGCCACTGATCAAAGGGAATATCTCCCTAAGCAACTTGGTTGGGATTGGGCCTAACATACGGGTAGAAGGTTTAGATGAAGCTAAAATTTTAGATAGCTCAGAAAGCTCTACTGCTTCTAAGGAGTTCAAACACTGCGCAAGTTCTAAAGATTCCTCCAAAGGTGCCTCACTGACTGAGGATGGGGTAATCATGTTTGGGAGAATGCCAATTATTTTATTTTTAATGGAATCAATTTTTATTATGAAGAATCCCATAAAGTCATTGCTGCTAAGAGCTAAGGGAATGGATGGACCAACAGAGCTGTGACTCTGAGTAAATTTGGCAACTGTACTGCAGAGAAATCTAGGATTCATTTTATTCTCCTCAAACAATGATGAGAAATATGCTGCTCTAGCTTTACGGCAGGTGTATTTATAAAACAGTAGACTATCTTTCCAGATTAGGTAGGATTTCTCTTGGTGTGTAGAGCGCCATTTTCTCTCTAATTTCCTAACATTGTGCTTCAAGGAATGCAGCTCTGAATTAAACCAGGGAGCCAGCTTCCTATTAATAATCGCATTCTTTTTCAAAGGAGCTACATCGTCTAATGCATAACGCGATGAGGAAGTCACACTGTTAACAAATACATCTATCTGTGAGTGGGAAGAAACAATATTGCTGCTATCTGCAGGGCATTTCTGCAATACTGAAGATACCTTACAGTGTTTTCTGGCACATTAAAAAAGAAATGTTTTTGGTTTGGGTTTAAGTTGTAGTTTATGTCATAGTTTGGGTTTTGTTTTGTTTTACTTTTGGACTATTTAAGACTTATTTAGCCTGTCACTCCTCTGCCACCAGCCATTAACCAATCAGTTATGTTCACTTCTCAGCCACCAGCTACTACCCAATCAGTTCAGCCCACCTCCAGCCACCACCCTTCACTAGATCAGCTCTACCTGTTGCCGTTAATTAGTTTTCAACTCTGGTCACCTGTTCATCGACTTAATTATACCCGCCTCAGCCTACTCAGCTTTGCCAGATCATTACGGACCTCCGGTGAGTCTTATCCAATGTTTTTCTGTCTGCCTACTCGCCTGTGATTTTAATCCGTTTCTGTCTCCTGATTTCTGAGCCTGCCTTTCCCCTGTCGGACCTGATTGCCTGCCAGATTACCTGACCTGTTTCTGTACCTGTGTCTGTAAGTAAACTTTAACTGATTGGATGGTGACTGGTGAAGGGGAGTGCCAGGCAAACAGACAGGATGTGAAACTGAATGACTGGCAGGTGAAAAACAGATAAACTAAAACAGAAACTGAACCTATGACAGAATTGGTTAAATGAAGAGAATTACTAAACCAAAACAGAAACTTAAACTAGACTAATCCAGAACCAAAATAACCATAAATACCAGACCTAAGCTAGAAAACCAAACTAAGACTAAACAGAACACAAGCAAATAATAAAAACCAGAGCTAATACTAAGACAGGAGATAGAATTAATAATCAAATAACAAACATAAACCATAACAAAACCCAAATCATGACACTCCAGCCATCCGAGAATGGTGTTGATCTCTTCTTGGGCTGCGGAGGACTTTGGAAAATTGATTTAAACATTTTCAGTTCTTACCTAAATGATGCAAAACTAATTTGTGGGCACGGGCCAGCCACTGAGCTATCAGAAAAGGAGCTGAAGTGAACGGAAAACAACCTCAGCCAGCCAAGAGAAAGCTAGTACCATACACTTTTTGCTTGCTTACAACAAAAACTGAATCTGTTGTCCATTAATGTAGTTGAGAAAAAATGGACAGTCGTGGTGTAGAAGCTAAAGGCAAACCACTCATGAAGAATTAACAGTTTTCTAATTATATTTTGAAAGTTATGAGTAACAAAACTGCTGAGGAGCCAGCAGAAGAGCAATTAACCAGATGATATGAGCTTATCATATTTGTATAATTTTATGAGACGAATAGCAGAAACATATTGTCATGTTTGCCTTGAGATGTCGGGCCCACATGCAGAAAACACACTCGGAAACACAGGTCAGAATTCAGGGGTTTTATTTTCTTAAACACGGGAGCTCACGGAGCGCAGCGTTAGTCTGCGGGACGGGGAACGACGACGGCTCGAACTACCCCGGGACCAAGGGACGGGACCAGTCTAGGAGGTAAGGGGAATGTGATTAGCAGTGGTAAAGAAATGGGAGATAAAGCTATAAACGTAAGCTTACCACGAGGATTAGATAACCGAGCGGGGAGACGGTAAGGAGGACTCAGCTGGGCTGTCTTGAGCAGGCGTTCGGGTCGACGGAGAGCGGGGCGGAGGGGTCCGAGCAGCACCGAGGCAGTCCAGGGATCCAGAGCAGCGAGAGGAACCGGAGAGAGAGTTGGTGTGACTCGCGTCCAGAGCAGAGGTACGTCTGATCAAGTCGGGGAGCCCAAGAGTCACGCAGGGTTCGCACAGACACAGGGAAACCTTGAGAGAGCAAGACGAAGGATTAGTTTCAGGAAACTAGGGCTGGCTAGAGGTCGAGGCTGTCACGCATACCGCAACGAAAACACTCTGGCGTCCTCTCGCTGTTCGGCCGCAGTTCTTGTAGGACGCTCAGATGCTGCCGAATGAGCCACAGGTGTGCGCACTCCGCCCACCGTCCAACCACGAACACCTGTGAAGAAGCAGAGGTAACGGAGCTGGCAGCAGGCTGCACAGCCCTGCCAGCTGAGTCCTGACACCACCCCCCCCTCAAGGGTCGCCACCTGGCGGCCCAGAGGAGGAAGTGGAGGGACGAGAGGAGAGGAATGCATCAATGAGAGATTGGTCAGGAATGGAGGAACCGGCGAGCCAAGACCGCTCCTCCGGACCCCAACCTACCCAGTCGACGAGGTACTGGAACCCCTTACCTCGCAGACGGGAGGCCACAATCTGCTGAACCTGACGTCCCTGATGGTCCTGGACGGGTGGTGGGGGTTCGGCCGGAGGGCACAAAGAACTGGTGAGAACAGGCTTGATTTGTGAGACGTGGAACGTGGGATGGACCCGGGAGTGGGACGGGAGACGAAGGCGAACAGTCGTAGGGCTGACTATGGAGGTGATTTCGAAGGGGCCGGCGAAGCGTGGAGACAACTTCCTGGAGGCTGCTCGGGAGGGTAGGTCTCGTGTGGAGAGCCAAACTCGCTGACCGGGACGGTAACTGGGAGCTGGGGTGCGTCTTCGATCAGCGAATCGGCGATTCTGTTCTGCAGTGTCCTTCAGAGCCTGAATAGTCTGGGTCCAGTAATGCCTGCACTGGGTGATGTGGTCTTTTACTGAGGGAACTGTTACTCGTGGATTGTCATCGGGAAGCAGAGGGGGCTGATAGCCTAGAGAGATCTCGAAGGGGGACAGACCGGTAGCTGTGGAGATGTGACTGTTGTGGGCGTACTTGACCCAGGGGAGAAACTTATTCCACTCAGACGGGTTCTGGAAGGTTAGGCAACGGAGGGCGGTCTCCAGCTCCTGGTTCATCCGCTCTGTCTGACCGTTGGTCTGGGGGTGATAGCCGGAGGTTAGAGTGTACCGGGCCCCAAGGGCCACGGCAAACTCCTTCCAAACCCTGGAGATGAACTGGGGACCACGGTCAGACAGGATCTCTCGGGGGATTCCGTGGAGGCGGAACACGTGTCGAACCAGGAGCTGGGCCGTGAGAAAGGCGGAGGGGAGCTTACGGAGTGCGATGAGGTGACAGGCCTTAGAAAAACGGTCAACAACTGTGAGGATGGTTGTCATCCCCTGGGACGAGGGGAGCCCGGTGACGAAGTCCAGGGCGATGTGGGACCAGGGACGATCGGGGACGGGTAGCGGCTGTAGTAGGCCTGCAGGTGGTCTGTTTGACGGCTTGTTCTGAGCACACACGGGACAGGAGAGAACAAAAGCCTTCACATCTTGGGACAAGGTTGGCCACCAGAAATGGCGGGAGATGAGGGTGCGTGTTCGGTAGACGCCAGGATGGGCAGAGAATCTTTCAGAGTGCGCCCACTGGAGCACACGGGAACGAACTGAGGCTGGGACATAGTTCCGGCCGGGTGGTCCAGTACCTGGGTCGGGGTCTGAGTGCAGGGCCTGAGCGATCAAGTCTTGAATCTCCCACTGGAGGGCTCCAAAAACACAGGACGAAGGGAGGATGGTGGCTGGTCTCTCTTCAGAATCAGGGGGAGAGTAAAGGCGGGACAGAGCATCAGGCTTCTAGTTCTTAGACCCGGGGCGAAACGTGATGGACAAATTAAAACGAGAGAAAAAAATGGACCAGCGGGCCTGTCTGGGATTGAGCCTCTTCGCTGTCTGGATATATGCCAAGTTCTTGTGATCAGTCCAGATAAGGACGGGCTGCTCGGACCCCTCAAGCCAGTGTCGCCACTCCTCCAGGGCGAGCTTGATGGCAAGCAGCTCTCTATCCCCCACATCGTAATTGCGTTCGGCCGGGGTCAGGCGCCGGGAGAAAAAGGCGCAGGGGTGAAGCTTCTGGTCCGACTGTGAGTTCTGGGAGAGAATTGCTCCGACTCCTGTATCGGAAGCATCTATCTCCACCACAAACTGTCTACTGGGGTCAGGGTGAATGAGGATGGGCGCCTGGGAGAACCTTTTCTTTAGGTCGATGAACGCTGAGTTTGCTTTGGGGCTCCACGAGAAAGGGGACTTGGTGGAAGTGAGTGCGTGGAGAGGAGCGGCGATCTGGCTGTATCCCCTAATGAACCTTCGATAGAAGTTAGCAAAGCCAAGGAAACGTTGCAGTTGTTTCCTGGTCTCGGGAACCGGCCAGTCGAGAACCGCCTTAATCTTCTCCGGGTCTGAACGAACTTGTCCTCCCTCTAGGATGAGCCCGAGGAATGACACTGAGGACTTGTGGAACTCACATTTCTCCGCTTTCACAAACAGCTTGTTCTCTAACAGGCGTTGGAGGACCTGTCGAACATGGTCTTGATGTTCTGAGTGATTGCGGGAGTAAATGAGGATGTCGTCAAGATAAACGAAGACAAATACGTTAAGGAAGTCACGGAGGACATCATTGACCAGAGCCTGGAACACAGCTGGGGCATTGCACAGGCCAAAAGGCATCACCCGGTACTCGAAGTGTCCCAGGGGGGTCTTGAAGGCTGTTTTCCACTCGTCCCCCCGACGGATCCGCACCAAGTGGTAAGCATTACGGAGATCTAGTTTGGTAAAGACCTTAGCTGACTGGACTGGTTCTAGGGCGGAGGAGAGTAGTGGAAGGGGGTACTTGTTCTTAACAGTTATCGCGTTCAGACCCCGATAATCGATACACGGGCGCAGTGAACCGTCCTTCTTGGACACGAAGAAGAAGCCTGCCCCTACCGGGGAGGACGAAGCTCGGATTAGACCCGCTGCTAAAGACTCCTTTATGTACTTCTCAAGGGCCTGACGCTCAGCCAAAGAAATATTATAAAGGCGGCTAACCGGCAACGGGGCACCCGGCAGTAGATCGATAGCACAGTCATACGGCCTGTGCGGCGGCAAGGAACAGGCTTGGAATTTGCTAAAAACTTGTCTTAGATCATGGTAGCACTGGGGTACTAACTTCATTAAATCTGGATCTACCTGGACGGAAGGCGGCGAAACGGTCTGACAGGGAGGAACTGCAGATTGTAAACAGGCAGCATGGCAACTTGAGGACCAGGACTCTACCCGACGGTCCACCCAGTTAATGTGCGGGTTATGCCGCTGCAACCAAGGGACACCTAGCACTAAGGTGGCATGTCTCACTGGGAAAACCAGAAACGCTAACCGTTCTCTGTGATTACCGGAAACTACTAACTCAAGTGGTTTAGTGCTATGAGTAATGCTAGGGAGGACCCCGCCATCCAGGGCAGAGACGTGAAGGGAAGAATTCAGGGGAACCGTCTCGAGTCCGGTCCGACGGACGAAAGCACTATCGATTAAATTAAAATCACAACCGGAATCCACTAGAGCTGATAACGAAAAGGAATCACGAGAGGTTACTACGGTCGCTTTTAAACAAAGTCGCGGAGGGGAAGAAGACGTTAACTGAGGCTGGTCCGTCGGCTCCTCCGCTACAGCCGGCGGACCTGGTCTTTTGGCCGCTCTGGGCATTCCCTAATAAAATGAGCAGGGGAGGCGCAGTACAAACATAGCCTAGAGGACATTCGCTGCTCCCTCTGCTCTGGAGACAACCGCACTCGACCCAATTGCATGGGTTCGGGAGGCGGGGAACGAGGTTCTGCTGGACTAGGTGGTCTCCGCTCGGGAGGTTGAGGGCGGAAAACGAGAGGCCCGAGGGGGCGACTCTTAGAGCGGGAGCGGAGGCGATTATCTAACCGGATGGCCAATGCAATAAACTCGTTAAGAGTAGTGGGCTCCTCCTGACGTGCTAGCTCATCCTTAAGAGACTCATCTAACGCCTGAAAAAATACAGTCTTTAAAGCGCGCTGCTCCCAGCCAGCCGCAGCGGCCACTGTACGGAATTCAACAGCGAAATCAGCAAGGCGTCTTCCCCGCTGCCGGAGAGCTAAAAGCCGCCGAGAATCCTGCACCTGATCTACCTCAGCTGCAAAGACCATCTTAAATTCAGACAGGAACTCGTTAAAAGTACAGCCAAACTGCTGGCAATTGGAGAACCGGGCTTCTGCCCACCTGAGCACGCGGCCCGTGAGTAAACGTAAAATAAAGGAAATCTTAGCTTCATCTAAAGCAAACAAACGAGGGGACCGATTAAAAACTAAGGAGCACTGGAAAAGAAACCCCCCACAGTCACTACTGTCTCCGGAGAATTTCTCCGGAGCGGGGGAGGAAGTCTCGGGACCGGATGGTGATGTCACCGAAGGCGGAGCTGGGTCGGAAGCGGAACTAGGAGGAGCCGAGGCTGCGGGCTGCTGGCTAGCACTTAGCATCACAGTTAGCTGGTTGATTTGACCGGCTAGGCTCTGCAAATGGCCCTGTAGGCCTAACACCGTGGACTCTAAGCCCCGAATCTGATCCTGTTGGGCCGCTAACGCCCCACCGAGTGTGTCTGCTGGGTCGCCTTGTTGGCCAGAGTGTTCTTCTGTCATGTTTGCCTTGAGATGTCGGGCCCACATGCAGAAAACACACTCGAAAACACAGGTCAGAATTCAGGGGTTTTATTTTCTTAAACACGGGAGCTCACGGAGCGCAGCGTTAGTCTGCGGGACGGGGAACGACGACGGCTCGAACTACCCCGGGACCAAGGGACGGGACCAGTCTAGGAGGTAAGGGGAATGTGATTAGCAGTGGTAAAGAAATGGGATATAAAGCTATAAACGTAAGCTTACCACGAGGATTAGATAACCGAGTGGGGAGACGGTAAGGAGGACTCAGCTGGGCTGTCTTGAGCAGGTGTTCGGGTCGACGGAGAGCGGGGCGGAGGGGTCCGAGCAGCACCGAGGCAGTCCAGGGATCCAGAGCAGCGAGAGGAACCGGAGAGAGAGTTGGTGTGACTCGCGTCCAGAGCAGAGGTACGTCTGATCGAGTCGGGGAGCCCAAGAGTCACGCAGGGTTCACACAGACACAGGGAAACCTTGAGAGAGCAAGACGAAGGATTAGTTTCAGGAAACTAGGGCTGGCTAGAGGTCGAGGCTGTCACGCATACCGCAACGAAAACACTCTGGCGTCCTCTCGCTGTTCGGCCGCAGTTCTTGTAGGACGCTCAGATGCTGCCGAATGAGCCACAGGTGTGCGCACTCCGCCCACCGTCCAACCACGAACACCTGTGAAGAAGCAGAGGTAACGGAGCTGGCAGCAGGCTGCACAGCCCTGCCAGCTGAGTCCTGACACATATAACATTCTATGCAAAAAACTGATACAAAGTGTAGCAGGTGGTCATTTACTTTACCAAAATCACAACACACATTTGGTAGAGACCAGGGTTTTCAAAGTGTAGGGCATACCTCGACTAAGAGGTGCCAGAGCTCTCATAAAACATATAAAGTAACTATGGCCAGTGGCTGCAAGTAGTCATCCCTTTCACATCTACAAATCTGTGTGAAAGTGTCTTTTACATGTTATATTGGTCAAAAACAAGTACCAGCCAAGGCTGCAGCTAACAGATGACATACCTTTATTCTTGTCAAACTTTCCACCTACACCCCCCACCCCCACATCAAGCGATATTTCAAAGAAATACTCACTAGTCCCACTAAGTTAAGGGGAAAAGGAAGTTGGGGTGATGTGAGGTGAAAATGTGTTAAATGCATTCAAAAAAGCTCGGATATTTAAAATTCAGAAGCACATTTCATTCACCAAAGAAAAAATATAGACACCTTATTTTATATAATTACAAGACCTTGATCTCATAATTATAAGATAAAGTCTTTTCTTTGGTGCATACAATGCACTTTGGTATTAAAATGTGTAAAAAGAGATGTTTTTAAAGCATGCATAGATTTGAAATCTGTAAATGACAAAAGGAATGCTGCAAAACAACCATATTTAAGTATGAATGGATGAAACAAATAAGCATAGCAACAACAAAAAGTGGAACCAAAACAAAATATTTAGCCTTGGGTGATCAGGAGTAATAATTGTTACTTGTCTTTTGTGCTTAAATAAATCAGATTATGCACCTTTCTGCCTTAAATGTTCAATCTGTGAATTCCTATTCATTTGTTCAACCAAATGCCTTCAACAGTTCCCTAATTGGGTAACGGAGCCCGCCTGTGAGCAATTCTGGAGCTAGGGAGATTTTCCCGCAACCAGTGGGTTGCCAGGTTCGACCATTTCAGTCGTTGTGTCCTTGGACAGGACACTTCATCCGTATCGGCTGCTGTCAACAGTCAGAGGGTCCAGTGGCGCCAAATGTATGGCAGCTCCTTCCGTCAGTCTGCCCCAGGGCAGCTCTGGCTGCAGAGTAGCTACCCACCGCCAGCATGAGAAGGTGTTTATAATTGGGTGAATGACTGCAGTGTAGAGTGCTTTGGATTACTCAGACTTGATAAAAGTGCTAGACAAGTGCAGGCTTGTTGGCAGCCAGTTTCCAGCCCATTTTACTGTACTAGACGGAAGGGAGGTGTAACTAAGTCTTTGTCAAACAGACCCTTCCCTGATGCATTTGATCTGCAGGTGATAATAATCATAATACAATGTGGGGGATGTTCTCCGGGGGGCCATTGTAATCTCCACTCTCTTGAGCTCCAGGTGGTTCTGACTGCACCAGTGGAGCACCTCTTCTGTATACAAACTCCTTATTGTCCTTGATCAGACCATTGACTCTAGTGTCATCTGTAAACAGTAGGAGTTTCACAGACTTGTCTGCTTAGATGTAATCATTGATGTACAGAGAGGAGGGGGGAGGGAACATACTCCATGCTTCACCTGCTGATGCTTGTCAGTAAGGAAGATGGTTGATCCCCTGACAGGTGGAGTCTGGCCCCATGGGCTGTGTGAGCTTCTGATGGAAGATGGCTGGGTTGATGGTGTTGCAGAAGCCTACAAACAGGATCCCGACATATGTCCCTGGGTAGTGCAGGAAGACGTAGTCCCAGAGCGTGTTTAAGAATGACCTGAATCCAGGGAGGAATTGATGTTCAAAAACCATCCACACCAAAAGAGTTTCCCCTGTCACTGCAGCTAACAACGGTGTCATCTTAAATCAACTTCAGTCACAAGTAGCTGTTCAGATAAACAGTATTCGTAATCATTTACATTAACAGTAAATTTCCACATACCCAGATCTGTGGGAAGAGGAGGAGGAGTGGCAACTATTTTTCAGTCTGATTTATTAATTTGTCCCAGGCCAACTAATAATTACAGTTCTTTTGAACATTTAACCCTCAGTTTCCCTCATCCAAACTGCAAAGCAATAAAACCTCTTCTGTTTGTTGTTTTGTATCGTCCACCAGGCCCTTACACTCAGTTTTTGGATCAGTTGTCAGATTTCTTATCTGATTTGGTGTTAAATACTGATAAGGCTATTATAGTGGGTGATTTTAACATCCATGTTGACACTGAATGTGATAACCTTAGTGTAGCCTTTAAAACTATCCTAGATTCAATTGGTTTTGCTCAAAATGTGCATAAACCGACGCACTCTCGGCTCCATACTTTAGACCTTGTTCTGACATATGGCATTGATTGTGAAGAATTAACAGTATTCTCTCACAACCCTGTCCTGTCTGATCATTTTTTAATAACATTTGAGTTTAATCTAACTGAGTTCTCCACCCCCAAAAGAGGGTTCCATTATAGTAGATCTTTATTGGATAATGCTGTATCAAAACTTAAAGAGTCTGTTCCCTTTTTAATATCCTCGGTATTGCAGAAATGCCCTGTAGATGGCAGCAATGCTGTTTCTTCCCATTCACAAATCGATACCTTGGCTAACAATGTGACTTCCTCATTGCGTTCTACATTAGACAATGTAGCTCCCTTGAAAAAGAAGGTGATTATTCACAGGAAGCTGGCTCCCTGGTTTAATTCAGAGCTGCATTCCTTGAAGCACAATGTTAGGAAATTGGAGAGAAAATGGCGCTCTACACACCAAGAGGAATCCTACTTAATCTGGAGGGACAGTCTATTGTTGTATAACAAGACCCTTTGCAGAGTTAGAGCAGCATATTTTTCATCATTAATTGAAAAGAATAAAAATAATCCTAGATTTCTCTTTAGTACAGTTGCCAAACTTACCCAGAGCCACAGCTCTGTTGATCCATCCATTCCCTTAGCTCTTAGTAGTAACGATTTTATGGGATTCTTCATAAATAAAATTGATGCCATTAAAAATAAAATAATTGGCATTCTCCCAAACACGATTACCTCGTCCTCAGTAAGTGAGGCAGCATTGGAGGAATCTTTAGAACCTGCGCAGTGTTTGAACTGTTTAGAAGCAGTAGAGCTTTCTGAGCTATCTAAAATTTTAGCTTCATCTAAACCTTCTACCTGTATGTTAGACCCAATCCCAACCAATTTGTTTAAGGACATATTCCCTTTGATCAGTGGAACTATTTTAGACATGATTAATCTATCCTTAGTAAATGGATATGTACCACAGGTTTTTAAAGTAGCTGTTATTAAACCTTTACTTAAGAAACATTCTCTTGATCAGGATGAGTTAGTAAATTACAGACCTATATCTAATCTTCTTTTCTTATCTAAAATTCTTGAGAAAGTATTTGCTAATCAACTTTGTGAACATTTACAAAGCAATGACCTACTTGAGGAGTTTCAGTCAGGCTTCAGAGCTCATCATAGCACTGAAACAGCTCTGGTGAAGGTCACTAATGATATCCTCATGGCCTCAGATAATGGACTTGTGTCTGTACTTGTCCTCTCATCTCAGTGCTGCATTTGATACAGTTGATCACAATATTCTCCTACAAAGACTTGAACATACTGTAGGGATTAAGGGGAAAGCATTAGGCTGGTTTAAATCTTATCTGTCGGACAGATTCCAATTTGTCCATGTTAATAATAAATCTTCCTCAAACTCTAGGGTCACCTGTGGAGTACCACAGGGTTCAGTCCTTGGACCAATTCTCTTTACTATATATATGCTTCCGATTGGCAAAATTATCAGACAGCATGGGATTAATTTCCACTATTATGCTGATGATACTCAGCTATATTTATCCATAAATCCTGATGAATCCAATCGATTACTTCGACTGCAGTCATGTCTTGATGACATCAAAAGCTGGATGACTTTAAATTTCCTGCACTTAAATTCTGACAAGACAGAAGTTGTAATCTTTGGACCAGAGTCCTCAAAAAATAAAATTCTTAACCAATCACTTAATCTGGATCGCATTAACTTGGCCTCTGGTAATAAAGTAAAAAATCTTGGTGTTATTTTTGACATGTCATTTAAATCCCATATAAAACAGGTTTCTAGAGTTTCCTTTTTGACCTGCGGAATATCGCCAATATTAGAAACATTCTGTCCAGGAGTGATGCTAAAAAACTGGTCCATGCATTTGTTACTTCAAGGCTGGACTATTGTAATTCTTTACTATCAGGAAGTCCACAAAATGCAGTTCAAAGCCTTCAGCTGATCCAAAATGCTGCAGCAAGAGTTCTGATGAAAATCAACAAGAGGGATCATATTTCTCCAATTTTAGCTATCCTTCATTGGCTTCCTGTTAAATCAAGAATATAATTTAAAATTCGTCTTCTAACGTATAAAGCCCTTAATAATCAAGCTCCATCATATATCAGAGCTCTGATTACACCGTATGTTCCTAACAGAGCACTTCGCTCTCAGACTGCAGGTCTGCTGGTGGTTTCTAGAGTCTCTAAAAGTAGAATGGGAGGCAGATCCTTTAGCTATCGGGCTCCTCTCCTGTGGAACCAACTCCCAGTTTTGGTCCGTGATGCAGACACCCTGTCTACTTTTAAGACTAGGCTTAAAACTTTTCTTTTTGACAAAAATTATAACTAGAGTGGCTCATGTTACTCTGAGCTACCTTTATAGTTTTACTGCTATAGGCTTAGGCTACTGGAGGATATCAGGATCTAATTTTCTCACTCTATAGAATTCTACTGTTCTTCAATTATGCATTATGTGTTGTCATTTCTGCTTTAACTTTCTGTTCTCTCTCTTTTATCTTCATAGTAGGTACACCTGGTCTGGCGTTCTGTTAACTGTGACATCATCCAGAGAAGACGGCTCACCCGCTACTACCATCTAATGTAGACCAGATTACTGGATCAATGTGTGCTTCTGTGCTGTTTTGTCTCTCTTGTTGTGTCTCTGCTCTGTCTTCTGTAACCCCCAGTCGGTCAAGGCAGATGACCGTTCATACTGAGCCCGGTTCTGCCGGAGGTTTTCCTTCCCGTTAATGGGGAGTTTTTCTTCCCACTGTCGCTTCATGCTTGCTCAGTATGAGGGATTGCAGCAAAGCCATGTACAATGCAGAGGACTCTTCCTGTGGCTCTACGCTTCCCCAGGAGTGAATGCTGCTTGTTGGGACTTTGATGCAATCAACTGGTTTCCTTATATAGGACATTTTTGACCAATCTGTATAATCTGACCCAATCTGTATAATATGATTGAACTTGACTTTGTAAAGTGCCTTGAGATGACATGTTTCATGATTTGGCGCTATTTAAATAAAATTGAATTGAATTGAACAGTACTGTTGCATCTGAAAAAGTCAACAGTTAATGGCAAATATCTGTTTCACAACCAATAACAGTCAAATGAGTCACTGCAGAACTGATACTGAATGATGCAGAGAAATATGATGCAAAAGCGACGCCAGTTTTACAATGAAAGATACTGTCACCTGAAACAGTTTTTTTCACACACCTTTTGTCTCTGAAAGACAGTTAAACCAAGTTGAATTTAATACATTATGCTTTTTAAATCATGCTTTCAACCAAATATTGTCAATACACTAATTTACAGTTTTTCTGTACAGTTCAAACCTCTGTAAAAGCCTGTGAACTAAAGTTGTTCAGAAATACTGACTTATGACCTCTTCAAAGAAACAGTGCTCTACATTTGAGATTTAAATGTGTGCATCACCCAAATGTATAATTTTTGATACAAATATCTCCTCTTCCTCTTCTACACCATCACTGTTTTTCTCAACATACAATTTATAACATACAAATTAATGTCATTTACACACCCTATATGCCTATAAATGCAGAAAATCCTGATGTTTTAACTTTTACATTTTTATAGCAACCAAAGAGTTTATTCTTTATTTAAAAATGTTCTTCTTCAAAATTACCTGTATCACACTGTGAAAGGTTAAGTAGAGCCCGTGTGCTTGAACAAAAATCCTGTTAAGATCAGTGGGAGTTTTGACATGACCTCAGGGTCTTGAACTGAATCAGGAAATACAAACCACAGACTGTCATCACCTTTTGGTGAGAGTCACCACCTAAGGAGACACTAATGTTTTTGCTTTTTTGACAATGGCTGTTTTTCTGGTTTTGTTTTTTGACTCACAAATATTTTAGATTATTAGATCAATTTAATTTCACAAATAAAGATAACATGAACAAATAAAAATGCAGTTTTCAAATGATGATTTAATTTGTTCAGGGAAAGAACTGAAACAACAGCCGTATTTGTCACTTTTGGGAAGCCCTAACCCTACCTCTCCAAACCATAGTACTTGAGCAACAGCAACAACCTGCACGTATACAGGAAGAGCTAAACCATATGGAGAAACTAAAATAGCAATTTGATGCAATACTGATATACTTTTGGACCAAGTGACAAGAACGTCATGTTTACACCATCTAAAAATGGTGTTTCTTGAAAATATGATTCATTTTAAATGAAAAGATAAGTTTAATTTATCACATACAAAGCAATTAAATGCTTAGTGATATGTGTTTTTTTTTACCATATTCCAGGATGGTTAGGTTGCTTCAGGATCTTCAGAGCCCTTGACCTCGCTGGGTCAAACATGAGGCCCATGTGAAATGAATTTTATTATTTATGCTTTCCACTGATATTAAAATAATTAATGTGAAAAAATATTTTAATGATGTAACTGACCCTAATTTTTGAGAGAGTGGAGACCTTTAGTTTTTTTCATTCCTGTAGTTATAACGTTTTTAGACACGGTCGACATCAGTCTTGCTTATTCGATGTCTGTTTCCAAAGCTGCGGATAAGGCTGGACTTGGCAGCGATGGTTGGCCGCATATTTTGTGGAAAAGGCATACCTGCAAAACAAAACAAAAAACTCATGAAAGATATAAGAACCAGCATTTTTATAACAAGGGCAACTAACAGCCTCTCATTTAAATAAAAAAGACCTTCCATGATAGCAAAGACTTACTTGCCATAATGCATGACAGAGTTGAAGTCTTAAGGAGTTCTGTCAGGTTCAAACACTTAAAACATTAATTAAAACAACGCAAAAAGGAAAGACAACAGCTCTCTTGCAAGAAGAACTAGAGGAATACAGTAAGGCATGTGTCTCCCATCGCTCTGAAGTGTTACATGGGAGAGAAAGATTAGTCATCTGAAAGATACTTTAATATCTGAATAAACTAAAACCTTAAAACCTTTTTAAACGTAAGGAGTAAATAAATGATAAATACGATGAATATGGAAAATAAAATAAAACATATATAGAATAGTAAAAAGAATTCTAACAAGTTCCCAGGTTATTAGTTTCCACTTTCATGAAGTTGTACTGTCGTTCTTCACAGACGACCATAAAGGAAACTTTTATGCTGTTATTACACTTTAAACCATGAATCAATAAATCATTTACATTTGTTTAAAATAACATAAATCTTCAGATTTGTGTGTGAACTGACCTGGTTTAATGTTCTTGAAGAGGATTTGGACATATTTGTCTCTCAGTGCGGACCTGTTCATGGTTGAAGCCCAGAGTGTGAAGAACCTCATGTTGCACTTGGAGTTGTGCATACACTTGCTTTTCTCCAGGGAGATGTACTGTCTTCCCCTCTAACCCTAACCCTACGTACAACCAACACCTAAATTACAAGCCCCATGACACCCGCAGCTAATTGTTAACTGGTTGCTTGTTGATTACCACAGGTTTGTGGTGGCCAGCAAGCTTCTGCTATTGTTCTGGTGGGACATTTGACTACTATTCTTGGTAGAATGGGAAGTGTTACTTTAGTTTTCAGGCTGTAATGCTGAGCCCACAAATATACGGTGGTGTTTATATCAGAGCTTTAAGAAGTCCTTTCCAGAAGCAGAGTGTCAGCCTTGATTATTCATTCCTAAAGTAGCTTGAATGTGCATCCTACAGGAAGACCCAACCATGTAAAGCAGGCAGCTGATAATTTGAGGTGAAGTTATTATTCCATCCATTTATATACTTCACTACTGGCAATGAAAGAGTCCCAAATCATGCTACCACCACCATATATCAGTAAAGAGGTGCACATGCTTGTTAGATGTGTCCGTCTAGCATGCTGACTAAACCTCAACGTGGTGGAAAACTGACAATGGGTAGTGAGAAACACACATTTGCTCTAACACCTGAAGCACTTACAAAAGGACCGGAGACATAAGTGAGATCTCTTGGACTGCATGTAAAGAAACAAATGAAACAAATGTAAAGAAACAAATGTTGATCAGCAGAATCTGCTGATCAACATGTTATTTTTAACAACTTATTTTTAATAAGGCCAGAGAACATCATTACAGCGTTAAGAGATGCTGGAGAAACCATGAGTGATGGATTAATCGTAGCCATGATACTAGGCGGGCTACCAGACTCGTTCAAGCCGCTAGCAGTCCATGTAACGCAGAATGAGGATAACGTTACGTTTTCGGACTTTAAAAGAAGGCTACGGGTCTATGAAGAATTGGAAAAAATGAAAATGACAGAACAGACTACAGATAACGTGATGAAGATGCATATGTCAACACCAAGTTGGACAGCTCAGTGCTACAGTAGGTCCTTTCACAATTAGAGGGAGCTAGCGAGTCAGAACCCAGGGAACAGATCAGGTTGAAGTGGAGGGTTTTTATTTCTCATAAAAAACAGTCTCTTAAAAAGCTAAAAAACAATAAAATGTTTTCTTTAAATAATCTAAAATCAGTAAAACAACTAAAAACAGGAGGCTTCCAGTCCAGGATAATTGTCCAGCAGCAGAGTCCCCAAAGGAAGTCAGTTCTTAGTTCCACCCCGCAGCCGTCTCAGGATTGGTCCAGTTGCACCGCGTCCTTGCTATGGTCTGCTCCCAAGCGCCTCTCACTCGCCACTGGACTCCTGCAAACACAGGTTTGACATTCATGAGACTGGGAGTTTGCATTACTTGCCAACTGTTGAAAAAGATGTTGACCAGTGTAATGTATGTGATGATCTACAGACTTGGCACCAAATACAAGGTCATTGTAATTTTGAGGATGTTAAAAAGTTACAAGGTGTTGTGAAGGGCATGGAGATTAAGGGAGGTGCAGTTGGTTTGGATCAGTCATGTGATGTGTGTACACAAGGAAAGTTCACTCAGACAAGAAATAGGGAGCCAGATAGGAATGCAAAGAAGCCCCTAGAACTAGTTCACACTGATTTAGCCGGGCCTATGTCCACACCAAGCAAAGAGGGACACAGATATGTGCAGTCCTTCACAGATGACTACTCAGGCACTATACTGGTGTACTTTCTAAAGTCTAAGAGTGATCCGGTGCAGGCCACAGAAAGATTCTTGGCAGACACAGCGCCTTATGGAGATATCAAGTGTATCCGTTCAGATAACGGCACTGAATTTACAAGCCGAGACTTTCAGGCAATATTAACAAAGAATGGGATTAGGCATGAGACGTCTGCTCCTTACTCACCCCACCAAAATGGCACTGCGGAGAGAGGTTGGAGAACACTCTACGATATGAGCAGATGCCTACTGATAGAAAGCGGGCTGCCAGATGAGCTGTGGAACTATGCTGTGCAGACCTCAGCTTATGTGAGAAACAGGTGCTACAGTAGACGCACAAAGAAAACGCCCTACGAGTTATTCACAGGCAAGGTACCAAATGTATCCAAATTGCAAAAATTCGGATCAATGTGTTTTACTTACAAGCAAGAGAAAAGCAAATTGGACTCTAGATGTGAGCAAGGCGTTTTCATAGGCTACGATAAAAACAGCCCAGCCTATCTAGTATACGATCCAGACACAAAGAGGGTCCAAAAGCATAGACTGGTGAAATTCACCATTAAAACAACCCAGGAAATGGAAACACAAACATCTGAGTCACACATAGAACACGAGGGGTGTACATCCAAGGGTTGACAACAGTGAAGAGACTGTTGTTGATGAAAATGTGGAAAATGTACCAGGTCAGGGTGATCAAAGTGGTATTACCGAGACTTCACCTAAAAAGACTGAGTACACACAGCCAGGTGAAGTCACAGAGACTGTGACCAAAAAGTACCCACCGAGAAATAGAAAGAAACCAACTTATCTACAGGATTTTGAAACTGAGGATAAGGAGGACAAACTGAACACATGCATGGACTCTTGTTACAGAGCGGTGTGTGATATACCTCAAACTTACCAGGACGCTGTCGTGGATGTCCTCCGGACGATGTAGTGATTTGTGCTAAGTCTTTCAAAAATTCTAAGTTCTTGATAAGGCAGTTGAAAAATCTCCAACAGTGGTCAAAAATAAGCAGAGGCAGCTGGGTCTCGGTCCAGTATGGTTTATTGCAGTAATACAAGTCAACCACACATGAGATGTTAACCGGCCAACATCTAGCAAAACAAAGAAAGTGGTCTGCTTATATACATTCCCTGGGTATTGGGGGCTCCTCCCCGAGCCCCTCCTATTTATTACGTTTTTTAAGGTACTTTTCCACGGATATCTCTGTTATCCGATTATGTACCTGTGGAAATTTCCCTAGGGTGCGTGTTTTTTAAAAATGGCTACACATCATTGCCCATTCCGGACCTTTGGACCATACACGTTTTGTTTACATTGCAGTACAGCTTGATCTTTGGTTCAGGTATTTTTACACTGCCTCAGGTATTTCTCCACTGCCACGGTTTGTTTGCATTAACCCTCTAACTCTTATCTTGACCTCTGGAATGCCACACGCACATTATTTCTTAGATATATGTTAAAGCACACCCTTCAACCATTGTGACAAGAATATATTCATTGTGAGATAGGTATGCACACCCTTTAACCATTGTGACAAGAATATATTCATTGTGAGATATCAATCCACTATATTGATATTAATCCACTACAACGCTATTGCATCAACCAAAGCGAAGCAGTGGAAAAATACCATGAGAGAGGAGATGCGATCTCTGGAGGTGTCCTGGCCTCGCTAAGCACTGTGACTTTCAGCAGTAACTCAGCTATACAGGTAGCTAAACACTTTCCCATCCGTCCACCAAGAAGCACTCCATTTGGTTCTTTAGCAGGGTTTAATGAGAATCGTGTAAAACTGCAACACACATAGGTACAGAGAAAAATTAAGCTAGCTAGGCTAACACATGTAAAAATGTCTATCTTCACATAAAACATGTAAACGGATTACATATTATGATTTATGTGACAAGCACATTAGAACAGTACTTACAGACGATGCCGTTTTCCCTTTTTTGCATTTAACTAAAAGAAAACACAACAAAAGGGGCTTCTGAGCACATGGATCAACAGGTCTTTTTTCCTTTCAGTAAACAAAGTGTAGTAATAAAAGTGACCTCAAGATGGCGTCAGTGAACCAGTAATAGACCAAATATAACGTTTGTCACTAGGTGGCCTCAGTAGGTGAACTCAACATTGGATAACATTAAACTAGACAGGTTTCACTACACTCCCCGCCTGGCGTCTTTAAGAGATGCCACTAACTCAAATGTCCACATTACTAGGTGTCAACAGAAGAACCAATTCTGAGATTGGTCGACTGAATGTCTTTACACCCTGATGTCTTGCAACTTTAACATCCACCTTTCTTACAAGTCCGTCCTTGCTGGGGTATGTCTTAACAACAAGTCCCATGGGCCACTGGTTGCGCTTTACAGTGGAATCCTTCAGGAGGACAACATCTCCTTCCTTGAGATTTGTTTTCTTTACGAGCCATTTTTGACGACCTTGAAGGGTGCAGAGATATTCTTTCCGCCATCTTGTCCAAAAGTTGTTGGCTAGTATCTGAACTCTCTTCCATTGGCTCTTGAAGACGTCCCTCTCTTTCAGGTTGTCTGGAACTGGCGGAGGTGCTCCTGTTTTCTGAGTAAGAAGCATAGCTGGTGTTAAGATCAGTGGAGCTTCAGGGTCTGTGGAAATCGGCACAAGGGGTCTGGCATTAACAATAGCTGTGACCTCTGCCATGAAGGTCACCAAGACTTCGTGGGTGAGCTGAGGTTGCTTCACATCTAGGAGTAGAGCATCTAGAATGCGGCGAGAAACCCCAATCATTCTTTCCCAAATCCCACCCATGTGGGACGCATGGGGCGGGTTGAATTCCCATGTGCACCTCTGTTCTGTCAGATAGTCTTTGATCGTGTTATCGACATCTTGCGGTGATAGTTTCAGCTCATTACAGGCGCCAATAAAGTTGGTCCCTCTGTCGGACCTGAGTTGCTTGGCTGGTCCGCGTAGTGAAAAGAATCTCCGGAGAGCATTGATGAAGCTTGCGGCAGTCATTGTTTCCACGACTTCAATGTGGATGGCCCTAGTAGACATGCATGTAAACAACACTGCCCACCTCTTGTTGTTTATTTGGCCTCCTCTTGTACGTTTTGTCACAATCTCCCACGGGCCAAAGACATCCAAGCCCACATATGAGAATGGTGGGTCCACTTTGAGCCTTTCTTCAGGTAGGTCAGACATGAGCTGTTGTTCTGACAGTCCACGTAACTTTCTGCAAAACACACACTTGTGAATGATGGTGCCTATGAGCCGCTTACCTCCAACCAACCACAGTCCACTGGTGCGAACGGCTCCTTCCGTTAGATGCCTTCCCTGGTGTTTCACTCTCTCGTGATGATGGCGCACTAGCAGAGTTGCCATGTGGTGTTTGTTGGGTATTATGACTGGATTTGACTCGTTTCTTTGTAACGTAGAATGCTGCAAACGTCCTCCAACTCTTAGGAGCCCCTCATTGTCGATGAATGGATTGAGTCGGAGAATAGGGCTGTTCTTTGATAGACTTTTGTCTTTCCTGACTGCAGAGATTTCCTGTGAGAAGCACTGTTGTTGCACTGTGCGAAGGACCAGTCGCTCTGCTTTATCCATTTCTGAAGATGAGATGTTGTTGCAGTAATGCCAGCCTCGACAGCTGTTGCTGTTTTTGTTTGAGAAGCTTTGAGCGATGTGAATGAGTCTGGCAACCGCTTTCAGGAGAGATTTCCAGTTGGAAAAATGTTCAAAGCGACTTGAAAATAGTTTGAGAGTTGATGACTCTGTTACCACATTGGTGTCGTTCACCCTGACCTCTGTGTCATCATCTGGATTGATAAGCAAGTATTTTTCGTCTGAACCAATCTTTGTCGAGTCCATGTCTGTGAGGAATCTTGGTCCAGTTAACCAGAGGGTGTTGACAAGCTCTTCTGCTGCAACTGATCTCGAGCCACAATCTGCTGGATTGAGTTCAGTGGGCACAAATCTCCACTGATTAGGCTGAGACACTTGTCTGATGCGCTGCACTCTGTTACTGACAAAGACGTAAAATCTTCTTCTCTCGTTGTGAATGTAGCCTAAAACTACCTTGCTATCTGAGAAGTACCTGACAGCATCCAGTTTTACATCTATCTCATGCATAATAGTTTCCGCAACTTCTACTGCTAGGACAGCTGCACAGAGTTCTAATCTGGGGACTGTCAGCTCAGGCTGGGGGGCAAGTTTTGATTTGCCAAAGATGAACCCCACTTCATGATGACCATCATCATGGGTGACTCTTAAATATGCGACAGCTGAGATAGCCTGTACTGATGCGTCAGAAAAAACACACAGCTCAATCGTCTTGGCTTGACTCACCGGAAATGTGACGTATGTTCTGGGAATGTGAAGATTTTTCAAAACTGAGAGGGACTCTTGCCAGCGTCTCCACTCTTCATATTTACTTTGAGGCAGAGGAGCATCCCACTCAATATTGTCTGTAGTAATGTCCCTGAGAATCTTTCTTCCTCTTATTGTGATAGGTGCTAGAAAGCCCAACGGGTCGAATAAGCTATTTACCGTAGACAGCACACCGCGTCTGGTGAATGGTTTCTGATTTTCTGGGACCTTGAATGTAAAAGTGTCTGACTTAAGGTTCCAGATAACCCCCAGGCTGCGCTGTACGGGAAGATCATCTGTGAACAGGTCCAGATCTTTTATATCCTTGGCTCTGTCTTCAGCTGGGAAGTGGTTGATGACATTGACACTGTTTGATGCTATCTTGTGGAGTCGCAGGTTGGAAACGGATAGCATTTCTTGAAGCTGCTCTACTGTCTTTGTGGCCTCAGCTTCTGATGTGAAAGACAGCAGTGCGTCGTCCATGTAAAAATGTCTCTCCACCAACTCTGTTGTTTTGCTGCCATACACTTGCTCCATTTCCTTTGCTGCCCTCCGTAGGCCATAAATGGCGATTGCAGGTGATGGACTGTTCCCAAATATGTGAACTCTCATGCGGTATTCGACCACTTCGTTTCCTGGCTGATTGTCGCGGTACCACAAAAACCTGAGCACGTCTCTGCACTCTTCTTGAACCACAAAACAGTGGAACATCTGCTCAATATCTGCTAAAACTCCGATTGGGCCTATTCTGAATCTCATCAGAACTCCAAGTAGATTGTTATTTAGGTCTGGACCCTGCAGCAAAACGTCATTCAGTGAGACGCCGTCAAACTGTGCAGATGAATCAAACACGACACGTATTTGGCTGGGCTTTTGCGGATGATAAACTCCAAAAGTGGGTAAGTACCACCTTTCCTTTTCTTCTTCGAGTGATGGAGCAAGCTCAGCGTGATGATTATTAAACAGCCTTTGCATAAACTCAAAAAAGTGCCTTTTCATTTCAGGTTTCTTCTGAAGATTGCGTTCCAGAGAGGCAAAACGTTTCTCTGCATATTCTCTGTTATTAGGTAGCTTGCGACGAGGATGCCGGAATGGGAGAGGGGCGACCCAGCTATTTGAATCATCTTGGAGAAGGCCTTTTTCCATTATTTCCAAGAAGCGTTTGTCTTCAATAGAGGGAGCCAACTGGTGATCATGAATTGTTCTTGCAAACACTGAAAGTGTGTCTGATGTTTCTGTGTACAAGTCTCTTATTTTTATTTTGTTCTCACACCCTAAAAATGTAGAAGGTCTGCCGCTGTCAGATATGTATGTCTTCATGCTGCTCACTGTTGGCGGCCCATGCATTCCATTGACACAGACATCACCAACTACCACCCAGCCGAGATCCAATTTTTGTGCAAATGGTTCATTATTCAGTCCATTTAACTGTTTCCGCACCTTGTGGACTCTCAACAGGTCTCTTCCTATCAGTAGGAGAATCTCAGCGTTGGGGTCGAGAGGAGGGATTTCTGAAGCTATTTTGTTCAGGTGCTTGTGGTGATAAGTCACTTCTGGTGTCGGGATTTCTTTCCTGTTGTTAGGGAAATTGTCACATTCAATCAATGTGGGAAGCTGCAGACATGTTTCTTTGTCTAGAGACTCTATGACGTAACCATGGGCTCTTCTTCCATATGCTTGTGTTGCGCCCATACACGTTGTGATGCTGTAAGGAGCCTCAGTACCGTGTATGTCAAACTTATCAAAAAACTCACTTCTTGCCAGAGAGAGATTGCTCTGGTCATCCAGAACTGCATACATCCTCATACTCCTCTGCTGTTGACCTGAGGGATACACGTTGACCAGAATGATCTTGGAACATGATTTACCACTTTGTCCTATACCACAGACTTTAGTGCAGTTTGAGCTTATTTCCTGTTTCGTCTCTTCCTCCCCGCCGTCCTCTGTACACGGTGGGGGCTGACTTGAGGATTGAACCGTGTTTGTTCCACTGAAATGCATGGCGCTAACATGTTTGTCACTTGCACATTCCAAACATTTGATTGGAGCTTGACAGTTTTTTGCCATATGACTTGTAGAAGCACAGCAGCGATAGCAGATCATGTGTTCTTTGAGAAGTTTTTTGCGTTCCTCAAGAGTCATTTTAACAAATCCTCTGCACTTACTCAACGGGTGCGGTTTGTTATGGATAGGGCATTGTTTTTCTGGGTTAACAGGGATTTTCTCTGTTGATTTGAGAGGAATGCTGATTTGATCTTGTGTGACATTTGTTTTATTGACAGCAACTGGGTATCTGACTGGTGCACATTTTTCCTTTCTCTGAGGAGCACACGTGAGTGAGAGAGTCTTAAAACTTGGATCATTCCTTACTTCAGCTTCCGAGCACCCAAATTCTTTGAAGAAGGAGAATGGTGGGAAAGACACGTTATATTCTTTTTTAAATCTAGAACCTTGTGACATCCAGCGTTCCTGTAGAGGGTAGGGGAGCTTCTCTACAATTGGCCGGACACCTCTAGCCGTGTCCAAATAGGCTAAACCACACAACTTATCACTTTGCTTTGCAATCTGGATCTCTTGTAGAAGATCTGCTAGCTCTTGAAGTTTGTGATTATCTCTGGATTGGATTTTGGGAAAAGCTTCAAGTCTTGAGAAAAGAGCATTTTCAATTGCCTCTGGTGAGCCATATATTTTGTCCAGTCTTGCCCATATTGCTTTTAGCCCATCCATAGGCCGATTAACATTAACTGCCCTTATTCTGGCCGCATGCTCACTTGACTCCTTGCCAAGCCATTTCACCATCAGATCAACTTCTTCACTAGGTGTCAGCCCTAGTGGTTCTATAACACTGATGAATGAAGCTCGCCATGCTTGATAATGTTCTGCAGTGTCATCAAATTTGACCAGACCAGATGTTATGACTTGGTTGCGTGCTAAAAACCTTGCCAGATCAAATGTGGGATTTCCTGAGTTTACGTTTGAGGAAGGAACAGCAGTTTTCACATTAACGTTGTACATTGTGTTACCGCCATGGTAAGAGTTAAAGTTAGGGGATTGTTCAACGTGCCTTCCTGTCATGTCTGGCTGATGAATGGGAAGAGACTTGAATTCATCTGATGCTGTGTATTGTTGCGTGGTTACAGCAGCAGGCATAGGTACTGTATATTGTTGCACGTTAACAGCATTGGGCATTGAGTTAGGTGGGTGTGAGTGAGTCCCTTCATCCTTGTAGTTGTACTGACTGAAGTAAGATGACTGCTCTTTTACATAGTCTTCTGTCCTTTTCAGTGTTTGTATGGCTAGAGGGCTGCGCTCAGATGTCTCACTGCATTTTCCTTCTTCTATGTCTGCTGCTACTGCCTCAAAAACTTTTGCTTCAGCATTAGCAGCCGTAACTTCCTTTTGAAGAGTGAGTGCACGCAGTGATGCTTCAAGTTTTACCTTCTCAATCTGAATATGTGTCTCTTTTTCATGAAACTCCAATTTAGCTTTAGCTGCTTCAGCCTTAGCTCTTGCTTTAGCTGCGGCCAAACTGACTGAAGAGCACGTAGATGACCGTGAGGCTACCGAACGGACGTGGTACACTGTGCTTTGATCTATGTCCTTATTTGATAGCTCATCACTTGCCTTCTGTTCATTACCTTTATCGTCCATGGCTCAGAAGTTGTCTTTTTCTGCGTGGGACGTCTTTTTACTGTCCTGGCCTCGCTAAGCACTGTGACTTTCAGCAGTAACTCAGCTATACAGGTAGCTAAACACTTTCCCATCCGTCCACCAAGAAGCACTCCATTTGGTTCTTTAGCAGGGTTTAATGAGAATCGTGTAAAACTGCAACACACATAGGTACAGAGAAAAATTAAGCTAGCTAGGCTAACACATGTAAAAATGTCTATCTTCACATAAAACATGTAAACGGATTACATATTATGATTTATGTGACAAGCACATTAGAACAGTACTTACAGACGATGCCGTTTTCCCTTTTTTGCATTTAACTAAAAGAAAACACAACAAAAGGGGCTTCTGAGCACATGGATCAACAGGTCTTTTTTCCTTTCAGTAAACAAAGTGTAGTAATAAAAGTGACCTCAAGATGGCGTCAGTGAACCAGTAATAGACCAAATATAACGTTTGTCACTAGGTGGCCTCAGTAGGTGAACTCAACATTGGATAACATTAAACTAGACAGGTTTCACTACAGGAGGAGAACGAGACTTTCAGCCTAACTCAGTTGCCACCAGGCAAACAGACAGTGGGGGGCAGATGGGTTTTTGCACTTAAGACAGAAATTGATGGGTCTGACAAATATAAAGCTGTGATGATCAGAAAGGAGGACCCAGAAGACAACGAGACAGGTCAGTGGCGTTCGAAGACTGATTTATTTAGAGAGCGGGAGGGAGCGGCTCAGGTGGTTCGGCAGGCAACGTCTAACCCGGAGCTCCTGCAGAACCTTGGGTCGGAGAGGCGCCGTCTGCAGAACCGAGGGGGGAAACGTCCGGCTGAAGCGACGTGGTCCAGGGGGCTTTCAGGGGCGTGATCCGGGAAACGGTCCGAGGTCAAAACCCAGAGAGCAATCCTTGGCGGTTATCCTTACGAGAGGTCTGGGTCCGGTCCATATCTGTGCAGCGGTAAGGGCTCAGGCGTTACAGGGTTAGTCTGGTGCAGTACTCACTGCCCATCATTTGAGGGTGAAAGCCGGAGGACAAGCTGACTGAGATCCCCAACAAGGAGCAAAACTCGTTCCAATTACGGGCCACAAATTGAGGACCTCTGTCCGACACGATGTCTGAAGGTAAACCATGTAACCTAAAGACCTCCTTAGCCAAGATGTTCCCCATCTCCTTGGCAGAAGGAAGCTTGGGTAGAGGAACCAGGTGGACCATCTTGGAAAACCTGTCAACGATTGTGAGGATTACCGTGTTGCCGTTTGAGACTGGGAGTCCTGTGACGAAATCCATTGAGATCCTTGACCAGGGCCGAGAGGGTATTGGGAGAGGGCGCAACAGTCCTGAAGGTGGCCGTCGGGAGACCTTGGCCTGATTACACTTTGTGCAGGCCGCCAAATAATCTTGGGTGTCAGAAGTCATGGTGGGCCACCAAAACTGGGAACGGATGATCTGTAGAGACTTGGTGATGCCTGGGTGACAAAACAAACGAGACCCATGACAAAAATCAAGAATCCCCCCCCTCAATAAGTCTGGGACAAATAGCCGGTTGTTAGGGCAGGATTCTGGAACACGTTCTGTGCTGAGGGCATCCCTGACCTCCCTCTCCAGGTCGAGCATGGTAACAGAGCACCTCACCGTCTCCGGAAGGATGTAACCTGCTTCATCGCTTGAGCCTGCCTCGTCAGCATCGTGAATTCTGGACAGGTTCCCCCTGGATCGTTGCGTCGCAGGCCGGCGCCGGACCATCCCCGGACCCCCTAATGGGGCCTAAGCGAAGTCGGGTCCTCCCGATCCCCCTCTCGGGACTTGAGAGGAGGCAGGTCCTCCCGGACCCCCTCTCGGGACTTGAGCAGAGGCGGGTCCTCCAAAACCCCCTCTCGGGACTTGAGCAGAGGCGGATCCTCCAGAACCCCCTCTCGGGACTTGAGCGGAGGCGGGTCCTCCAGAACCCCCTCTCGGGACTTGAGCAGGGGCGGATCCTCCAGAACCCCCTCTCGGGACTTGAGCGGAGGCGGGTCCTCCAGAACCCCCTCTCGGGACTTGAGCGGGGGTGGGTCCTCCCGGACCCCCTCTCGGGACTTGAGCAGAGGCGGGTCCTCCAAAACCCCCTCTCGGGACTTGAGCAGAGGCGGATCTTCCAGAACCCCCTCTCGGGACTGGAGCGGAGGTGGGTCCTCCAGAACCCCCTCTCGGGACTGGAGCGGAGGTGGGTCCTCCAGAACCCCCTCTCGGGACTGGAGCGGAGGTGGGTCCTCCAGAACCCCCTCGGGGAAAGGGACATGAGCCGAGGCGTCGGCCAGGCCCTCGGGAACAGCCTCAGGAGCAGGTGTGAGTCGGCTGTAGAAAGCCGTGAGAGCTGCCCTATAATGGCCCTCAACGTCCTTTAATTTTGCCTCCAAATCTGTGGAATATTGGGCAAAAAGAGCATCTCGCAGCTGTTTTATTATGGGAGTGTAAGTTCTTATTTTGTCCTCCATTGCGCCATATTCGTAGATAGGGGCATTAATGGGAGGAGCAATGGATGACTGAGCTGCAGAGGGAAGAGAGCTTTGTTCCGCCGGACAGGGTGGAGATCTGGTCAGGAACAAATCTTTCTTCCAGCCCAACCGCTCATCGATGTCTATGACGGCGGAACGGCTACGGAGACGCGCTGCCGCCTTGGAGGTGACGTCTAGGACCATAACCGGGGGGGCAAAGCACCAGCCTAGAACCTTTAAAAGATGGTCCCTGCATAACAGCTCTGCAGGGAACAGGGCCCTAGGAACACCGCAGACCTGAGTTAAAAAGGAGCAGGCGAGGGATCCGAGATTAGCCACGACTGACAGTGAGGCAGATGGTTTGACCAGAGGATTCAAAGGAACCAGTAAAATCCGGGAAGGGGAACCTCGAGCCTGGCTTGGTAATATCAAGGGAGCAAGAGGGGAAGCGCCAGAGCAACATCTGAGCCTAGGATCATTCTGGTGCAGGTTCGTCGAGCAAGACGTCAACAATGGGTGAGTAATCCAAAAACACAAAACTGCAAAAAGGCAGGAGATCCAGAGTTAGACAAATTCCAAAGTACGAAAAGGTTCAGGTTTTCAGGTTTGGGTCGAAGGCCATGTCGTACCATGACTGGGTAAGGCTCCGGCGTCTTCCATCTGCCTGCGCCTTCCTTAAGAAGCCAGTGCTGAGCACTCCCGATGAACCGCAGGTGTGGGTCATGCCCCCTAGCCAACTCAAATCACCTGTGGAGCAGAATTAGAACACCGACCAACAGAGAACCCTGACACTACCCCCCCCCCTCAACGGTCGCCCCCTGGCGACTCTGATGACGAACAGGATGGGCGTGAAGGCCGAAACTCACTCAGCAGATCTTGGTTGTCCATAGCTGAGCGGGAGACCCACGACCGCTCCACAGGATAGCGACCTTTCCACTCGACCAAATACTGATGACCCTTGCCGTGTCGACGGGCGTCCACGATCCTGTGGACACGGGGTCTCTGACTGTCCTGGGTGGGTGGAGGGGTGGGGCAAATCTCTGTCTACAACACTGGCTTAATCTGGGAAACGTGGAACGTAGGGTGAACTCTGGAGTGAGGGGGCAGACAAAGACACACAGAAGTGGGGCTGATGACTGATTCGATCACATAAGGGCCGGTAAAACGATGGGCAAGCTTCTTGACAGACGGGTTTGTGAGGACATCTCTGGATGACAGCCAGACTCTCTGACTGGGGCAGTACTAGGGAGCAGGTGACCGGTGCTAGTCGGCGAACCTCCTGTTCTGCTCTGCGGTGTGGGTGAGAGAGTTGAATTTGGATTTCCAGGTGTCTTGACAGCGACGGATGTAATCATTGACGGAGGAGGATGGTATCTGTTGTTCTTCGGTGGGTAGTAATGGAGGTTGGTAACCTCAAGATATTTCAAATGGGCAATGTCCAGCGGCTGATGAAATATGAGAGTTCAGGGCATACTCGACCCAGGGCAAAAACTTGTTCCAGTCAGAGGGTGATGATGACGTGAAGCAGCAGAGGGTGGTTTCCAGTTGCTGGTTCATTCTTTCTTTCTAACCGTTAGTCTGTGGGTGATAACCGGACGTAAGCGTGTAGCGGGCACCGAGAGCAGAACAGAAGTGCCGCCAGACCTGGGAGACGAACTGGGACCCTGGTCAGAGAGAATGTCGGAGGGAGTGTCATACAACCTCAAAACGTGACAGATGAGGAACTGGGCTCTTTGATAGGAGTTGGGCAGCTTGCGGAGAGGTATCAGGTGACATACTATAGAGAATCTGTCCACCACAGTTAAAATAGTGGATATGCCCGGGACAATGGGAGGCCTGTGACAAAGTCTAATGCTATATGTGACCAAGGGCGTCTAGGAATAGGTAAGGGGTTCAGAAGTCCAGAGGGTGTCCAATTGGATGGCTTGTTCTATGTGCAGATGGGGCAGGCTAAAACGTACTCACGCACATCCAAGGAGGTCACCAATAACATCGAGAGACCTGAGATTGAGTCCTAAAAATACCCGGATGGGCAGGTAACTTTGAGTCATGGCTCAAACATAGGACATCATGACGAACAGACCGGGGAACGTAGATAAGTCCTGGGGGACCGGTGCCAGGATCAGGATCCAGTCTCTGAGCCTGCTTTATCCGGTCTTCTAATTCCCACCGTAGAGCTCCCACGGTAAGTGGGAGGCAGAATAATTGCTGGTTCCTTCTCCTCTTCATAGGAGGCAAACTGTCGGGACAACGCGTCAGGCTTGACATTCTTGGAGCATGGTAAGGTTGAACCTTGAGAAGAATAGGGACCAGCGGGCTTGGCGGGTTTTTAGGCGTCGGGCTGTCTGCAGGTAGGTGAGGTCTTTGTGATCGGTCCATATGATTATGGGCTGCTCGGACCCCTCTAACCAATGCCGCCACTCCTCTAGTGCCATCTTAATGGCCAGCAGTTCCCGATCCCCGACATCATAATTGCACCCGGCTGGAGACAGCCGGCGAGAAAAGAATGCACAAGGGTGTAGTTTATTGTCGTTATCTGAAGGTTGTGAAAGGACCGCACCCACACCAGTGTCTGACGTGTCTATTTCTACAGTGAATTGTTTTGATGGGTCGGGATGAATGAGTATAGGTGCCTGAGAAAACCTACTCTTAAGGTCCTGGGAGGCCGCTTTGGCTTTGGGAATCCAAATAAAGGGGACCTTGGAGGAGGTGAGTGCGTGCAGGGGTGAAGCTATAGAACTATAGTTGCGAATGAAACACCTATAAAAGTTGGCAAAACTAAGAAATCTTTGGAGCTGCTTTCTAGTATCCGGGGTTGGCCATTCAAGAACTGCCTTGATTTTATCTGGGGGCAGATCTCACACGGCCGCCCTCTAAAATAAGGCCTGGAAAAGAAACTGTGCTCTAATGAAATTTGCACTTTTCAGCTTTTACAAAGAGACGGTTTTCTAGGAGGCGTTGAAGAACGAGCCGAACATGCTGCTGATGTTGGTCGGGATTGCTAGAGTAGATGAGGATGTCATCTAAATAAACAAAAACAAAATCATTAAGGAAGTCCTGTAGGACATCATTAACCAAAGCTTGGAACAGCGAAGGAGCGTTGCAAAGACCAAACGGCATAACCAAATACTCAAAATGCCCAAGTGGGGTCTTAAAGGCGGTCTTCCACTCATCCCCCTGTATGATTCTCACTAAATGGCATGCGTTGCGTAGATCTAGTTTGGTGAAAATAGTGGCATTCTGGACTGGTTCAAAGGCTGAGGATAACAGAGGAAGTGTGTACTTGTTCTTGACAGTAATTTGATTTAGCCCTCGGTAATTGATACATGGCCGAAGGGACCCATCTTTCTTAACTACAAAGAAAAACCCCGCACCTAAAGGAGAGAAAGATGGCCGAATTAATCCAGCCACTAAGGACTCACCAATATATTTCTCGAGCGCCTGACGTTCAGACCTCGCGATGTTGTACAAACGGCTGGATGGTAGCGGACCACCTGGTAACAGTTCAATGGCGCAGTTGTATGGGCGATGCGGAGGTAGAGAGCAGGCCCGACTCTTACTAAAAACCTCTCAAAGGTCATGATATTGTTTAGGGACGTTCGACAAGTCAATCTTATTCTCCTGCTCGGGGAATGAAGCTGGAGAATGAGATATGGCTCGGGCGGAGAGTAAACAACGGGAGTGACAAGCCAGAGACCAGGATTCGAGCCGCGATCCGGCCCAGTTAAACTGCAGATTGTGAGTTGTTAACCATGCGAGACCTAGAACTACCAGGGAATGTTTAACGGGAAAACTGAAAAAGGAAAGATGTTCACAGTGGTTTCCTGAGACAATGATCTCCAGGGTCATAAGCGTGAGTCGATTACCGTCAAGCACAGAAACCTGGAGAGGACTGGTGAGCGGGACACTTCTAATACGGAAGTGGCTAACTAAACTTGAGTCAATCAAGTTGAAATCAGAGCCTGAATCTACGAGGGCGGAAACGTCAAAACTGTCCTGACCAAAAATAAGTGACGGGCAGACAGAGGCGAGATGGAGACGAACTAGAGGCAATTTTGGGGAAAGAAATCTTTTTCTGGTCTGCCACCTTCCCCATTACAGGTGACGGACTCGGTCTTTTGGCCATGTAAAGAAATCTTTAACGAAGTGGCCCTCAGCTCCACAATAAAGGCACTGATTCCCCGAATATCATTGTTGCTGCTCCTCCTTGGTCAGGTGGATATGACCAATCTGCATAGGTACAGGAGGAGGGGAAGGTGAGGCTACATGATGCTGAGAGGTAAATCCCGGTACTGATGGGCTGGCTGAACGCAAGGATTTCTCGTTGGTGATGGAGCGACCACGGTTACGTCAAACAACCGGGTATCCAACCGGATGGCCAAGGCGACCAGGCCCTCAAAGGTACTGGGTTCCTCCAGCCAGGCTAATTCATCTTTGAGACTTTCATCTAAAGCTTCAAAAATACTGCCTTAAGAGGCTTGGGTTCCCAACCTGCAGCTGCAGTGAAGGTTCAGAATTCTATGGAGAAATCAGATACGCGTCGATCCCGCTGCTTTAATGAGAGGAGGGAACGGGATAACTGGACCGGATCGATTTCAGCAGAAAAGACTGTTCTAAATTCTGGGACAAATTCGGCGAACACTGCATGAAAAGTGTGATTTTCGTCACTATGCGGCACTGTAGATTGTCGTGGAAGTTCAGGTTAACGGCTGTTCACGGTAATTTGCAGGCAACACCGAAAACTGCCGTGAATTGTCAGAAATTGTCGTGGGCCTTGCTTGGCGTGGTCCCCCCATGACCCCCCCTCCTCCTAATTCTAGGAGAGGCTTTAACATGTAAATGAAAATGCTGTGAGCTATACAAATGCAAATCAGGGTTGCAGGGGGAGTTTACCCATGTCTCGCATTCAACTCCCCTTCAACTCCTCTTGGACGCGATCTACAACTTTCAGCCAGTCCGCAGACTGACGAGAAGAAACTGCTGATTGCTATCAGTGGACTGTCTCATATGAGTCAGTCGGTACTGAAGCAATGCCAAGAGCGTGGAAATGTTCAAGTCAGAAGTTTTGGTTGGGTCATTCAGGTTAAAGTAAATGAAATGGGGTTTAATGAACTAAAAATAAGTCCCACTTTAATGGAGAGGTATAGTGAGGATTTAACTATATATACAGATGCATATAAACTAACTGATAAAAGAATGGGTGTTGCTTATGTCATTCCAAAATTAAACATTAAAGTTGGAAAAAGAATGAGTGATGATTTAGCAGTTTACACAGCGGAATTGATTGCTGTGTGGCTAGCTTTGCTTTGGGTGGAGGTCAATAGGCCAAGGAAGGCAAGCTTCAGATTCCAGCTCAGCTTTAATCAGTATTTCAGTCAAAATCAAGGCAAGACATTGTGTATGATATACTGCAAGCTGCAAATAATCTAATAAAGTCACGAATTAATATAACTCTGGTATTGTACCAGCTCATATAGGAGTAATAGGAAACGAGTTAGCAGATAAAAGTGCTAAGCAAGCAGCAAGACATTCTAATATAGATGTTGAAGTGCACTACAGCAAAGAAGAAATTAAAAGTATGGTCAAAAACATAGTCAAGGGAAAATCGTACGAAACGACGCCTTCGGCCGTACAGCCGCAATGATTTTGAATACCGTACGTACGGATTTACACATACAATCTGTATGTATGTGTTCGTTACGAGGTAGTGTACGTACGCGCGCAATAAAAGCTCCAGCATTTCGCCCGCTTGGTCCAAGTCGGCGTTTCGTACGGGCGTGCCGCCTTCCGTGCACCATGTGATGGCGCTCTCTTCTAGATTTAGCGTATCGGGGGGTGTCGGAGGGGGGGGCGCGTACGAAAGGAAGGATAGCTGTACGTTACAACGGATTAGACCACCCAGGATAGCGCCACCAACGTGTCGGAAAGTGCACTGCACGAACACAACTACGGAGGGGTGGGGAAGCTTCTGCTATTGGCCGAGACCGTGGCTTATTTAATTAGGGGCGTTTTTTTAGGGGCCAAGGTGTACATAAGGAGGGAGGCTGTACAGAACTGGTTCCATTGCTTTACAATGGAAGGTGTACAGAAGGAGGGAGGCTGTCCGGAACTGGTTCCATTGCTTTACAATGGCTTATTGGCCCACCCAGCATAGCGCCACCAACGTGTCGGAAAGAGCACTGCACGGACCAACTACGGGCGGGAAGGGAAAAGTGGGGAAGCTTCTGCTATTGGCCGAGACCGTGGCTTAATTAATTATGCGTGATTTTTAGGGGCCAAGGCGTACATAAGGAGGGAGGCTGTACAGAACTGGTTCCATTGCTTTACAATGGAAGGTGTACAGAAGGAGGGAGGCTGTCCAGAACTGGTTCCATTGCTTTACAATGGCTTATTAGCCCACCCAGCATAGCGCCACCAACGTGTCGGAAAGAGCACTGCACGAACCAACTACGGGCGGGAAGGGAAAAGTGGGGAAGCTTCTGCTATTGGCCGAGACCGTGGCTTAATTAATTATGCGTGTTTTTTAGGGGCCAAGGCGTACATAAGGAGGGAGGCTGTACAGAACTGGTTCCATTGCTTTACAATGGAAGGTGTACAGAAGGAGGGAGGCTGTCCGGAACTGGTTCCATTGCTTTACAATGGCTTATTAGCCCACCCAGCATAGCGCCACCAACGTGTCGGAAAGAGCACTGCACGAACCAACTACGGGCGGGAAGGGAAAAGTGGGGAAGCTTCTGCTATTGGCCGAGACCGTGGCTTATTTAATTATGCGTGTTTTTTAGGGGCCAAGGCGTACATAAGGAGGGAGGCTGTACAGAACTGGTTCCATTGCTTTACAATGGAAGGTGTACAGAAGGAGGGATGGTGTACAGGCCTGTCCAAATATCAATAGCACCAATGGTGGTGGGGAATGGTACTGCAGCATATGGCCAAGAGTGGAAATCTGGGCCCGTTTTGTTTCTGGAGCTATGCCACCAGCCAAGCAATATTTGATTTTTGAGGCCTTTGCAGCTCATGGATTTGGACCAAACTTGTAAATGCTCATTTCCTGGAAGTGCTCTACAACATGCCACTAACCACATCTTCTTATCTCATTGCTAAAAGGAAGTAGCTATAGGAAGGGGATACAGGTATGAGCTCTTACCCGTTGGTAGATGCCTCAAAGGGGCTCCTGTATGCCGAGTTTGAGCTGGAACAGACAAACCGTGTGTGAGCTGTGTGCCATCAAAGGTTGCAAATTTTCACCTTTTGACCCCCACTGTGTCCACGTGGAACCACCCAGGGAGTTCAAAATCACAGGTTCTGCTCCTCATAAGGTCACCTACAAAATATGTTAAAATCAGCCTTCTGTGAAAAAAAACAACAAAAGCTGTTTGCCCCAAAAAATTCAGCCAACTTCCTAAGGGTTCAAGACAGTATTTGAGTCTCAAAAGCTGAGGAAGAAAGGTTTATTTAAGCGCAGTGATACCAAACTTTAGATATGAGTTCTAGCTCACCCCTCAACCGCCGTCTGTGATTTTTGTGCCTCTGGGTGCTTGCGTCTAAGAATGGCAACCGTTTGAAGTATGAAAAAGAGATGCACAAAACACAGAGAAGCAGTGTGTTTCGTGCCACTGTTCAGCATAGGAGCATCGTAGCCTCACAAACTTGGTACCAAACGAAAGAGTACATAGAGACGATCGAAACAAGCCCACTTGAGCCCATGTAGCATTTTCCTTTGTCTCCCAGCAGCTTGTTTTTTCACCTTGCTTAGGAGGCTCAATGGGGCCTCCTAGAAACCAGTGTTCTGGGCCACTGTTTAGCAAAGCAGCATCGTAGCCTCACAAACTTGGTACCAAACGAAAGAGTAAATAGAGACGATCGAAACAAGCCCACTTGAGCCCATGTAGCTTTTTCCTTTGTCTCCCAGCAGCTGGGTTTTTCACCTTAGTTAGGAGGCCTCAATAGGCCTCCTAGAAACCAGTGTTCTGGGCCACTGTTTAGCAAAGCAGCATTGTAGCCTCACAAACTTGGTACCAAACGAAAGAGTACATAGAGACGATCGAAACAAGCCCACTGGAGCCCATGTAGCTCTATATTTTGTCTGCCAGCAGCTGGTTTTTGACCTTAATGAGGCCTTAATCAGGGCCTCCTAAAAAGAAGTGTACCAAACTTGGTACTGTCATGGTTTTCAGATGACGAGCCCACATGCAGATACGATCGGGAAGCAAAGCACAGTTTTAAAATGTTTATTTAGGAAACAGGCAGATATAACGGACGGGACTATGGACAACTCGGCAGGGTCAGAACGTCACGGCTGGAGAGACTGCAAAGAGAAGAAGAGTAAGTGACTCTGAAAGGTGAACCAGGAGAACTACTAGAAGCTGCACTGCTTACCATAAAGCTGGGCAGAAGTGGGTGACAGATGGATTGACCAGAGTGAGGGAAGAACCAGCAGGATCCAGAAGCACCAAAAACTGTGACAAAAACAGGGAGATCCAAAATTAGTCAAAGTTCAAAAACGAAAAAACTCACCAGCAGGTTTTCAGGAGTTGGGTCAGAGGCCACGTCGTACCACCACTGCTTAAGGCTCTGGCGTCTTCCATCTGTCAGCGCTCTGCTTAAGAAGCCAGAGGAAGCCGCCTGCAACGAGCTGCAGGTGTGGGCCACACCCCCTCAGCCAACTAGGCACACCTGAGGAGTAGAGTTAGAGCAGGACAACACAGAGGGCTAAGGTGTACAGAAGGAGGGAGGCTGTACAGGCAACATGGAAGTACAAAACGGTTCTCTGCCCCTTATATATAGGGGCTAAGGGGTGTAGCAGAGTGGATAACAACACTGCCCTCCACCCAGAGGAGCAGGGTTCGAATCCCACCTCAGCCATCATATTCTCATTTACAACATTAAAGTAAATAAACAATTTAGACTTGAAATATTTTTCTAATTTCTTAATAGGGCTCTGGAAGGGAAATTTGGAAACAGATTTAATAATAATTTGAACATTATCTTTTAAAAAGTGGCGTTTTTTTTTTTCGATCCTAGATGTACATAACACGGTAGCAGACGTACATATAAATTGTACATAACACGGTAGGTTACGGGCTGACTCATTGCAAATCAAGCTCCACTGTTGTGTCTGAAACCGCACTACACGACCACAACTACCGGGGGAGGGGAACAGCTTTTGCTATTGGCTGAGAGCGAGGCCTATGTAATTATGTGGGTTAAGGAGGGGTCAAGGTGTACAGAAGGAGGGAGGCTGTACAGGCAACATGGAAGTACAAAACGGCTCTCTGCCCCCTATATATAGGGGCTAAGGGGTGTAGCAGAGTGGATAACAACATTGCCTTCCACCCAGAGGAGCAGGGTTCAAATCTCACCTCGGCCATCATATTTTCATTTACATTAAAGCAAATAAACATCTTGTACTTTGAAATATTTTTCTAATTTCTTAATAGGACTCTGGAAGGGAAATTTGGAAACAGATTTAATAATAATTTGAACATTATCTTTTAAAAAGTGGCGTTTTTTTTTTCGGTTCTAGATGTACATAATACGGTAGCTGACGTACATCTAAAGTGTACATAACGGCGTAGCTGCCGTACATATAAAGTGTACATATCGCAGTAGGTTATTTTTAATAAATATAAACTGTAGCCTGCTATACCAAACATTTAGAGATGTTGCCTGATGTATGTCAGAGCTCCAGCAGGGGGGGTCATCGTTCCAGCACTCTAGCCCAGCGAGAGGCACTCTTCCTGGGGAGAGGTCTGTGACTGAGACCCCCCAAGCCTGGAGGTGGAATTTTTAAATATGTGTCAAAATGTCTGTGAGTAGTGGTAAGAGCTTAACTTAGCTTATCACTCATTTATTTCCTACAGTTTTCTCAAAACAGCGCAGGTTTTGTGGATGAGATGCTGCCAAAACCTGTCCCCGGGGCAACGATCGGTCAGCATCTCACTGGAATGAGCTCCAGCAGGGGGGGTCATCGTTCCAGCACTCTAGCCCAGCGAGAGGCACTCTTCCTGGGGAGAGGTGTGTGACTGAGACCCCCCAAGCTTGGAGGTGGAATTTTTAAATATGTGTCAAAATGTCTGTGAGTAGTGGTAAGAGCTTAACTTAGCTTATCACTCATTTATTTCCTACAGTTTTCTCAAAACAGCGCAGGTTTTGTGGATGAGATGCTGCCAAAACCTGTCCCCGGGGCAACGATCGGTCAGCATCTCACTGGAATGAGCTCCAGCAGGGGGGGTCATCGTTCCAGCACTCTAGCCCAGCGAGAGGCACTCTTCCTGGGGAGAGGTGTGTGACAGAGACCCCCCCAGCCTGGAAGTGGGAGATTAATTTTTTTTTTTTAAATTTCACATTAAGGGTCTGGAAGCTATATTTGCAAACGGGTTAAATAATAATTTTAACATTATATTAAAATAAGTGGCATATTTTTTTTGAGTTCTGTCTCCAGCATGGCGTGGATACGAATTTAACAGGAGTAGCTCAAATTATGCCTATGGTAAGGCAGACTTCCAGCAGGGGGGGTCATCATTCCAGCACTCTAGCCCAGCGAGAGGCACTCTTCCTGGGGAGAGGTCTGTGACTGAGACCCCCCAAGCCTGGAGGTGGAATTTTTAAATATGTGTCAAAATGTCTGTGAGTAGTGGTAAGAGCTTAACTTAGCTTATCACTCATTTATTTCCTACAGTTTTCTCAAAACAGCGCAGGTTTTGTGGATGAGATGCTGCCAAAACCTGTCCCCGGGGCAACGATCGGTCAGCATCTCACTGGAATGAGCTCCAGCAGGGGGGGTCATCGTTCCAGCACTCTAGCCCAGCGAGAGGCACTCTTCCTGGGGAGAGGTGTGTGACAGAGACCCCCCCAGCCTGGAAGTGGGAGATTAATTTTTTTTTTTTAAATTTCACATTAAGGGTCTGGAAGCTATATTTGCAAACGGGTTAAATAATAATTTTAACATTATATTAAAATAAGTGGCGTATTTTTTTTGAGTTCTGTCTCCAGCATGGCGTGGATACGAATTTAACAGGAGTAGCTCAAATTATGCCTATGGTAAGGCAGACTTCCAGAAGGGGTGTCCAGTCAAGCACTCTAGCCCAGCGAGAGGCACTTTTCCTGGGGAGAGGTCTCTGACTGAGACCCCCCCAGCCTGGAAGTGGGAGATTAAATTTTTTTTTTTTAAATTTCACATTAGGGGTCTGGAAGCTATATTTGCAAACGGGTTAAATAATAATTTTAACATTATATTAAAATAAGTGGCGTATTTTTTTTTGAGTTCTGTCTCCAGCATGGCGTGGATACGAATTTAACAGGAGTAGCTCAAATTATGCCTATGGTAAGGCAGACTTCCAGAAGGGGGGTCCAGTCAAGCACTCTACCCCAGCGAGAGGCACTTTTCCTGGGGAGAGGTCTCTGACTGAGACCCCCCCAGCCTGGAAGTGGGAGATTAATTTTTTTTTTTTAAATTTCACATTAGGGTTCTGGAAGCTATATTTGCAAACAGATTTAATAATAATTTGAACATTATCTTTTAAAAAGTGGTGTTTTTTTTAGGTCCTAAATGTACATAACGCGGTAGCGTACGTACATATAAAGTGTACATAACGCGGTAGCTGCCGTAAATCTGAAGCGTACATAACGCGGTAGCGTACGTACATCTAAATTGTACATAACGCGGTAGCGTACGTACATATAAAGTGTACATAACGCGGTAGCGTACGTACATATAAAGTGTACATAAGGCGGTAGCTGCCCTACATCTAAAATGTACATAACGCGGTAGCGTACGTACATATAAAATGTACATAACGCGGTAACGTACGTACATATAAAGTGTACATAACGCGGTAGCGTACGTACATATAAAGTGTACATAACGCGGTAGCGTACGTACATATAAATTGTACATAACGCGGTAGCGTACGTACATATAAAGTGTACATAACGCGGTAGCGTACGTACATCTAAATTGTACATAACGCGGTAGCGTACGTACATATAAAGTGTACATAACGCGGTAGCGTACGTACATATAAAGTGTACATAACGCGGTAGCGTACGTACATATAAAGTGTACATAACGCGGTAGCTGCCCTACATCTAAAATGTACATAACGCGGTAGCGTACGTACATATAAAATGTACATAACGCGGTAACGTACGTACATATAAAGTGTACATAACGCGGTAGCGTACGTACATATAAATTGTACATAACGCGGTAGCGTACGTACATATAAAGTGTACATAACGCGGTAGCTGCCCTACATCTAAAATGTACATAACGCGGTAGCGTACGTACGTATAAAATGTACATAACGCGGTAACGTACGTACATATAAAGTGTACATAACGCGGTAGCTGCCCTACATCTAAAATGTACATAACGCGGTAGCGTACATACATATAAATTGTACATAACGCGGTAGCGTACATACATATAAAGTGTACATAACGCGGTAGCGTACGTACATATAAAGTGTACATAACGCGGTAGCGTACGTACATATAAAGTGTACATAACGCGGTAGCGTACGTACATATAAAGTGTACATAACGCGGTAGCGTACGTACATATAAAGTGTACATAACGCATTAGCGTACGTACATATAAAGTGTACATAACGCAGTAGCGTACGTACATATAAAGTGTACATAACGCGGTAGCGTACGTACATATAAAGTGTACATAACGCGGTAGCGTACGTACATATAAAGTGTACATAACGCATTAGCGTACGTACATATAAAGTGTACATAACGCAGTAGCGTACGTACATATAAAGTGTACATAACGCGGTAGCGTACGTACATATAAAGTGTACATAACGCATTAGCGTACGTACATATAAAGTGTACATAACGCAGTAGCGTACGTACATATAAAGTGTACATAACGCGGTAGCGTACGTACATATAAAGTGTACATAACGCATTAGCGTACGTACATATAAAGTGTACATAACGCGGTAGTGTACGTACATCTAAAGTGTACATATCGCGGTAGGTTATTTTTAATAAATATAACATTGTCTTATGAAGTTCAGCATGTGGCTACCACTGTTACAAACTGTAACCTGTCCTACCAAACATTTAGAGATGTTGCCTTATGCATGTCAGAGCTCCAGCAGGGGGGTCATCGTTCCAGCACTCTTACACAGCAAGAGGCCCTCTTCCTGGGGAGAGGTCTGTGACCAAGACCCCCCCAGCCTGGAAGTGGGAGATTAATTTTTTATTTCACATTAGGGGTCTGGAATCTATATTTGCAAACGGGTTAAATAATAATTTTAACATTATATTAAAATAAGTGGCGTATTTTTTTTGAGTTCTGTCTCCAGCATGGCGTGGATACGAATTTAACAGGAGTAGCTCAAATTATGCCTATGGTAAGGCAGACTTCCAGAAGGGGTGTCCAGTCAAGCACTCTAGCCCAGCGAGAGGCACTTTTCCTGGGGAGAGGTCTCTGACTGAGACCCCCCCAGCCTGGAAGTGGGAGATTAAATTTTTTTTTTTTAAATTTCACATTAGGGGTCTGGAAGCTATATTTGCAAACGGGTTAAATAATAATTTTAACATTATATTAAAATAAGTGGCGTATTTTTTTTGAGTTCTGTCTCCAGCATGGCGTGGATACGAATTTAACAGGAGTAGCTCAAATTATGCCTATGGTAAGGCAGACTTCCAGAAGGGGGGTACAGTCAAGCACTCTACCCCAGCGAGAGGCACTTTTCCTGGGGAGAGGTCTCTGACTGAGACCCCCCCAGCCTGGAAGTGGGAGATTAAATTTTTTTTTTTTAAATTTCACATTAGGGGTCTGGAAGCTATATTTGCAAACAGATTTAATAATAATTTGAACATTATATTAAAATAAGTGGCGTATTTTTTTTTGAGTTCTGTCTCCAGCATGGCGTGGATACGAATTTAACAGGAGTAGCTCAAATTATGCCTATGGTAAGGCAGACTTCCAGAAGGGGGGTCCAGTCAAGCACTCTACCCCAGCGAGAGGCACTTTTCCTGGGGAGAGGTCTCTGACTGAGACCCCCCCAGCCTGGAAGTGGGAGATTAAATTTTTTTTTTTAAATTTCACATTAGGGGTCTGGAAGCTATATTTGCAAACAGATTTAATAATAATTTGAACATTATCTTTTAAAAAGTGGTGTTTTTTTTAGGTCCTAAATGTACATAACGCGGTAGCGTACGTACATATAAAGTGTACATAACGCGGTAGCTGCCGTAAATCTGAAGCGTACATAACGCGGTAGCGTACGTACATCTAAATTGTACATAACGCGGTAGCGTACGTACATATAAAGTGTACATAACGCGGTAGCGTACGTACATATAAAGTGTACATAATGCGGTAGCTGCCCTACATCTAAAATGTACATAACGCGGTAGCGTACGTACATATAAAATGTACATAACGCGGTAACGTACGTACATATAAAGTGTACATAACGCGGTAGCGTACGTACATATAAAGTGTACATAACGCGGTAGCGTACGTACATATAAATTGTACATAACGCGGTAGCGTACGTACATATAAAGTGTACATAACGCGGTAGCGTACGTACATATAAAGTGTACATAACGCGGTAGCTGCCCTACATCTAAAATGTACATAACGCGGTAGCGTACGTACATATAAAATGTACATAACGCGGTAACGTACGTACATATAAAGTGTACATAACGCGGTAGCGTACGTACATATAAATTGTACATAACGCGGTAGCGTACGTACATATAAAGTGTACATAACGCGGTAGCTGCCCTACATCTAAAATGTACATAACGCGGTAGCGTACGTACGTATAAAATGTACATAACGCGGTAACGTACGTACATATAAAGTGTACATAACGCGGTAGCTGCCCTACATCTAAAATGTACATAACGCGGTAGCGTACATACATATAAATTGTACATAACGCGGTAGCATACGTACATATAAAGTGTACATAACGCGGTAGCGTACGTACATATAAAGTGTACATAACGCGTTAGCGTTCGTACATATAAAGTGTACATAACGCGGTAGCGTACGTACATATAAAGTGTACATAACGCGGTAGCGTACGTACATATAAAGTGTACATAACGCATTAGCGTACGTACATATAAAGTGTACATAACGCAGTAGCGTACGTACATATAAAGTGTACATAACGCGGTAGCGTACGTACATATAAAGTGTACATAACGCAGTAGCGTACGTACATATAAAGTGTACATAACGCGGTAGCGTACGTACATATAAAGTGTACATAACGCATTAGCGTACGTACATATAAAGTGTACATAACGCGGTAGCGTACGTACATCTAAAGTGTACATATCGCGGTAGGTTATTTTTAATAAATATAACATTGTCTTATGAAGTTCAGCATGTGGCTACCACTGTTACAAACTGTAACCTGTCCTACCAAACATTTAGAGATGTTGCCTTATGCATGTCAGAGCTCCAGCAGGGGGGTCATCGTTCCAGCACTCTTACCCAGCAAGAGGCCCTCTTCCTGGGGAGAGGTCTGTGACCAAGACCCCCCCAGCCTGGAAGTGGGAGATTAATTTTTTATTTCACATTAGGGGTCTGGAATCTATATTTGCAAACGGGTTAAATAATAATTTTAACATTATATTAAAATAAGTGGCGTATTTTTTTTCAGTTCTGGCCCGACGGCAGCGGCAAAGGGAGTCTATGGGTCCTGTACGGCCGGTCCACGTTTCGGACGCTTGGCCCTCCCAAAAATGCGCCACTTTAACGGACGTGCGGGCTCGGCCAATGCGTGAACCTTTCCCGTTTTTCCCTTCCCGCCCCCTGCCACGCTGGCGCCATCCCCGCTCCGACAGGTTGGTGGCGCCGAAGGCCCGACGCCAGCAGCAAAGGGAATCTGTGGGTCCTGTACGGCCGGTCCACGTTTCGGCCGCCTGGCCCCTCCCAAAATCGCGCCACTTCGACGGACGCGCGGGCTCGGCCAATGCGGGGCTGTACGGCCCCCCCCCTCCGCCTGCGTACGGTTCTCGACCCTACCCCCGGGCGCCACACTGTGGATGGAGCCCGCGCTGCGAGCGGAGAACGGCCTTCTTTGGGGGGCCGCCGCACGGCCGCCGTGCGCGGCGGCGGGACGGCGGCGGCGGCGTGGCGGGCGGGGATCCGCTCTGCACCTGCCCGGCCCGCCCGCCGATTTTTAAGGGGGCCGGCCCGGCCGCGGCGAGCTTCGGAACGCCGCCGCGCATACCTGGGCATTGGGGCTGTACGGGGCTGTACGGAAATGGAGGGTCTCGTTTCGCCCGCCCGCCCTGGAAATTTTTGGTTTTGGCCCTAGGGACGGTGGGCAGACTGGAAGACAGTTCTATAATCAGAATAAAGTGGGAAAGAGCAGAAATACAAACAGAAGCAAGGAGGAGGAGGATGTATTTTCTAGAATGAGGTATGGAAACACACGTCTAAATAAAACTTTGTTAATAATGAAGAAGCATGCTGATGGCAACTGAATTCTGTGGTAGTCCAGAGACTATAGAGCATGTTATTGTACACTGTAATAAATATCAGGAAGAAAGACAAAGACTAGTCTTACAATTACAAGGAGAACAGATGAGGCTAAACTTATAAGAAATTCTGCAAAAAAACACAGGGGAAATGAGTGTAAACTACGTAATTGGCTTCCTGAGGAATACAGGACTAATAAAAATAATTTAGTATGATCTTTTTGTTTGTTTTGTTTTGATTGGTTTGTTTCGTTATGTTTGTTTGTGTGTTTGTTTTATTTGTTTGCAACCTATTAGGGAAGGTTAGACTCCAGTACCACACTCCAGTCCAGTTGGTGGCGGTAATGCACCATTAAAGTTAGTTGCCAACCGCCATAAAAACCAGAAGAAGAAGAAGAAGAAGAAGAAGCAGCAGTGGACCGTCTCGTCAGCTAATAGTGCCGATATGAATGAGCGGTTCACTTAACTGCAGAATTCGGTAAACTCCAGGTTGCTGTCCATAGAGGACAAGTTGGCGGCTCTGCAGTCGAACAACCGTGCGGGAGAGACTAACTCCAAGAAGAGAAGACGGGTGCAGAATCCCAAGCTTAGGTAAGAATATGTTCGGTGACTGCTAGCTAAGCTAAAAGTAGCCTAGCCTACAACCAAATCTAAGATTAGCCTAGTAGCCTTGCAAAAGAACAAGCTTTATTAAAGTGTATTTTCATTTACAGGAAGCAGTATGCCGTCTTCACAACTCGGAGACAAATTGCAGGCGCTATGAACCGGAGCGAGGCGGTGACCTCCTATTTGCTCGGAGCTATGTCTGCAATTCCAGATTTACACCCTGTTGATAAAGACGACATTATCTGTAAGTGACTTGTTTTTACTGCTTCTCCTTCCTTGTTTAATGTTATTGTGACTTGCGTTTGATTTTTATTCATACCACTCTCATTTATTTGTTTTCCAGCCTGGCGAAGAAGATGGCGTTGTTGGCGTGGTCTCTGGAGCGCACTTTGCAGCCGTTTTCCCGGCGCTTCTAGTTGATTTCTCGGTAAAACAAATCCTATAATCATGTCTAGGTTGTAACATTCAGTTTAATCGGCAAATAAAAATAAATAAACGGTCTTTCAGACATCTCCCGAAAACTTTGGGAAATAAAGAGCAAATGTTTCTAAATTGTCAAAAATTATGTGTGATAGCATGTAGTATACTAGAAATTTCCTTAATCCAGTAAACTGTCATATTTTATATTACAAAGGGATGTACTGGGAAGTCTACACTCTTGTGTTTTCAGGAAGTCTTAGGCTGTTTCTCAATTCACGAGAACGCGCTCGCATTCTCGTGAATTGAGAAACAGCCATAATGTTTGTGTCCTGCTATCAGCCATCCCATCCTCCTCTTTCAGCAATGTAAAATCATAAATACACAGTAGGTGCTGGAATAGTGTTTTATGGCTTACTTTTATTTGTCAGGTTAAAGTGACAAAAGTTGGAAAAAGACCGTTTATCTTGCCATTTATAACACAATACAGCGTATAGTTTGTTTATTTTTATTCTACAATTTTGTAAACAACTGCCGATTAAACTGACTGTTACAACCTTGACATGATTATATGAGTTGTTTTACCGAGAAATCAATTAGAAGCGCCGGGAAAACGGCTGCAAAGCGCATTCCCGACACAGGGGAAACAGATTTTCACGGGGGACAGTTCACAGAGTTGTAATTTTTGGATCCTCGCGTTGTATATAGGTGTTTGTTTTAATAAAGCTCTTTCTTTGCATAAACATCTTCCTGGCAAATGTTCATTTCCTGTATAAACTCATTCATGTCCTTGATGGTAGCCTAATAATAGTGTAGTAGCCTACATAGGATAACATGAATATACAGCATAATATGAATGAATAAATAAATAAATATATATATAATAAATAAATATATAAATAAATATATAAATATATATATGTAAATAAGTTATTGGGGATCTGCCAACCAATCAGGAGTGATTTTACTTGTTTGAAAGAAGTGGTTCCATCCAATACTCAGTAAGAACGTTCAAGCCTGGCCTGGCCACGTGTGGTTTTGCTGCCAATCAGGAGCGATTTTACTTATTTAAAAATAGTGGTTTCAGCCAATACTGAGTAGGTTATTCAAGCCAGACCTGGCCAGCCGCGCGGGTTCGCTGCATTCATATGCTAATTAGGGCCATTAGTACAGCTGATCGCTCTCCACATACGTCAGAGTCCGGTTCCGACAATTTGTGGCACTGAAAACGGCAACAAGCGCGGGTTGCAAATTGTCGGTAACTGCCGAAAATGAGGGAGATCTGCGGTAGTTTACGGGGACGAAAATCTCACTTTTCATGCAGTGGAAGGTGCACCCGACCGCCTGACAATCTGAGAACCTGGCTTCAGCCCATCGCAGAGCTCTGCCCGTTAAAAGCCGAAGAACGAAGGAAATCTTAGACTGATCGGTGCCAAAAGTACGAGGGGAACAGTTAAATACTAGGTTGCATTAAAAAAGAAACACCCCACAATCTCTGCTCTCTCCTGAAAACTTCTCAGGAGCCGGGGAAGAGCTTTCAGCGTGCGGGGTCGGATCTGAGACTTCTGCAGTGTGGTCTGCAGGAGGAGGTACCTCTGGCACGAGTGGAGCAGGCTGAGTGGACGCGGAAGTAAACGCAGCCATCAACTGAGTGAGCTGCGTGGTGACTTGTTTGAGTTGCTCTTGCGTGGAATTTAATGCTAAGCCTAAACCATTCATCTGTTCCTGTTGTGCGGCTAACTGCCGCCCGAACGTCTCTACTGGGCTGGACTGGCCGGAGCCTGCTTCTGTCATGGTTTTAATATGTTTAGCCCACATGCAGACGTGTTACGGACGACAGAACGTAATTTAAAGATGATTTATTAAAGTTCAGTGCAGGAGGAAACTGCGGAGAGAAAGACGGGAGATGTTAAGCATGAAGAACCAGGGGGAAAATCTCCAGAAGCCAAGCTGCTTACCATTTAGTTCGAGTGGACCTAACTGGGGAGGGACAGTGAGGGAAACTCTGCGGCCGAGTGCTCTCGAGGACGGGCGGTGGTTAGCAGCTGGAGGGCGGACTGATGGTTTGTCGGCGAGGGATCCGAGACGAGCCACGAATGACGGTGAGGCAGATGGTTTGACCAGAGGATTCGAAGGAACCAGTAGAATCCGGGAAGGGGAGCCTCGAGCCCGGCTTGGTAATATCAAGGGAGCAAGAGATGGCGTCGGTGTTGACTCTCCTCCTGTTTTGCCTTTGTCTGCTGTCCGCTTTTAATTTTATTACAAGTGTAAACTCTCTGATTGTGTATGACTGCCAAACATTGCTGGACATTGGTGCCTCGACTGGAAATACGTCACAGAGGACATATACTATAGACACAACTTTGACCCTGCTGTTGGGCATTCCAGCTGACCTGTGTCATTTCTGGACTCTGCCTTTCCGATGGAGGCGAGCACGCTGCCGTGGAAGCCGCGGTGGAAACCGCGGTGGTCGGCTAGTGCGATCAAAGGCTGCTCTACGGCCCAGTTTCTCTGCCTCCAGGTTGTGCGGGCTGGTGCCTCGCCTGTTCTGCCCATTTCGTGTATTGGATCCTGTGGATTCCTGTCTGATTCTTGTTGGTGGAAGCCAGGATGGAGTATTCCAGTCCCGTGGTCCCTGCGCCTTTCGGCCCTGTAGACGCAGGGTGAATCCTAGCAATCTACGCCCTCTCTGCCGGGAGTCCCGGACGCCAGCTGATGACGTAGCTTCACCGATTTCTGCCAGGATCGGTTTGTTAAATGCCAGGTTGTTGGCAAATAAAACTTTCATAATTAGGGATTTCTTTTCCTCTCAAGGAATAGATATTTTATTTATAACAGAATTGTGGACAAGTGGTTTGGGTGACTCCAGCATTTTCAATGAACTTGTCCCGCAGAACTGCGGTTATTTTAATTCTCCAAGGATGTCGGGCTCTGGTGGAGGAATAGTGACTATTTTTAAAAGTTGTTTTACTTGCAAGCAGTTGCCTCTACCTTCGTATGGTAGCTTTGAGCTCAGCCTATTTGAACTTGGCAGCTCTCACACTGTGTTGTGTGCCGCAGTCTATCGGCCACCAAAGTATAACAAAAATTTTATAAATTACTTGGCTGATATCATGCCAAAATATGACCGAGTTCTCATTGTTGGTGATTTTAATATTCATGTCTGTTGTCCGACTTCACCTATGGCTCAGTCATTTCTTAATATTATTGATTCTTTTAATTTTGAACAGTCTGTGACTGGTGCTACTCATGAGCATGGTCACACTCTTGATTTGGTTTTATCTTATGGTCTACCAGTTTTTAATTTAGAAATTGGTGACTCATTCTTTTCAGACCATATGCCTGTTTTATTTGAGATAATGCTATCCTGTGCAAAAGCTAAAACTCGCGCTGCAGCTCGGCAAAACTGACCCTACTACTGCTGGTCAGTTTTCTTTTGTTTTTAATCAGAACTGTACCATCTCAGAGGCTGTGGGAAATAACACTGAGGAACTCAGCAACTGGTTTTATTCTATCAGTAAAGCAGTCCTGGATTTGGTGGCACCACTAAAAATTAGACTTCCAAAATCCAAGCGTGAACCATGGTTAAATGAGGTTACTCGGGCTGCCCAGAGAGACTGTCGCAGAGCAGAATGCGAATGCAGAAAGGACAAATAACAGGTGTCCCTCCAAATATTAAAGGAATGTTGGTGCTGTTATCAAAGAATGCGGTACCGCGCACGTGACGTCACCGTCTCAAGAGCAACGCCCCTTTTGCCGCTTAGGTAGGGCATACAGGAGAGAACGCATACAGGAGAGAACGCACGGATAACAGATATGACCGACTTTACAGCCGTTAAACTTTCCCAAGATGATGTCCCAGGCACACGGATTACTGGTCGCACTGTCGAAGAACACACCAACCTTCAGCTCAAACGATGGCTTGAGGTTCGAGGGCTTAAAAAGACTGAAAAACTTGATGAACGGTAAGCTTTGTTTTTTTTTTCCTGCGCGGCGATCATGGCAGCGTCGGCCGTTTTTTTTTGTTGTTGTTTGCAATCACCGTCCAGGAATGGGTATATGTTTAATGTTTGTCTCATTTGAAATGTTTTTGAGTAAGCTATCCTGGTAGCAGGCTATCATGTTAGCGCCTGCTACCATGATAGCCTATATGCTGTCATGGTAGCAGGCGCTACTTTATTAACATGTCGGCCACCAAAATACTCTTACCTTGACTTGATGTCGCTGGAATTGGGTCAGGATGTTCTTCGGTTGGGCCCTTTCCTCCGACAAAATGCTTGCTACATATGTACTTGAATTTGGTAACTTTTTCCGGGTTGAACTGTTGTGTAGGCCGACCGCCCCGGTGTTCCAAGCGTACACATTTCTCCTTGGCAGTCTTGAAGAAAACATCCTTCATATGCGGCCGATCAGCGTACCTCGAGTCGCTGTTGCACGTTCCATAGCAACAATGTTTAAAAACCATGGTCTTAGATTTGGAAAAAGCAGTCGTTTACCGAGTAAAACCTAGGCTAACGCACGTCTCTTTTACAGCGAAACAGCGGCGGCTTTTCCGGAGTTTGCCCCACTGCGTACCACGTGATGTGACGTCATCGTGACGTTGTGTTTCTAAAAATAGCTCGCGCGCGGTACCGCATTGTAAAAGGCAGCCAAAGAAAGTACCTGTCGGGTTTGATTGTATCAAATAGTCATAATCCTGCTACCTATTTAAAATTATTAACTCTGTTCTGAATGATTCACATAGTGGCTTTATGAAGACCTCACCTGCTGTATGTGAAAACTTTTTACACTTTTTTGATGAGAAGGTCGCTTCTATTAGGGCCCAGATCATCCCCTCTGCTTATGACCCCTCAGTTGTGGGGCCCTGTTCTGGTGTTTTCCACAGCTTTGAATGTGTGAACTTGCAATCACTACAGGAGGTGGTTAGTCACTTAAGGCCAACTGGTTCTCCAGATGATGTTATTCCACCCAAATTACTTAAAGACGTTTTTTCTAATATAGGTCCTTCTGTCCTTGCTCTAGTGAATAGTAGCTTGTCCTCAGGTGTTGTTCCTAAAACTCTGAAACATGCAGTTCTGTATGGGGTGCCGAATGTAAAATTTCAGATAAAATTCTATAGCTGATATATTTTGATTATTTAGCTCACTTTTCTCACATTTAACTCCCTTTTCTCACATTTAAGACAGAAATTCAAAATAAACAAGATCTTATATGCAATTGTCAACAATATGTTTATAAAGTAAAATTAATAGTTAAATGTTAAATCTAAATGTTAAATCTATATCTAAATGTTAAATGTTAAATCTAAATGCTAAATCTATATCTAAATATTAAATCTATATCTAAATTTTAAATCTATATCTAAATGTTAAATTTAAATCTAAATGCTAAATCTATATCTAAATGTTAAATCTATATCTAAATGTTAAATTTAAATCTAAATGCTAAATCTATATCTAAATGTTAAATTTAAATCTAAATGTTAAATCTATATCTAAATGTTAAATTTAAATCTAAATGTTAAATCTATATCTAAATGTTAAATGTTAAATCTAAATGTTAAATCTATATCTAAATGTTAAATCTATATCTAAATGTTAAATTTAAATCTAAATGTTAAATCTATATCTAAATGTTAAATGTTAAATGTAAATGTTAAATCTATATCTAAATGTTAAATCTATATCTAAATGTTAAATTTAAATCTAAATGTTAAATCTATATCTAAATGTTAAATGTTAAATCTAAATGCTAAATCTATATCTAAATGTTAAATTTAAATCTAAATGTTAAATATATATATAAATGTTAAATGTTAAATGTAAATGTTAAATCTATATCTAAATGTTAAATCTATATCTAAATGTTAAATGTTATATCTAAATGTTTCGAAAATATGCAAATTGAACACGCCCCCTATCGGGTTCACGCCCACACCATCGACCTTGGATCAGCCATGAGATCCATCTGTGGAGGACACTGTAAACATGCCGCACAGACGGCTGACAAGGCAACTTCCTATAACTATATAACTTTCTCCCTTTAACGGCAAAGTTTCTTGTTTTAATGAGAGACTTATCTTGCTTAAACGACATCATTTTCGTCTCATAACAACGCAACATAACCCGGCATCAGCTCGCGGGATATTTGAGTGTCATGGAGAAGAGGAGAGACGGAGGGGCGCCTTTTATTACTTTTTAAGAAGTCGTCATTTGTCGGAGGAATGTATTTATGCACTGAGAAGTGACAAGGTAAGTCATAAATATACAGCAAGTCCTCTACTTGAAATTTGACCAATTCGGCAGTTATTTATAGTTAACAACTCTGCTTTAGATAGTCTCTGGCTCTGTTTACACGGTGAAAACAGGTTTGCATTGCCTTTGTACTCTCCATTTACACACTACAAGGTTTAACTGTTGCTTGGGGGGGGGGGGGTTCAGCTATAGCTGTGGGTTTATTTACAACATTTTGCAGCCGAAACAGTCCTCCGCCAGCCGCTGTTTTCTTCTTCTGGGCAATTTGACGCAGAGCTTCAAAAATCACAGCGCTACTAGTGGTGCGGCATGGGAATTACACCATTTAAGTACTCTGTAAACAGGGCCTGTGACTGCAAATGTTCTACATGGATGTTAATGAGATAGAGATAAGAATAACCAGCTTAATATTTTTAAAAACATGTCATGCATTTAATCATAAATTCTGCTGTAAAGATTAATAATCATGTGCTTAAAAGAGTCTTTTTAGTTTTTTACGGTTTTTATATTAACGATAATTTCATTGTGCTTGTAGACTGACATAACAGCTATAGCAAGCATGGATGAGAGCTTGGCCATCTATATTCCCACCTATGCTGACAGAATTGCCACCCAGAGATTTTGCTTCGAGTTCCAAGGAAAAGGTGAAACGTCCTTCAACAGATGTGGCTTGAAAAACTCTTTACATGCAAATCTTCATGGAAAAAGTCCAATTTGATCTAAAATGTTTTTGCTTTCAGGTAATATCACTATGTAATATATTTTTAAAAAAAGCTTACCATTTGACTCAAAATGTGTTTTCAATATGTTTTCAATAACATATGGAAGTGAGCCACAATAGAGTCAGTTAGCTTTTGTTTTTGTTGACAAAGATATAGAGCAAAAATACTCATTAAAAAGATTACTCCAACAACATTGTGAAATACAATTTTTTGAAGTGAAATTATTGCTGTTGCTATTAAGCTTTTTTAAGGTAAAAAAAATTAAAGCATGTGTTTAAACTGTACTTACTTTTCTTTCCATAGGGCATTATTTTTCTTTTATATTCTTTAAAGTTGATTGTAAAATAGATAAATGCTTTGAGCGCAATAGTGCCCAGATTTCTAACAACGACTTTTGTCATATGTAAAAGGATTTTCTCATGTTCAATTTTGAGATCCATGTATTCATCTTTTTAATACTCATAGATCATGTTCTAGTTTGGTCATCTTCTGGGGGTAGAGAAATTCCTTTCAAAAGGATCTTTCAGAGCACTTGTTAAAGGTACTTTTAAAGAATGTTCTTCTGTGAGTTGATGTAACATTGCAATATAATGTTATGTTTCTAAGGAAAGAACGAGTTGGTTTGATCACAAACCATTGCACTTTATTTTGTAATGGGTTTTTACCAAAGATTCATTAAAAGTTTTCATGTTACACATAAGCATAGGCACTTTATTTTTCATCTCATTTGACCATATCATCATTGTCAAATAGTACATAACTTGGGTCTCAGTGTTCAGTAACAGAGAACTATAAGAGTCTTGCTGTTATCAATATAAAAATGATGTCTTGAATATGAGGAGCAGTGGTGGGGTTTACAGAACATGTCATTTAAACATTTTTTCCTACATGACAGATTACAAGGCAAATGTGAAGTTAAATTTCTTGTTATTGTCCTAATATATTTAGTAGCATATATTTGCTGTCACACACAACAAGAATCACACAAAATATAAAACCTGTTACCAAAATTCAAAAAATTATGTACATCATGATGAAACATTTAAGTACATGGGAGTCAGTGAAAACAGAGGTCTGTTTTTTATTCCTCCATCTGTATTTCTTTGACTGCTTTTCCTTTATTGGTTGTGGGGTCTGCAGCTGCCTAATTCTGACTGTCGGAAAGTGACAGGTTCATTCTGGACAGGCTCACAAGGTCATTTGCTCCACAAACTCTTTTTTACAAGAAAATGTCACACGTGTCACAGGTTTGTGTGCATACAAGCTCTTAAAAATAAGCATAACTCAATTTTTTCATCATGTGTGGACGGTGCATGAAGAAAGTTTTCCGTCATCAGAAGGTATGATAGTTCAAACTGTCTCATAACATGTGAATGGTCCTCTGAAGACGTTGGACTGTGCAAGTTTCTGCCGCTTGCTTAGGAACCTGTTTGAGATGATCTTGTTCACCAAAACGCCGTGGAAGGGTTCACAGGTGTCAAAGTCCAGTCCTCAAGAGCCGGTGTCCTGCAACTTTTAGATATGTCCCTGGTCCAACATGCCTGAGTCAAATAATCAGGTAATTACCAGGACCCTGAAGAACCTGACTGCATACTGAGGAGCTAATTGTGCCATTTGATTCAGGTGTGTGGGACCAAGGAAACCTCTAAAAGTTTCAGGACATGCCCTCAAGGATTGGAGCTTGACACCCCAGGTATACACTCCTGATCAAAATCTTAAGACCAGTCAAAAATTTGCAAGAATTAGCATTTTGCAACACTGAATCTTAAGAAGGTTCTAAGTAGAGCTTCACAATGTTAAAAGGACAAATCAGTGCAAGAGACAAGAACATTTGAGCAGGGAATTGTCTGAAAACTGCATATACACTCAAACATGATTTTTTCAGCTGATCAAAAGTTTAAGACCATAGTCTTTAAAAGCCAAAAGCTGTGCAAACATCTGGATTCCATGTCATTTTCTGTGAAGTCTTTACACTGTCAAGACCTCCTGATGGCAAAAGCAAAAAAGCTCACTGACTTTGAACGTGGTAGGATTGTTGAGCTGCATATGCAAGGCCTCTGACAACGTGTCATCGCTGCTGAGGTTGGACACAGTAAGACAGTCAATTTGCATTTTTTAAAAGATCCTGAGGGTTATGGAACAAAAAAGTCAAGTGGTAGACCCCAAAAAATTTCACCAGCTCTGAGCCGCAGGATCCGATTGGCTGTCCGTCAAGACACGGGACGATCCTCTACCCAAATTAAGGCCATTACTGGTGCTGACTGCAGCCCAATAACCATCAGACGGCATCTGCGAGAGAAGGGCTTCAGAAACAAAAAACGTCTTCAAAGGCCACGTCTTCTACAACGCCACAGAATTGCCCGTTTGGACTTTGCAAGGGTCATTGAATGGTGGAAGAAAGTTGTCTTCTCTGATGAGAAAAAATTTAACCTTGATGGTCCTGATGGCTTCCAACGTTACTGGCATGACAGGGAGATCCCACCTGAGATGTTTTCTACACGGCACAGTGGTGGGGGCGCCATCATGATTTGGGGTGCGTTTTCCTTCAATGGAACAATGGAGCTTCAGGTTGTGCAGGGGCGTCAAACAGCAGCTGGCTATGTGGAGATGTTGCAGCGGGCATCCCTCATGACTGAGGGCCCTCGTCTGTGTGGTAATGATTGGGTTTTTCAACAGGACAATGCTGCAGTTCACAATGCCCGCCTGACAAAGGAGTTCTTCCAAGAGAATAACATCACTCTTTTGGACCATCCTGCATGTTCCCCGGATTCAATTCAATTCAATTCAATTTTATTTATATAGCGCCAAATCATGAAACATGTCATCTCAAGGCACTTTACAAAGTCAAGTTCAATCATATTATACAGATTGGGTCAGATTATACAGATTGGTCAAAAATGTCCTATATAAGGAAACCAGTTGATTGCATCAAAGTCCCGACAAGCAGCAGTCACTCCTGGGGAACCGTAGAGCCACAGGGAGAGTCGTCTGCATTGTACATGGCTTTGCTGCAATCCCTCATACTGAGCAAGCATGAAGCGACAGTGGGAAGAAAAACCACCCATTAACGGGAAGGAAAAACCTCCGGCAGAACCGGGCTCAGTATGAACGGTCATCTGCCTCGACCGACTGGGGTTACAGAAGACAGAACAGAGACACAACAAGACAGACAAACAAGCACAGAAGCACACATTGATCTAGTAATCTGTTCTACATTAGATGGTAGTAGCGGGTGAGCCGTCTTCTCTGGATGATGTCACAGTTAACAGAACGCCAGACCAGGTGTACCTACTATGAAGAAAAAGAGAGAGAGCAAAAAGTTAAAAGCTGAAATGACGACAGTCATTTCAATGTAATACAATGCAAAACTGGAGAACAGTAGACTGAAGAACAGTAGAAATCAGTAGAGTGAGAAAATTAGACCCTGATGTCCTCCAGCAGCCTAGGCCTATCACAGCACAACTATAGAGATAGCTCAGGGTATGAGCCACTCTAACTATAAGCTTTGTCAAAAAGGAAAGTTTTAACATTAGTCTTAAAAATAGATAGGGTGTCTGCCTCACGGACCAAAACTGGGAGTTGGTTCCACAGGAGAGGAGCCTGATAGCTAAAGGATCTGCCTCCCATTCTACTTTTAGAGACTCTAGGAACCAGCAGCAGACCTGCAGTCTGAGAGCGAAGTGCTCTGTTAGGAACATACGGGGTAATCAGAGCTCTGATATATGGTGGAGCTTGATTATTAAGGGCTTTATACGTTAGAAGGAGAATTTTAAATTCTATTCTTGATTTAACAGGAAGCCAATGAAGGGAAGCTAAAATTGGAGAAATATGATCCCTCTTGTTGATTTTCATCAGAACTCTTGCCGCAGCATTTTGAATCAGCTGAAGACTTCGAACTGCATTTTGTGGACTTCCTGATAGTAAAGAATTACAATAGTCCAGCCTTGAAGTAACAAATGCATGGACTAGTTTTTCAGCATCACTCCTGGACAGAATGTTTCTAATTTTGGCGATATTCCGGAGGTGAAAAAAGGAAACTCTGGAAACCTGTTTAATATGGGATTTAAATGACATGTCTTGGTCGAAAACAACACCAAGATTTTTAACTTTATTACCAGAGGCCAAGTTAATGCCATCCAGATTAAGGGATTGATTAAGAACTTTATTTTTTGAAGACTCTGGCCCAAAGATTACAACTTCTGTCTTGTCAGAATTTAAATGCAGGAAATTTAAAGTCATCCAGCTTTTGATGTCATCAAGACATGACTGCAGTCGAAGTAACTGATTGGATTCATCAGGATTTATGGATAAATATAGCTGAGTGTCATCAGCATAACAGTGGAAATTAATCCCATGCTGTCTGATAATTTTGCCAATCGGAAGCATATATATAGTAAATAGAATTGGTCCAAGGACTGAACCCTGTGGTACTCCACAAGTGACCCTAGAGTTTGAGGAAGATTTATTATTAACATGAACAAACTGGAATCTGTCCGACAGATAAGATTTAAACCAGCCTAATGCTTTTCCCTTAATCCCTACAGTATGCTCAAGTCTTTGTAGGAGAATATTGTGATCAACTGTATCAAATGCAGCACTGAGATCTAACAGGACAAGTATAGACACAAGTCCATTATCTGAGGCCATGAGAATATCATTAGTGACCTTCACCAGAGCTGTTTCAGTGCTATGATGAGCTCTGAAGCCTGACTGAAACTCCTCAAGTAGGTCATTACTTTGTAAATGTTCACATAGTTGATTAGCAACTACTTTCTCAAGAATTTTAGATAAGAAAAGAAGATTAGATATAGGTCTGTAATTTACTAACTCATCTTGATCAAGAGATGGTTTCTTAAGTAAAGGTTTAATAACAGCTACTTTAAAAGCCTGTGGTACATATCCATTTACCAAGGATACATTAATCATGTCTAAAATAGGACCACTGATCAGAGGGAATACCTCCTTAAACAACTTGGTTGGGATTGGGTCTAACATACAGGTAGAAGGTTTAGATGAAGCTAAAATTTTAGATAGCTCAGAAAGCTCTACTGCTTTTAAACAGTTCAGACACTGCGCAGGTTCTAAGGATTCCTCCAATGCTGCCTCACTTACTGAGGATGAGGTAATCATGTTTGGGAGGATGCCAATTATTTTATTTTTAATGGAATCAATTTTATTTATGAAGAATCCCATAAAATCATTACTGCTAAGAGCTAAGGGAATGGATGGATCAACAGAGCTGTGGCTCTGAGTAAGTTTGGCAACTGTACTGAAGAGAAATCTAGGATTATTCTTATTCTCCTCAATTAATGATGAAAAATATGCTGCTCTAGCTCTGCGAAGGGTCTTGTTATACAACAATAGACTGTTCTTCCAGATTAGGTAGGATTCCTCTTGGTGTGTAGAGCGCCATTTTCTCTCCAATTTCCTAACATTGTGCTTCAAGGAACGCAGCTCTGAATTAAACCAAGGAGCCAGCTTCCTGTGAATAATCACCTTCTTTTTCAAGGGAGCTACATTGTCTAATGCAGAACGCAATGACGAAGTCATACCGTTTACAAAGACATCTATTTGTGAATTGGAAGAAACAACATTGCTGCTATCTGCAGGGCATTTCTGCAATACGGAGGATATTAAAAAGGGGACAGACTCTAAGTTTTGATACAGCATTATCCGATAAAGATCTACTATAATGGAACCCTCTTTTGGGGGTGGAGAACTCAGTTAGATTAAACTCAAATGTTATTAAAAAATGATCAGATAGGACAGGGTTGTGAGGAAATACTGTTAATTCTTCACAATCAATGCCATATGTCAGAACAAGGTCTAAAGTATGGAGCCGAGAGTGCGTCGGTTCATGCACATTTTGAGCAAAACCAATTGAATCTAGGATAGTTTTAAAGGCTACACTAAGGTTATCACATTCTGTGTCAACATGGATGTTAAAATCACCCACTATAATAGCCTTATCAGTATTTAACACCAAATCAGATAAGAAATCTGACAACTCATCCAAAAACTGAGTGTAAGGGCCTGGTGGATGATACAAAACAACAAACAGAAGAGGTTTTATTGCTTTGCAGCTTGGATGAGGGAAACTGAGGGTTAAATGTTCAAAAGAACTGTAGTTATTAATTGGCCTGGGACTAATTAATAAATCAGACTGAAAGATAGTTGCCACTCCTCCTCCTCTTCCCACAGATCTGGGAATGTGGAAATTTGAATAATTGGAGGGGGTTGACTCATTTATACTAATGTAGTCCTCTTGTAGCCAGGTTTCTGTGAGACAAAACAAATCAATCTGTTTATCAGAAATCAATTCGTTAACTAACAAAGTCTTTGGAGGGAGAGACCTTATATTTAATAGACCACATTTAATTGTTTTATTTTTAGGTTCAAGGTGAACCGTATTGATTTTTATTAGGTTTTTATGATTTGTTCCTTTTAGATAAGTTTTTGATCTGTTAAGTTTTGGCCGTGGGAAAGACACCGTCTCAATAGGATAATGGATGGGTAACAGTACAGAAGCTGCAGAGAGGTGTGTTAAACTACGGCTCTGCTTCCTGGTCTGGACCCTGGATTGTCAGCATTTAGGAGGACTAATAAATCCGGCCAGATTTCTAGAAAGAAGAGCTGCACCATCCAAAGTAGGATGGATGCCGTCTCTCCGGATCAGACCAGGTTTTCCCCAGAAAGTTCTCCAGTTATCAATGTAGCCCACGTCGTTTTCAGGACACCACCTAGACAACCAGCGGTTGAATGATGACATGCGGCTAAACATGTCATCACTGGTCAAATCAGGCACGGGACCAGAGAAAATTACGGAGTCCGACATTGCTTTAGCAAACTCACACACCGAAGCAACACCAACTTTAGTGACCTCCGATCGGCGTGATCGGGTGTCATTACCGCCAGCGTGAATAACAATCTTACTGTATTTACGCTAATCCTTAGCCAGCAGTTTTAGGTAAGATTCTATGTTGCTTGTTCTGGCCCCTGGCAGGCATTTAACTATGGTCCCTGGTGTCTCTAGTGCCACGTTTCTGACTATTGAGCTCCCAATAACCAGGATCGGCTTCTCAGCGGGTGTGTCGCTGAGTGGGGAAAATTTATTTGAAACGCAGACGGGTTGGTGGTGAACTGGGGGCTGAAATCTAGAGCTATGCTTCCTACGAACTGTCACCCAGCCGGCCTGCTTACCCGGATCTAAACCCAATTGAGAACATTTGGGGATGGATGGCAAGGGAAGTTTACAAAAATGGACATCAGTTCCAGACAATGGATGCCCTTCGTGAAGCCATCTTCAACACTTGGAGCAACGTTCCCACTAGCCTCCTGGAAACACTGGCATTGAGCATGCCTAAACGATTGTTTGAAGTCATCAACAAGAATGGTGGAGCTACTCATTACTGAGTCCTTTTTTTTGACATTTTGATTTCTATTTTGGGGGGTTTTCGGGGTTTTTTGAGCTATGGTCTTAAACTTTTGATCAGCTGAAAAAATCTGTTTGAGTATAAATGCAGTTTTCAGACATTTCCCTGCTCAAATGTTCTTGTCTCTTGCACTGATTTTTCCTTTTAACATTGTGAAGCTCTACTTAGAACCTTCTTAAGATCCAATAGTGCAAAATGCATATTCTTGCAATTTTTTGACTGGTCTTAAGATTTTGATCAGGAGTGTACATAATGTAGGGCCGGCCACTTGGAGCAATTGCATCTCTAATCTTACAAATGATGTTCCATAAGTGAACCACTTTTTAGAGTTGTTCCTGAAAGACAAGAAAATAAACAAGTTCTTAAAGTACATACTCCATATTTAAAAGCATGTATCATATAGTATTTATCTTTTACATTCAAACATACCTCAGTGATATTTAAACAGGTGAGCAGAATTGGCTGCTTATCCAAGAAGTCACCAGTAAAGTAATATGTATTCTTCAGTTTTTGAAAAAGGTTCATCCAGTACTGTGCACGACATTTCCTTAAGAAATCCCACCAGCTGTTGATGTGCTGGCTGTGGGTGCTGGATCCCACAATCCCACACAGTTTTCAGGATAGCTGTCATCAAGACGCAAAAATCTTTGAATGTCTTTCATTGTACCATTCTCTGTCTCCATGTCTATATGAATTCTGGCTGTGGTACCCCCTCTGTTACTGCTGGAAGAAAATATCCAGCAGTAACTTTTGGACAGCACCATCCATGTATTCAGCTTTAGAGATGCCAACCTGTAAACACAGCAGAGATTTTGTTATTGTCTTTTCAAGTTTTTTATTTTAAACAAAATGTAAAAATAACAATTTATTCTTTCTAAAAATTGAGCACGTTACTTATGCTAAATGTGAGAAGCTAAATATTCCAAATTCAAAGTTTTTAAATATTTAAATTTTGAGTGTCAGATCAAATGCACAGGCATTCTAAGATGTAAAAGGGAACATTAATTTTCTGGCTGTATTTTTAATGTAGCTATCTTAATCCTGGTCCTCCTACCTTAATGTTTTTGTTTATGGGAATTTTAAAAAGTACTTTTACAGAATTCCCATCAGAAGGAGAATAGCTGCTGTTTAAAATTGTGATTTAAAGTTAAACTGGATCAATGTTAAAATTGCTTAAACCTAGACTGCAATGGAACAATGTTGTTGATAATGATTTGTTTTTCTTTTCTGAGTAAGTTTAAAGACATCAGAAAAAACAAATGGAACAACAAATAAACTGAGAACAATGGTGCCTTGCTGCCAGGAGCTTTCATTGATAAATTCTGATATTAACTTTTGAATTTGCAGCAATGATAATCGATTATCAGTTTTTGCTAAAAAAAACTACTGACATGTTAAAGCATGTCAGTAGTTGACTGGGTTTATTAATGAAGTTCATATAAATATTTGTCCTTCACTGGCTTGTGAATTGTCCCATTAGAAAGCTCTGTATTCATATCTTTGTTTTGACACAATAAAATATGGATAAATGTAGCTTTATCTAGCCTCACTTTCATTGTGTAGAATACACATACTTTTAATTAGCCTTACAAGTGTCGGATTAAAATTTAATTTAATCATATTTGATTAAAATACATAAGGGCATAGATAGGTACATTTGCAGTCACAGGCCCTGTTTACAGAGTACTTAAATGGTGTAATTCCCATGCCGCACCACTAGTAGCGCTGTGATTTTTGAAGCTCCGCGTCAAATTGCCCAGAAGAAGAAAACAGCGGCTGGCGGAGGACTGTTTCGGCTGCAAAATGTTGTAAATAAACCCACAGCTATAGCTGAACCCCCCCCCCCCGCCCCCAAGCAACAGTTAAACCTTGTAGTGTGTAAATGGAGAGTACAAAGGCAACGCAAACCTGTTTTCACCGTGTAAACAGAGCCAGAGACTATCTAAAGCAGAGTTGTTAACTATAAATAACTGCCGAATTGGTCAAATTTCAAGTAGAGGACTTGCTGTATATTTATGACTTACCTTGTCACTTCTCAGTGCATAAATACATTCCTCCGACAAATGACGACTTCTTAAAAAGTAATAAAAGGCGCCCCTCCGTCTCTCCTCTTCTCCATGACACTCAAATATCCCGCGAGCTGATGCCGGGTTATGTTGCGTTGTTATGAGACGAAAATGATGTCGTTTAAGCAAGATAAGTCTCTCATTAAAACAAGAAACTTTGCCGTTAAAGGGAGAAAGTTATATAGTTATAGGAAGTTGCCTTGTCAGCCGTCTGTGCGGCATGTTTACAGTGTCCTCCACAGATGGATCTCATGGCTGATCCAAGGTCGGTGGTGTGGGCGTGAACCCGATAGGGGGCGTGTTCAATTTGCATATTTTCGAAACATTTAGATATAACATTTAACATTTAGATATAGATTTAACATTCAGATATAGATTTAACATTTACATTTAACATTTATATATATATTTAACATTTAGATTTAAATTTAACATTTAGATATAGATTTAACATTTAGATATAGATTTAACATTTACATTTAACATTTAGATATAGATTTAACATTTAGATTTAAATTTAACATTTAGATATAGATTTAGCATTTAGATTTAAATTTAACATTTAGATATAGATTTAACATTTAGATTTAAATTTAACATTTAGATATAGATTTAACATTTACATTTAACATTTAACATTTAGATTTAAATTTAACATTAAGATATAGATTTAACATTTAACATTTAGATTTAAATTTAACATTTAGATATAGATTTAACATTTAGATATAGATTTAACATTTAGATATAGATTTAGCATTTAGATATAGATTTACATTTACATTTAACATTTAACATTTAGATTTAAATTTAACATTTAGATATAGATTTAACATTTAGATATAGATTTAACATTTAGATATAGATTTAACATTTACATTTAACATTTAGATATAGATTTAACATTTAGATTTAAATTTAACATTTAGATATAGATTTAGCATTTAGATTTAAATTTAACATTTAGATTTAAATTTAACATTTAGATATAGATTTAACATTTAAATATAGATTTAACATTTAGATATAGATTTAGCATTTAGATTTAACATTTAACATTTAGATATAGATTTAACATTTAGATTTAACATTTAACTATTTATTTGACTTTATAAACATATTGTTGACAATTGCATATAAGATCTTGTTTATTGTGAATTTCTGTCTTAAATGTGAGAAAAGGGAGTTAAATGTGAGAAAAGTGAGCTAAATAATCAAAATATATCAGCTATAGAATTTTATCTGAAATTTTACATTCGGCACCCCATAGTTCTGAATCCTACTGTTCTTGCAAATTATCGACATATCTCTAAACTACGGTGGCCCTTTTCAAAAATTCTTGAGAAGGTAGTCTATAATCAGCTAATGGCTTATCTTAATGAACATAATATATCAGAGGTGTTTCAGTCTGGTTTTAAACCTTTTCATAGCAAAGAGTCAGCTCTTATAGACGTTTTTAATGATATACTTTTAACAACTGATTCTGGTGACTGTTGTTTTGGTGTTGTTGGATTTATCAGCTGCTTTTGATACAGTTGATCATAACATTTTACTTTCCCGTTTGGGAAAGTTCTAGGCCCACTTCTTTTCTTGTTGTATTTTCTTCCTCTTGGCTCTATTTTTAGAAAATATGGGATTGCTTTTTATTGCTATGCAGATGACACAGATATATTTGCCGCTAAAGAACGTAGACTTGACCTCTCTTCGGTCTCTGTTTTAATGTCTGAAAGATGTGAAGGCCTGGGTGGCCCTACATTTTTTGAAACTTAATGAAGACAAGACAGAGGTAGTGATTTTTGGCAGATTCACTGTTGATTCCCTGTCCAATCTTGGCTCTTTGGCCCAATATGTTAAGCCGGTTATTACTAATTTAGGGGTTAAGATGGATGCTGGTTTTAAGATGGAAGCACACATCAGAGTTATAAAATCCAGCTTTTTCCACTTAAGGCAGCTAGCCAAAGTAAAACCTGTTCTTTCCAGACAGCACTTCGAAACAGTGATCCATGCATTTGTGACCACGCAGCTGGATTACTGTAACACACTTTATATAGACCAGTTCACGCGTGACGTCACAAGCTACATCCGCGCTACATCCGGGTCCCGCTGGTAGGCAAAAACAGTACCTTTCTCGTCTACTGCCATTACAAAACCGGTGAATTAGAGCGTGCTTTTAGTTAGTTTATTTTTGGAATCTAAACAATGCCTACGACTTGTAGTGCTCCCGGTTGCACACAGAGGCATTCCAAATCATCGGATGTACGTTTCTTTCGTTTACTTGAAGGACAAAGAAAAAACAAAGAAATGGATAATTTCAATTAAAAGGATGCGGGCAGACAATCCAAATCGACTGTGGGAACCATCATACCATGACAGAATTTGCAGTCTACACTTCATCTCCGGTAAATACAACTTAATTTTGCACTACAGGCATAACATAGGTAATACATTTGGTTAACTGATTCCTTTGCAGTTGGGGTTGACAATTACGAAAGCAGCTGTACTGACAGAGATTCGTATTAGAGAGGATGTAGTTTTTAATTTGGCCCTTAACAATCAAAGCTGATTTACGCACTGCTTATGTGCACTGTCTCATGAGTCAAAAGTAAATTATGAACATACAGTATTTCTGTTGATGTAAGTACAATATACCTATGTGACTGTAGTGTTTTCATGCCAGCACAATACATATGAATGCCACATGTAGTTTTCAGGGTTCTCTGTTGGTCGGTGCTCTAATTCTGCTCCACAGGTGGTTAGAGTTGGCTGGGGGGCGTGACCCACACCTGTGGCTCATCAGGAGCGCTCAGCACTGGCTTCTTAAGGAAGGTGCAGGCAGATGGAAGACACCAGAGCCTTACCCAGTCGTTGTACGACGTGGCCTTCGACCCGAACATGAAAACCCGAACCTGTGAGTCTTTTTGTACTTTGGAATTTGTCTAACTCTGGATCTCCTGCCTTTTTGCAGCTTTGTGTTTTTGGATTACTCACCCGTTTTTGACTTCTTGCTCGATGAACCTGCACCAGAAGAATCCTAGGCTCAGATGTTGCTCTGGCGCTCCCCCTCTTACCATACCATACCATACCATACCATACCATACCATACCATACCATACCATACCAACTTTATTTATGAAGCACTTTATACACCGACAGGACCAAAGTGCTGTACACAATCATAAAATACAATGCAATTGTGAAATAGAAAGGATCAAATATAAAATACATATTAGAAACAGACACAATAAAACAAAGTGAAATCTCTCAGATTGTGCCAAAAGCCAAAGAAAAAAGATGAGTCTTAAGAAGGGACTTAAATATAGCAAGTGAAGAGGCCTGTTTTATGCTCAAAGGCAGATAATTCCATAGCTTAGGACGTGCCACAGAAAAAGCACGATCCCCTCTGAGCTTGCACTTTGTCTTTGGGACCCTCAGAAGCAACGGATCAGCTGACCTGAGGGAACGGGAGGGGGTGTAAGAATGTAACAGCTCAGACAGAGGGGAAAGGCCATTAAGAGCTTTAAAAACAAATAATAGGATTTTAAAATCAATCCTAAAATGCACTGGCAACCAATGTAAGGAAGCTAAAACAAGGTAAATGTGGTCAAATTTTCATGTACCTGTTAAAAGACGTGCAGCAGCATTTTGTACCCTCTGAAGCTGGGAAATATATAAATCACTGACTCCTATATAAAGTGAGTTACAGTAATCCAGCCGTGTGGACACAAATGCTGTTTCGAAGTGCTGTCTGGAAAGAACAGGTTTTACTTTGGCTAGCTGCCTTAAGTGGAAAAACCAGGATTTTATAACGGCTCTGATGTGTGCTTCCATCTCAAGACCAGCATCCATCTTAACCCCTAAATTAGTAATAACCGGCTTAACATACTGGGCCAAAGAGCCAAGATTAGTCAAGGAATCAGCAGTGGATCTGCCAAAGATCACTACCTCTGTCTTGTCTTCATTAAGTTTCAAAAAATGTAGGGCCACCCAGGCCTTTACATCTTCCAGACATAAAAACAGAGACTGAAGAGAGGTGGAGTCTACATTCTTTAGCGGTAAATTTATCTGTGTCATCTGCATAGCAATGAAAAGCAATCCCATATTTTCTAAAAATAGAGCCCAGAGGAAGAAGGTACAATAAGAAAAGAAGTGGGCCTAGAACTGAGCCCTGTGGGACACCACATGACAGTGGAGCAGAGGGGGACCTATGGGCATCAAGACCAATGCCCACCCACGCGAACCCCGTCCGCCGGCCAGAGCCGCGGCGGTAGCCAATAGGCCGGAGTGCGCTTGGCTGCGAGGGCCGATCGACGCCGTTTGCGGCTTTAACATCCTTCATATGCGGCCTATCGAACCTGGACTCGGACTCGAGGCATAGTGACTTGACTACAACACTGATATAGTATAATATAATAATAATAATTGGGCGCGCTCGCTTCCATCGGAAAGGTAGCGTCCAGAAACGACACAGGTGAGCTGGAATGCCCAACAGCAGGGGGCATGTCTGTAGGATAGGTCCTCGGTAACATATTTCCAATTGAGGCACCAATGTCCAGCAATGTTTGGCTATCATACATAATCAGAGAGTTTACACTTGTAATAAGATTAAAAGCGGACAGCAGACAAAGACAAAACAGGAGGAGAGTCAGACGGCAAGCCTCAAACACCGGCGCCACCTCAGCAACTCACTTGATTTAATGTGAGAGATGCAGCAGGTATATCACCTTATGGGTGATGTTACGGCCCCTGTCTCTTGAGGCTGTGCCGGCTTGTGTGCTATGCAAATTTAGCTGTGACAGAACAAGTACCTGATTGGCTGCCGGGAGGCTGCAGAGGAGCTGCGACCTCATTGGACCAGCGGAGGACTGCCATGCCAATCAGACCGCTGATGAGGCCCACCTGTACTATAAAAGACTCTTGGACTCATTCCTTCAGGGGGAAGACAGCTAGTAGGAAGGTGCTTGTGCAGTGGTCTGCATTGGGTTGTTTGAACCAGTGGTGCTTGTTTTGTTTAAGCCGCTTTGCTTTGGTGGTAGTTTGACCTTGTATTAGCTTGTAGCTCATGTGTGGGAGGTTTTGAGGCTCCCTTTGTGTGTACTTTTATTGTCTTAGTCCTCTTGGGTGGTTTGAGTTATCTTTAACCTGACCCGGTGAACCTTATGTATTTTCTTTTGTATTCAACATCCCTAAAATCATTAGCCCTTTTCTTTGGTTCTATTAATTGAGTTTAGAATATTGTGTTTTGGTTATTGTAAAACCCTTCCTTTGTAAATAAACCCTTTCACATGCCACTCCGCTTCTCTGGACACAGTTTTATGTTACCTCCGTATGAACCCCTAGACATAGGGGGCATAACAGGTGAAAAGACAAAAGGAAAATCTTTTCTTTACTCTGACGTTGCCTCAGCGAGTGTCCTGGTTTCGGGTCTGCAAATCTGTGGTGTCAGCAGCTTCGGCGGTGCCGGTCCGACGAGCAGCGAGGAACGGGAGGAAAATCCCTTCGGTCTCTGGGCGTTTCAGACGCTTTGTCTGGCCAAAACGAAAGTGTCGTTCCGTGACGATCACTGGGAGATGAGCGGCTCTCAGTCTCTGATCGAAGTGAATTCAAAGTTCTTTTTAAAGTCGACCTCCTGCATCGGCAATGCAGGGATGAGTTTGCTTCGGAAGTTCTCGGTCAGGCGAGAAATATAGCACATGCCACATGGGGTGGGGTGGGGGGTCCCAATGGGATGAAACAGCTGTATGTGTCTTCCCAGTTGGCGAGACGCCAGTGAAAAAGGAAGATTTGGAGCTTGCAGGCTCTTTCATACCCTGCCATAGCAACGTTATCTCGTTGTAATGGCCGGTGGCCATTTTGATCGTATTTCATGATGGGAGTCGGTGGCCATTTTGACCGTGTCATGGGAAATGTGGTCTGTCACATCATGAAATGGCATAACACCTATTACCTTGCTCCTCCTTGTAATGTTCTGTCAAAATAACTGATGGCCACACCTGCAGCCACACAGTTGGGGAGTACCTTCAACCGAGTTGAAGCAGAGGACTCTGGCTAGCACCCTCCAATCCCAGATTGACTGACTGATTGGGTGGTACCATCTGGAGTTCCACTAGGGAGGAAGACCATGGAGTCCTCATTCTAACCTTTTTGCATAATCTTTATTTTGCTTTTGAGATTTGCTTATTTTGTTGTGTTTAGTTTTTAGTTTTTTTAATTTAATCCTTCAAATAACTGCGTTTAGTTATTTTTGTTAAAGTTGTGTAGATGTTTCCTTTCCCTCTACCTCAATGTGTCAGTCTGGTCTGATCAGCCACTATTTAAGCCCCCTTTGTTTGTTATGTGAAAGGTCAGTTTTTTTTTTTTGAGCAGTTAGTTTGAAGTTTTGTTTTGTTGGTTCTTGATATTTTTTGCCTCGTGTCAGTTTCTTCATTTGATCTATTTTAAGGGCCCTGTAAATATTGTCTGGACTTTTGTTACTTTGGGGAGTTTTGAAAATGATCTCATGGTCTTGAACTAAATCAGGAAATACAAACCACAGACTGTCACCACCCTTTGGTGAGTGTCACCACCGAAGGAGACACTAATGTGTTTGCTTTTTTGACAATGGCTGTTTTTTTGGTTTTGTTTTTTAACTCGCAAATATTTTAGATCATTAGATTAATTTAATTTTACAAATAAAGATAACATGAAGTAATAAAAATGCAGTTTTCAAATGATGATTTAATTTATTGAGGGAAAGAACTGAAACAACAGCCATATGTGCCACTTTTGGGAAGCCTTAACCCTACCTCTCCAAACCATAGTACTTGAGCAACAGCAACAACCTGCACGTATACAGGAAGAGCTAAACCAAATGGAGAAACTAAAATAGGAATTTGATGCAATACTGATATACTTTTGGACCAAGTGACAAGAACGTCATGTTTACACCATCTGAAAATGGTGTTTCTTAAAAATATGATTAAATTTGAATGAAAAGATAATTTTTATTTATCACACATACAGCAATAAAATGCTTAGTGATATGTGTTTTTTACCTTATTTCAGGATGGTTAGGTTGCCTCAGGATCTTCACAGCCCTTGACCTCGCTGGGTTTAAATGTCCTGCAGGTTAGGGAGGTTGGATATGGTATTTTTTTAGATGATAAAGCTTACAACATTAACTGCAGGAGTTTCTTCACACAAATCATCACGCCGGCTTTTCAATTTGCAACTTTTAATATGCATATGCATAAGACAGCATAAAGAATAAAGATTATTTCATGTACTGTCAAAATCTGTTAAACACTTTCCAAGCCAACCATAAAGCATGCACAAGGCAAATTAATGTAAAACGATTCATGGTTTCACTTAAAAAATGAGGCCCATGTGAGATGAATTTTATAATTATGCTTTCCACTGATATTAAAATAACTAATGTGAAAAATCTTATAATAATGTAACTGTGCCTAATTTCTGAGAAAGTGGAGAGCTTTAGTTTTAATTATTCCTGCAGTTATAAAGTTTGTTGACACGGTCGACATCAGTCTTGCTCATTCGATCTCTGTTTCCAAAGCTGCAGATAAGGCTGGACTTGGCAGCGATGGTTGGCCGCCCATTTTTGGAAAAGGCATGCCTGCAATACAAAACAAAAAAGTCATGAAAGATATAAAAAACAGCATTTTTATAACAAGGGCAACTATCAGCCTCTCATTTAAATAAAAAAACCTTCCATGACAGCAAAGACTTACTTGCCATAATGCATGACTGAGTTGAAGTCGTAAGGAGTTCCCAGGTTATTAGTTTCTACTTTCATGAAGTTGTACTGTTGTTCTTCACAGACAACCACAAAGGAAAATGTTATGCTGTTATTACACTTTAAACCATGAATCAATAAATAATTTACATTTGTTTAAAATAACATAAATCTTCACGTTTGTGTGTGAACTGACCTGGTTTAATGTTCTTGAAGAGAATTTGGACATATTTGTCTCTGTCAGTGCGGACCTGTTCATGGTTGAAGCCCAGAGCGTGAAGAACCTTATGTTGCACCTTGGAGTGGTGCAGACACTTGCTTTTCTCTAGGGAGATGTACTGTCCTCCCCTCTGACGGCCGAGGTAGGACCAACACCTGAAATACAAGCCCCCCAACACCCGCAGGCCGCAGCTAATTGTTAACCGGTTGCTTGTTGATTACCACAGTTTTGTGGTTGCCAGCAAGCTTCTCCTATTGTTCTGGTGGGACATTTGACTACTATTCTTGGTAGAATGGGAAGTGTTACTTTAGTTTTCGGGCTGTTATGCTAAGCCCACACATTTAAGATGGTGTTTATATCGGAGCTTTAAGAAGTCCTTTCCAGAAGCAGAGTGTCAGCCTTGATTATTCATTCCTAAAGCATCTTGAATGTGCATTCTACAGGAAGACCCAACCATGTAAAACAGACAGCTGATAATTTGAGGTGAACTTATTATTATAAATCTTTTGTTATACTCAACTTTAATTTGTTACAATAAACCATCAAAGGACACACAATAATCATCTCCCGGATTTAATTTCACGCGTCAGACCACAGTATTGGTGTCAGCCTCGATTATTCATTCCTAAAGCATCTTGAATGTGCATCCTACAGGAAGACCCAACCATGTAAAACAGACAGCTGATAATTTGAAGTGAACTTATTATTCCATCCATTTATGTACTTCACTACTGGCAATGAAAGAGTCCCAAATCATGATGCTACCACCACCATATATCAGTAAAGAGGTGCACATGCTTGTTAGATGTGTCCGTCTAGCATGCTGACTAAACCTCAACGTGGTGGAGAACTGACAATGCATAGTGAGAAACACACATTTGCTCTAACACCTGAAGCACTTACAAAAGGACCGGAGACATAAGTGAGATCTCTTGGACTATGTAAAGAAACATGTTGTTGGTCAGCAGAATCTGATGAAAATAATAGAAAATGCTGAATATAATATGCAACTGTGTAGGAGCCATTTGTTTATTTTAATTATTTGACAACATACTTTCTTAATTTCTATATATCTTAATTTCTATGCCAGTTTGTTTCCATGTTTCCACCTATAGGTGAAGGCGGGAACTGCGCCTTTAAAAGGCTGTGATGCGGGACAGCAGCTGTGTCTGATACAAGCTGAGACAGTCATTGACCGTGATTGGCACTGCAAACTTGGACTGATCTTTTGTTATACTCAACTTTAATTTGTTACAATAAACCATCAAAGGACACACAATAATCATCTCCCGGATTTAATTTCACGCGTCAGACCACAGTATTGGACACCCAAGGTGGGAAAGGTTGTTAAGGAAAACAAACAAAGAAACAAAGAAATGGTAAAAACAAACAAATTGAAACAACAACTTTACCACTACAATTAGTCAATTACTCTGCTTGATGTATGGAAACGACTATGAAGATTGGATTGCGTGGATGCCGAAAGATGGAATTGTTTGAATGAGGCCGCCACGCCAACTCGAAACAAAGGAATACACCTTGAAGGAGGTACGTGCCACATTAAGTTCTTTGGACTATACAAGTGAACCTGGATTGAAATGGATTTAAGTTGGAAAGACATTATTTCAGAAATTATTTAAGAAACGAAAGTTTAATTTTGGATGAGCGTGGAGCTTAAGTTTTGCTTGAAAGAACAAGAGTGTTGAAAGAAACGCTGCAGGACGAATAATTGATTTCATTTTAAATACTAAAGGAGGAAAGTATTTACTTCGTTTGGAAAGTTTCTAACAAACTGTTTTGTGTTGAGAAATGGATGACTCCGACAGAGAGGAAGCTCCAGGCCCGTCTGCAGAGCCAAGACAGGTTGCAGCAAATCTCCGTGCCTTAAGGTCTGGTAAAATGTCGCATCTAACGCGACGGATGAATATTGTGAACAGGCTTATGGAAAATAATGAACATGTGGAAGAGATTAAAGGCAATATGCTTAAGTATAATGATATGTTGAAAGAATTCAAAGCCATAAATGTATCGTATCAAGAAATGTTAGATGAAGAAGACAAAATCATTGATACAAAAACGTGGTTGGAGCCTCATATGGAGCAAATCAACGCGTTCCTTGCAAATGTCGAAACATGGTTCGCAAATTTCGGACATTTGAAGCAAGACAGTGTCTCAGTCGAACCGCCTTTGTCTGAGGCATCACCAGATACGCAAACAAATATTGAAGAAGACGACAAGCGCTCTGTTTGCTCCTCTGTTAGGAGCAATTCCTCAAGCGCATCTTTACGCATAAGGGCGGAGGCCGAGCGCGCCGCACTGATTGCAAAAGCAGCGGCTTTAAAAGATAAGCACGCATTAGAACACGAACAAGAACAACTTGAAAAGAAACGTGCTGAACTTAGAAAGAGAAGAGAAACGCTAGACATCCTTACTGATATAGCAGCAACAACTGCAAAAATCAATTATCTGAAAAACGCTGAGAATGTACAAGTTATGGACCCACTGAGCACATCACAAGATGCCATGAACGCATACCTTAATGCAGCGCATAATTCACCTGTTCAGGCAGAGGAAAATCAGCCTGTAGTGAGACCCAAAGAACCTGTTGGGAGACCACTCTCACAATTGCTAACTATTGAGAGCTTACAACAAGAAAATACTCAGAGAATGTTTACGTTGCCGACTCAGATTCCCACACATATAAGTCCCAATAATTTCTCAACGAACACAAGTCAACAGTCTGCAATTTTAACAACTGTTCTTGAAAAGCAGAATCAATTAACAGACATAATGGTTAAACAACAAAGGCTCTCTACACTGCCAAAAATCAATCTGATTGTTTTTGATAGAGACATTCTTCAGTATCAGTCATTCATGCAAACGTTTGAACATGTTATTGAAAGGAAAAGCAAAGATGACCAAGACAGATTTCACTTTTTAATGCAGTACACAAAGGGTCAAGCACATGATCTTGTGAAGAGTTGTCAGCACATGGCTGCAAGTAGAGGCTACCTCAAAGCAAAGCAACTGCTGAAAGAGACCTTTGGCAATGAATATAGACTTTCTTGTGCATATGTGGAAAAGGCTCTAAATTGGCCTGTGATCAAATCGGAAGATCCCAAGTCATTGAAAGAACACGCTTTGTTTCTTAGAACATGCTGTAATGCTATGGAAGATCTACACTACATGGATGAATTGAACACTGTGACTAACCTAAGAAATGTTATGCTGAAACTCCCATTCAGGTTGAGAGCAAAATGGCGTGCAGAAGCACACGAGCTGCAGAGCGTGGGTAGGATTAAAATGCTTGATTTAGTCACTTTCATTGAGAGACAATCCAGCATATTGTCAGACCCAATCTATGGCAACATCCAGGATGCAAGCTCTGTCCGTGGAAAACCCAAGGTAACACCGAAACCAAAATCTAAAGGAACATTTGCCACAAATGTAAATGTGAATCCACAAGAACACAGAAATGCACATCTTTCGTGTATGTTTTGTAATGGAGCTCATGAATTGGAATCATGCTTGCATTTCAAATCAAAGCTGCATAAAGAAAAAATTGTATTCTTTAAACAAAATGGAGTATGTTTTGGATGCTTGAAAAAGGTTGGACATTTGAGTAAAGATTGCCCAAAGCGGCTTAACTGTTCAATTTGTAAAAATAATCATCCCAGTATGCTACACATTAATGCAGACCGATCTGTTCCAGCTCCTGTTAACAGCGCACAGGTGTCACTCAGAGCTGGAGAGCATGCCGGGGCCGGTGACTGGGACAATGGTGCAGACTGCTTGCTGCCTATTGTTCCTGTGAAAGTGAAACACTCAAAAGGAAGCAAAATTATACAAACATACGCCTTTCTTGATCCAGGAAGTTTGGCTACATTTTGCACAACTAACCTTATGAACAAATTAAATCTTTCAGTAAGGAAAACCAACATACTGCTCCGTACCATGTCGCAAGAGAAGGCCACATCTGCAAACATCATTACAGGCCTGGAGGTGAGCGCCATTGATTCCAAGGAGTTCATCAACTTACCTGAGGTGTACACCCAGAGCAACATGCCAGTGAGCACCAACAGCATACCCAGTGAAGTTGAACTCAGAGCTTTCACCTACTTGAAAGAGGTAAAGATTCCCAGAATCAAAGCGAATGTGGAGTTGTTGATTGGCAGCAATGCTCCAAAAGCGCTTGAACCATGGGAAGTTATTAACAGCCAACAATCTGTTAAATTACTCAATGGACATTATGTTTTAGACTTACCTTTTCGAAACAAAGGCGTTGTTATGCCACACAACTACCAAGTGGCAGAACAGCGGCTTGCTTCCTTGAAAAAGAAATTTTTAAAGAACAGTCAATTCAGAGCTGAATACACTGACTTTCTCTCTGAAGTTATTAGTAATGAACATGATGAAATGGTGCCTGAAAATTAAATTGAAAGAACTGATGGAAGACTTTGGTACATTCCACATCATGGGGTGTACCACCCTAAGAAGGGAACACTTAGAGTTGTTTTTGACTGCGGTGCAACTTACTGTGGAACCTCTTTGAACTCAGAACTCTTGCCAGGTCCAGATCTGACAAGCTCTCTCCTAGGAGTTCTCTTGAGAATCAAACAAGAGCACGTCGCAGTGATGGCAGACATTCAGAAGATGTTTCACCAAGTCCGAGTCACTAAATCAGACATAGACTTTTTGCAGTTCTTATGGTGGCCAAATGGGGACATCAGTAAGCCAGCTCTTCAATATTGGATGTTGGTGCATCTTTTTGGAGCTGCCTCTTCTCCAAGCTGTGCAAACTTTGCACTCAAGCAAGCAGCCAAAGACAACAGTGATTTATACCATCCAGACATTGTAAAAACTGTGCAATGCAATTTCTATGTGGATGATCTCTTGAAATCTTTCTCAACAGAACAACAAGCCATTGAATTGGTCAAGCAGGTCTCTTCACTGTGTGAGAAAGGAGGATTCCACCTGACCAAGTGGCAGAGCAACAGCAAAGCAGTAATCGCAAGCATCCGAAAGCAAGATAGAGCACGTGACATTGGAGAGCTTGAGTTGGACAGAGACAAACTGCCTCTTGAAAGAGCGCTTGGACTGCTGTGGAGTGTTGAGGAGGACGTCTTCAAATTCAACATCATTGTGAAGGATAGACCACACAAACGCATAAACATCCTCTCCACAGTAAGCTCAATTTACGACCCATTAGGTTTTTTGAGCCCTCTCATCCTTCCAGCAAAGCTACTTTTGCAAGAGTTATGCAAGTCTAAATGTGAGTGGGATGACAGAGTACCTCAATCAGCTTCTGATAGCTGGCAGAAATGGCTGAGCAGTCTTGAGGTTCTGAAGGACTTCAATGTGTCCAGATGTTTGAAACCACCTGACCTTAAGTCACCTCTGCATTTTGAAATCCATCACTTCTCAGATGCTTGTGACCATGGCTATGGCACAGCACAGCTTCCTAAGAATGACCACCACCAACAAGATCCATGTCGTGTTTATGCTTGGTAAAGCACGAGTTGCTCCACTAAAGCAAATGACCATTCCACGCATGGAGCTCACTGCTGCAGTGCTAGCAGCAAAAGTGGACAAAATGCTGAAAAAAGAAATTGAATATCCACTCAGTGCAACCACATTCTGGACAGACAGTCAATCTGTATATAAATACATTGCAAATGACACCACAAGATTCCACACCTTTGTTGCAAACAGAATTTCCTTTATTAGAAACCACACAGAAACAACACAATGGAAGTACATACCAACCAAACTGAACCCGGCTGACATGGCGTCAAGAGGAGTGAGTGCAAGCACATTGGTGAAGTGCAAGCAATGGTTACAGGGACCAGAATTTCTGTGTAGATTGGAAGAGGAATGGCCTCAAAACCCCATGGGGACTCTCTCACTTGCTCAAGATGACCCAGAGGTGAAAAGGAGCACCACTGTGTTCAGTGTTGTTGTGAAGGAGGACCAAAGGGACAATCCAACAAACCAGCTACTAGAGCACTTTTCAGACTGGCACAAACTAAAAAGAGCAGTAGCATGGTACTTGAAATTCAAATAAACTCTTTTGTAAAAGGTGAAAAACAAAAAAATTAGCTTGGACATGACTATTAACATAGACCAACCCACAACTTTGAATTTGGTTAATCTGGACAAAGCAGAGAAAAGCATCGTTCAGTTTTGTCAAATTCAAGGCTTTGCAAGGGAAATTAAAATGTTGAAGGAAGGGAAGGCTGTAAGCACACATAGCAGCATCTGCAAGTTAGATCCCATTTTGGAAAATGGAATGTTGTGTGTTGGAGGCAGGTTGAACAGGTCAGCAATGCCAATTGAACAGAAGAGACCCGTGATTCTTCCCAAAAACCATCATGTGGCAACACTGCTAATTCGACACATCCACCAGCAGCTTGGCCATAGTGGAAGAAATCATGTCCTCTCCAAACTGCATCAAAAATATTGGATTGTGAATGCCAACTCCACGACTAGAAAGGTCTTGACCAAGTGTGTTGTGTGCAGACGCTGGAGAGGCTAATTGGGAGAGCAAAAGATGGCAGATCTGCCAAAAGAAAGACTGACACCTGACCTGCCACCATTCACAAATACTGGAGTTGACTACTTCGGACCTTTTGAGATAAAGAAGGGACGCAGTTCCCTGAAAAGGTATGGTGTGATATTTACATGCATATCAAGCAGGGCCGTCCATCTTGAAATGGCTCGCTCCATGGACTCGGATTCCTGCATCAATGCCTTACGGAGATTCGTATGCAGACGAGGCCAAGTAGCCCACATAAGGTCGGACAACAGCACTGATCTGGTTGGAGCAAAAAATGAACTTCAAAGAGCAATAACTGAATTGAATGTACACAAAATCCAGAGTGTGATGCTGCAGAAAGGAGTGGAATGGAGTTTCAACCCACCAGCAGCGTCCCATCACGGAGGTTTTTGGGAGAGACTCATTCGCATGGTGCGACAAGTTCTTCATTCCATTTTGAAGAAACAACTACTTTATGATGAAAGCCTTGAAACACTTTTCTGCGAAGTTGAGTCAATCCTAAACAGACGTCCGATTAAAAACTGTGAAGGAGGATGGGCAGGATGTTGAGGCACTAACGCCCAATCACATTCTTTTGTTGAACACCCAACCTGTGCTACCACCAGGACTCTTCAGCAAATCCGACCAATACACAAGAAGACGCTGGAGACAAGTGCAATATCTAGCAGATTTGTTTTGGAAAAGGTGGACCCAGGAATATCTCCCAATGCTGCAAGAGAGACAGAAGTGGTTCAGAGTGAAGAGGGGGTTCCAAAGAGGAGATTTAGTGCTTATAGTGGACAACACTGCACCTCGAGGTACCTGGCCCCTTGGAAGAGTCACTGAAGTTCGAGCTGATTCTAAAGGCCTGGCTAGAAGCTTGACCATCAGAACCAAGACTGGTTTCCTAGAGAGGCCAATCACCAAGGTCTGCTTGCTTCTTGAGGGTTCAGAAGACCCAGATCCAGCTGAAAGAACTCTAAGATGAGTACAATGTTTATTCTCTTTATTTATTATGTTTGTTATAGCTTTAGGCTCCTTTCTTTTTATTTTTTAATGGTAATTGGTACTTCAGGTCCCAATTAGGGGCCGGTGTGTAGGAGCCATTTGTTTATTTTAATTATTTGACAACATACTTTCTTAATTTCTATATATCTTAATTTCTATGCCAGTTTTTTCCATGTTTCCACCTATAGGTGAATGCGGGAACTGCGCCTTTAAAATGCTGTGAAGCGGGACAGCAGCTGTGTCTGATACAAGCTGAGACAGTCATTGACCGTGATTGGCACTGCAAACTTTTGTTATACTCAAGTTTAATTTGTTACAATAAACCATTAAAGGACACACAATAATCATCTCCCAGATTTAATTTCACGCGTCAGACCACAGTATTGGACACCCAAGGTGGGAAAGGTTGTTAAGGAAAACAAACAAAGAAACAAAGAAATGGGAAAAACAAACAAATTGAAACAACAACTTTACCACTACTTTGCTCATATTTGAAGATATGGGTGAATTCAGATAGCATGCATGTAATTATGACAGAGGTTCGGCCCTGGGTTAATCTCTCACAAGTAAAGGCTGCGATTTGCAAGCTTTGATTCTGCAGTAGCAGCAATATTAGCTGAAAGCATTGCACAATTTTAAAACAAAGTGATCCATTTTTGGAAGTATATGTATTGAGTAAGTATAATAAGAGAGAAGCTTATCTTCATCTTATATGACTATTTTATTTCACCAGGAAGCATTTGGCTTGTTTTTTTGGATGGTCTCAATCTAAACCCCAATCACTATGTTGGGGCTATATTTGAAGTCCCAGGTCAGAGCAAGGAAACCAACCAGTTAAATCAAGCAATAAACATTTCCAATTCAGACAAGAGGAGTGGCCAAACAGTTTTTTCTGCCTACTTGCATTTTTGATGCCTTTAGGACCTTTTCTAGTCATAGTCATTAACTTTTTCAAGGCTTTTTGAAAGCAGTGCGGTGAGGTTGGGCTCAAATGAATGCATGTCAATGCAATATCCTTACAGGGATGGGATTATTGTTGTGAGTGTGGTTGTGTTCCTACCCTGATTCAGGTTCAGAAAAGAAATGGAGGTAATCTGAATCAAGTAAAGTCTATGGTACATAACAGAAAACTTTTATACTACTTACATGACTAATAACTTTTTAACATCAGATATGCTTACTGTAATTAGAGCACATAGGGTCCAGATTTGGGTGACTTGCAGCCTCTGACAATGCAGGGGTCTGCATTCCTGCTCCTCGTATTCGGCACAGCGATGTCATCAGGTCGCACAGGAGTCTCTGCAACACAGCAAATGACATGCAAATAAAGACAGGAACGCAAATCAGTAGCTAATGTCATTAGTATTAGGGCAATTTATTTTTCCTTAAATACAGTTTGAAGTCTTCAGCTGATCCAAAATGCTGCAGTCAGAGTTCTGATGAAAATCAACAAGAGGGATCATATTTCTCCTATTTAAGCTTCCCTTCATTGGCTTCATGTTAAATCAAGAATAGAATTTAAAATTCTTCTTCTAGCGTGTAAAGCCCTTAATTATCAAGCTCCATCATATATCAGAGCTCTGATTACCCCGTATGTTCCTAACAGGGCACTTTGCTCTCAGGCTGCAGGTCTGCTGGTGGTTCCTACAGTCTCTAAAAGTAGAATGGGAGGCAGATCCTTTTAAATTTTTTTGTTACAATAAACCTTTATTTAGCCAAATAAAACACCCACAAGACCTCTTCGCCAATGCAGGAGCACACATCATGGTGGACAAGAGACATAAAATATATAAAGTCCAGGTAATTCTGAAAATGAAATGCAGAAGTTACTGCTGCAGTTTCAAAATACAATTTAAAACGGTAAATATTTAGTGTTCAAAAACAGGCACATTTAAAGGATTTTAGTTGCTGCTTTCTTAACATAGAGCTGAAGACTCTCAGTGAAACCGGTTCTGACAGACCTATCGGTTTTCAGGATCCTCTCCTCTGGAACCAACTCCCAGTTTTAGTCTCTGAGGCAGACACCCCGTCTACTTTTAAGACCAGGCTTAAAACCTTCCGTTTCACAAAGCTTATTGTTAGAGTGGCTCAGGCTACCCTGTGTTATTGTGGTGATGGTTTAGGCTGTTGGAAGACATACAGTTAAGACCGCTTACCTTCACTATGCTACATTCTCCTACTACTCTCCAATGATGAACTATCTGCAGTTACTGGAGCCATTACCTTGATGCTGTGTCTTTGTTTCTGCTGTTTAATGCAAAATCTGGCCAAGCTTTTCCGTTTAGCTGTTTCCAAGAGGAAACCATCTTCTGTAGATGATAAACCTGTATCCGTCTTTCGGTGTTTAACCCTGTCTCCCTCCTAGACAAAGCAATCAAAGGACTTATTGCCCTCACCTACTCTGTGTGCCATTTTTCATCCTAAATGTTTCACAACTGGTTCAAATTAATCCAATTCAATTTGATTCATATAGCACTAATTCACAATAAATGTAATCTTAAGCTACTTTACAAAGTCAAATTCATCAAGTTAATAATGAATCTTTAGCTGTTTTCTCTTCATGTTGAGGCCACTAAAAGAGCAAAAAACTTAGATTAACTCTTGACTTTTATTTCAGTACAGAAGAGAACATCTGTTTTTTTTGTGTGTGTGTTTGTGTCTTTTTTATATTCTTAAACCCCCAATCTGATGGACATGCTCAATCAGCCAGGTTCTGCTGGAGGTTTCTTTCTTTTTTCCTTGACGGTAGGGAAATGGGGTTGAAAGAGAGGGATGAGACGGGTGCAAAGGTCCACTGGCCGAGACTCGAACTGAGGACAGCCAACTTGTGGGCAGAGGCTTAATGGGTCTACACCTGTGCCACTATCACGCCCCTGAAGGGGAGTTCTGCAAAGTAAGCAACACAATCAATTGTCCACTGTCGTTATGCTCGTTCAGATGTGAGGATTATTGCTAAATCGGTGAATAAATTCAATAGACTGGTTTTACCTAGATTAAAAAAATTAAACAAATAAACTGAACTTGAATGGTTTGTTTGAATTTTAAAACGTTTATGACTGACTTTTAATCTATATATTTCAATTGAGTGGACTATATATGTTTCTATCTGTAAACAGGATGTATAATATTTTGTTGGCATTATATTAATAAACAGAATTGAACCAAACTGAGAGTTCAGAAATAGATTAACCTTAGTTTAAAATACCCAGGCTTAAGATCAAGTGAGAATTTTCTGTACGATTTCTCACCAGCTATCGAATTGGTCTCAATATCCTCCAAAACTGGAGATTTAAGTTAATATTTTATCCTTTATTTGCATTATGTTAGCTACTTTGTCCATTTTTCCATTTTCTTCACACAAAAATAGTTAAACGTTATGCAGTTATAGATGGACCCTCAAAACATAGAAGCCATCTTTCTATTTTCTTGACACAATTTTCTTTCTTGACACAAGAAACATTCCTTCATACTGTCAAACCTGAACTTGGTCAATCATAGATAGACCTTCAACACATATAAGCCACTGAACTGTAGCATATCTTCACAAAAAAATAAGGAGTCTGCAAAACAGCCATTTGTTTCAACAAAAATACTTTTTGGGTTTTCCTAAATTTCGTGTCCCTGTTGTTCCTAAAGTTCATCTGTAAAAGAAAAAACAGAAACATTAATATTGGAATGTTGCAGTTTTTTTAATTTGAACAAAGGCCTGTAATGCATAACCAAGTTGAAGTCGTAGGATGTCCCCAGATTGTTAGTTTCCACCTTCACAAAGTTATGTTCATTTCCTGTTTGGAGCAGAGATATAAAATAAATGTAAACTTTTAAATAATTTTTGTAGTTTGTTTCTTGAGGATTACTTTACCAATGTTACCTTTTGGTTTTGCATGCTGATAAGGTTGATTTTTGTCTGGCAAATTAGTATTTTGTTACAGTAAGTCTTCACCTCTTTCGGTTATTAAACTACTACGAAGTTTTCATTAAACTGCTTTTGTTCTGAAAACCACTGAGGATTAAATAGCAAGCTTCTATATTAACCACATCTATTTAGCTGTTTTTTGTTTTTGCTTTGGAATTTAGGGATTATAGATAACTACAAAAAATATTTGTCTTAAAGGGGAAGAAAACACTAAAGTATGAGATAAGGAATTTCTGCTCTGCAATGAACATTATTTGTGCAAGAATGTAATAATCTGCCCAATAAAGAAGCATATTTCAAAGACAATATTGGTGTTGAGAAATTATGGATCGATTTGTTAGTAAAGAAAATGTACCCTTTTAACAGGTTAAAAAACACAAAACATGAGGTAAATACAAGCAGTAACATAACAAGAAAAAAAACAATGTATAATAATAATGTATAAATCATGACACTCCCTAAAAGCAGTCATAACTTGATGTCCCAACAATGCACTTTCCATAAATAACAGCAAGTTACACCTCACCTATCAAAGTAAATTAGCATAATTGTCTAACAATTTATCTTGACTCCAACTTTTTTCCCTTCTGTATCTTGTGTTGAAGCCCAGCGTTCGCTTGAAGTTCAAGAAGAAGAAGTGATTGGAGGTGCACCTCTGGAGGGATTCATATGGACATTGTTGGACAATGGCGCACAGTGCCCTGTGTCCTATTTTGGACCAGTCCCAAGCCCAGACAAATGCAGCAGGATGTGTCAGGAAGATTATCCGGTGTAAAACCTTTACAAAGAGTCAGTAACATGATCGGGATCAGTCAAAGCCCCAGTTTCAATGACTGCTACTGGTGTGGGTGTCCATGAAGTTACTGGTGGATATTGGGATGCTGTTGGTAAGGAAAGAAGAAGAGGAAGATCTATCCATTGGCAGAGAGAGATGAGTAAATGCAAAAGTCCAGGTCTTTGAGACGTTGAATGTTGGGACTAGGGCAGAAAAAACTAGAGAGTTGGCTGACATGATATAGAGGAAGAATAAACTCTGTGTGCAGGAGAATAAATGGAAAGGCAGCAAAACCAGAAGCTTAGGTTGTAGTTTGGAAGAGAAATGGTGCAGGTGTTATCTTATAGGAGGTGTTTCTCAGGAATGTTGTGACGGTGAAAAGAGAGTCAAATAGTTTGAGGAGTCTGACCCTAGAAAGTAACTGTGTGCTGTTCAAAGTTATGTGTGGTTATGCCCCCATGGGTGGGATGTGAGTTAGAGGAGAAGGAGAAATTCTAGATTGAGTTACATGTTGTGACGCAAAATACCTCTAGAGACTTTAAAAAATATCAACATCAGCTCTTCTCTGACAGGAGGGTGGGAGTTCCTTAAAATGATGGAGTTAGCATTTATCCCATGCAGCCATACACCCATCTGGAATTATCCTTATATCCTACAATAAAATTAAATGATAAACTTTCCCTACTGGAAGAGTAAAGGTATTGAATAGCTGGAATATGTAGCTGAGGGAACTGAGTTTGTTCTTATAATATCAACAAATTAAATCTATAATTAAAAATAAATTTAAGCATATTAAAGATGGTTTACAAATTCTAATAAATATAGTAGAGTTCCTGGATCTACCCCCCCCCCCCTTAAACTACTGTATCTGTTCACAGAGCGCAGGCAATAATTCTGAAAATTATATCCATGCACTATGGTTATGTACATCGGTTCAGAGGTTCAAGTGTCTGAGATGTACAATTCCACCTTCCCCTCAGTTTGCTTGCTGGGTAACTTGGATGATAGCACTTTGGGAAAAAATCAGTTGGCATATCTTTCACTGCCTTATGTATTGCAAAGAAAACCATCCTCATGAATTGGAAAAGCAAAATAATTCTCAGTATCAATCAGTATAGATATCTTTTGTTGGATCATATAAGTCTTAATACAGCTTCTGCCTTCACATCAGATCAATCTTCTTGGGCTCAAATGATCGGCTCCATCACTTAGTGGGAGTGGGGGGCTATGACATGTGTCCTGTAGCTCGTGGTGGCTGATTCAGGGGTGCCAGGGTCTTGGGGCTCTGGGGGCTGCCCGGAGTGGGATGTCTGGTGTGTCATTTGCGGTGCCTATGGGGGTTCTGTGCTGGCCGACACCTGGTAGCTGTGATACTCTTGGGTGGATCTGGGGTGGATTTGTGAGCTCTAGGTTCCTGGGGTATGTTGTCCTTGGGCGGATGTCCTGGCAGGGCTTCGGGGGCTTGGGCTCTGTAGAGTATGTCGCTAGGGGTTTGGCGAGTGTATACTGGGTGTCTGGCCCTACCCGGGTCCCCTGGTGGCATGGAGGGCCTTGGGAACTGTTGAGTTGGGAGGGGGGTATGGACATTAACATCTCATGCAAGATGCTCTCCCCTGAAGGGGATGAATTCTGCTTGTGTGGGGATGGGATGGGAGGGGTGAGGGGGGAATCCAGCCTGGGTGCCTGTTGTTGAATGTGGTGTGGGAGTTGTTTGAATGTTAGTGTTGGGGTGGGTTTAATTTAATTTTTCTTTCCTCGGTGGTGGGCAGGGATCCATGTCTGGCTCTTTGTCTTGGTCATGGTTCACAATGGCTCTCAGTGCTGGTTCTATCCAGGGAACAGGGGTCTGCATGGTTCGGGCCAGAGCCATAGAGATAAAAAGAGTCGCGACACTCCCATTGGACTGCGTTGTACGCTGTTTGCCGCCTACTTCCGGGGTATGCAGTCTCGCATAGTTCCAAAAAGCCATTCTATGGCGTTGGACATCATTCACTTCCATTGCTGACTGTCGAGTAACTTCTGAGGTAAGTTGATTAAATAGCTACCTGTTTTGAATTGTCAACTGTCTATATTGTATCATAGGCCATTTATGATGCTTATACTGATCTTTTGTTGTATGTACACAGTGTAATTATATATATATATTTTTTATCTTGGTAGACGACCGATTGCCTGCTAGTTTGTTAGCTTGACTTGCCTTCTGTGAAGGTAATGTTATATCCAGGGGTAAATTGATTAAATAGCTACCTATTTTGAACTGTCAACTGTCTATTTTTTATCAGAGGTCCTTTATGATGCATATACTGATCTTTATTTGTATGTACACAGCGTAATTATATATATATTTTATCTTGGTAAACCACCGATTGCCTGCTAGTTTGTTAGCTTGACTTCGCCCTCTGTAAAGGTAGCACTAACGTTATATCCAGGCGTAAGTTGATTAAATAGCTACCTCTTTTGAATTGTCAACTCTGTATATTATATAAATAGGCCCTTTATGGTGCATATGCTTATATATATTTCGATGTGCACTTTGCAATTTATATATATATATAGGCTATATATATATATATATATATATATATATATATATATATATATATATATATATATATATATATATATATATATATATATATATTCCTAACTTGGTAGATAACCGATTTTCAGTCATTGCCTGCTACTTTTATCTCTATTTTGCTAGCTGTGAAGAAGGTATCGCTACTCCAGAAATTACAAAGTTCATTATTGAATCTCTGACATCTTTTATTAAGTAAGTTATTGATGTTAGATTACTAGGATCATTAAGGTAGACTAGGACGTTTTTTTAGGTTGTATCTGCTGAACCTGGCGGTGTTAGCCAGTCAGCTGAGTACTGTGTATCTGATGCTAGTAGAAATAAGGTTTGTTTAATTGCACCCTTGAAAGGGCTGTTTAGTTGGATTGCATGTAGGAATACAAATTATTCCACACAAAAAATTATCATAAGCCATAATGAGGTTTAAAATGTTTATTATTCAGACAGTAGTGTGACTAATTTGTTCCCCAAACACTGCTGCTGCAGGTGGCTGCTGCTGGAGGCGATGACTGCTTGAGCTGGCTGATGTTGGCGAAGGATGGTGATGATGGCTGCTGCTTGTGACGGCTGCTGATAATGTTGGCCTCTGCTGGCGCTGGCAGCTGGTGGCGGCTGGTGCTGGAGGAGACAGGAGGCTGTGGAGACTGCGGACGGTGTGCCGGGAATGGAGTTGCCGAGTACGTCCATGGCAACCAGTAAGGTGTTCGTCAGTGGCCTAGATGGTATGACCTTAGGTGAGGAGGTCTGCTGTGTGGAAATCGCCTTCTTGGTCTGACTCTTGCTGCCAAGGTACCCCTTATTACGGCTGTTTGCCTTCCTCTCAGCTCCGATGCACTTTGAGTGAATCCTTAACCTCAGCCTGATATGTTGAAAGGATTTTTTTTTCAGCTCATGGCATGAGGGAAGGTTGCTGTCCAAACTCATGGCCTCTCTTTCCAGCTGTTCCACTACGTTGGAGGATTCCATAAGGGAATCACTCGTCTTGGAACGGAAGAGCTGCTCCACGTGCTGCAGGAGAGTGAACAGCTCATCGCATGGCCGGTATAATGCACCCCTTTTAAATTCCTTCAACTGTAGTAAAACAGCTTTCTCACTTGTTGTGTTGGTTACTTTTTCAACCAGTGCACATTGGCATTCCTCACAGAGCGAGAACTGATGACCCTCTTCGCTATGTATCCTGCCAGGTGGTAGAGGACACAAGACTCGGTCTTTGTGAGGTCAGGTGGTGATGGGTCTACCAGCTGCTCCACTCTCACAACCTCAGAAGCACTGCAGTTGCTGTTCTTGTTGTCCAAGAAGTCCGCCAAGTGGTCTGATGCATCATCCAGGTAACTGCCAGTATGCGTTGTCGAGAGGAACTGCCCTACAGTGGCAGCCCATAGTGCATAGTGGAACTCCACAGGTGTCGGGACTGAGTTCCTCTGACGTATGCAAGAAAAAGTATTTTTGTAGGCAGTCCAGAATGAACTGGCTTGAATGAACATATTTGTGCCCCTGTCTCAACAGATCTTGCTGGACCAGCAGTATCGTTGTTGTGGCCATCACAGGTTTCAGTGGAGCGCCCCCCCCCCCCCCAAAAAAAAAAATGGTTACGATACCTGTTCTTAACGCCTGTTTACACATTTGTTGTACTTGTTCACACATACTGTACGTATGTTTGTTGATATTATTAATGCTTGTTCCCATTTTTTTTGTTCCACACTTTCAGCCCTGATGCACTCTGAAGCCTGATGTATGTGGAGGATTTTTTTTTAAAATATATTTATAATATTCCTCCCTGTTCCTTCACTTTGTTCTTGTTTTTCCAGTTAGATACACACACATCTTGTTGTCTCACTCAGTATTTTTTATTAAACAATATTTGAATCATTCATCCAAGCTTAATGAGTTGTTATTATTTAATATATTTGATTCTTTGTGCATGGCTTAGTATTAAAATTATCATTGTTGTGTGGCCAACTCCTGCCTCATCAGAAAAAGTGGGTGTAAATGCTGAATGGACTGTTCTTTCTCAAAAAAGCAAAAAGCAACAACGGAGTCCAATGGGAGTGTTGCCTGTCACTGTTCTCTATCACTCTCTCTGCAGCTAACCTTACTCTTACTCTGTGCATTAATCCAGAGACGTAGAGAAAAATCTTAATAGCTCTGCACTTGCCTATAGACCCAAACAGATAATGCTTTTGATAATATGTGAATGGCTTGATATTAAAATTATATTCTTAGTCTTAACATGATCATGTTTCACGTTGTGGTCTGGGGGTGACCACTCATCAGAAGTGAGCTAGCTGATAGGCGAATGCTGAATGGACCACAGCAGACCTAACGCTACCACGAAGGTAAGCTAATGGCTGAATCAGAATTTACAAGCAAAATCACAGTAATCAATAATACAGCCCAGTCGCCAAAAAATGAAAATCATGAGATTTGTCATCACATGAATGATATGGAAAAGAAAAGTTAAGTTAGAGCCGTTCTAGCCTGTTCTCCTGTCCATACGAACATGAACATAAGCTTTCCCCCCCCCCCCCAAAAAAAATGTAAAACGTATCTAAGTAATATACAGCTTTTTGTTGTCACCCTGCCTCTCAAAATGGAAAAAATGACATTAACAAATATGTAATCATGCAATAACAGCTGAAAAAGTAGTAGGGTGTATGTTTATATATATATTTACCGTTAAATAACGCAATCGCAGCTGTCTGTCCCATAGAAGAACATGACAGCCAGCGTATGTTTTGGAACTATAGCGGTCTACACGAACCACGTGACTGCCCTGGCGGTGACATCAAAGAGTGTCGCAACTCTTTCCATCTCTATGGCGCTGGTTCGGGCGGGCTGGCTGACCACAGTTTTTTCCCCCCAGATGGTCCAGATGGTGGGCGGGTGATTTGGGGGTGGTGGTGTTGGTCTCAATTTGCGCTTGGCTCTCAGACCAATACCACCTATCTCTGGCCTGGATTATGGTAGTGCGGCTAACTGAGCCTCTCTCTGGGTGGGTTTTTGGAGAACGGGGATGCCTATTGGAGTCAGTGGGAGAGCTACCTTTCTAGGAGGGCATGTTTCTCCCCAGTCATTCCACACCTTCCTCTACCTGCTCCATCATACTGCCACACATGTAAGATCTTTGGGGGTGGGGGTGTCGCTGGGGAGAGGGGAGAATTTCCCAGCCTCAGCTTCTCTGGTGATGTCCCTGACCCCAATTGTATTATAGATCTTAGACACTTTAATTTATTACATTGTCACAACACACATATATGTAGGGCATTATTTGGGAATGGTGAGTGAGTAATATGGGGGGAGGGTGATTGTGTAGGCTTCAACCCTGGTGGCTTCTTCTGCCCCCATTCACATTTAGACATTGA